>NC_140523.1:907388-1007388 GCF_964339955.1 Pipistrellus hanaki
CAGCGACCCTGTACTGTGCGGCCTGACAGAAACTAGTAGCCGGTGCACCGAATTCGTGCACTGGCGGAGGGGTGGGGGCGGGGGTCTCTCAGCCCGGCCCGCGCCCTCTCCAACCTGGGCCCCCTCGGGGGATGTCCGACTGCTGGTTTAGGCCCGATCCCACAGGGATGGGACGTCTCTCTCGCAATCTGGGACCTCTGGCTCTGAACCGCTCACAAGCCTGCCTGCCTGATCGCCCCTAACCACTCTGCCTGCTGGCCTGATTGCCCCCAACTGCCCTCCCGTGCTGGCCTGATCACCCCTAACCACTCTGCCTGCTGGTCTGCTCCACCCCAACTGCCCCCACTGCTGTCCTGCTCACCCCCAACTGCACCTCCTATCTGCCTGATTGTCCCCCAACTGCCCTCCCCTGCCGGCCAGATCCACCCCTAACCACTCTGCCTGCCGGTCTGCTCCACCCCAACTGCTCCCCCGCCTGCCTGATTGTCCCCCAACTGCCCTCCCCTGCCGGCCTGATCGCCCCTAACCACTCTGCCTTGGCCCCGCCCCCATGGCTTTGTCCGGAGGGTCTCCCGGTCTAATTAGCATATCACCCTTTGGTTAGCAGAGATCCCTGGTCGGCAAACTGAGGCTCTTGAGCCACATGGGGCTCTTTTGGCCCCTGTGAGGGTGGCTCTTCCACAAAACACCACGGCCTGGGCGAGTCTGTGTTGAAGAAGTGGTGTCAGAAGAAGTTTACGTTTAAAAAAACGTGGCTCTCCAGAGAAACGTCAATCGTTGTGCTGTTGACACTTGGCTCTGTGGACTCATGAGTTTGCCGACCACGGGTATAGATTGTATTCGTACAGAGGAGGGTGAGCATTTTTAACAAAGCGTCCTGCTGCCACCTGCTGGTCAAAGCCAGGAACATCAGCCACGACCTTCCCATTCTGACGGGATGCTGAGCCTCCGTTAAGCAGCTAAGCGGGGACAGGCACGAGGGAAGGAGAAAGGAGCCCCTTAGATCCACACGAAACCGCCCATGTGGCCAGGACGCCCGCTTCTCGCCTTCACCGGACCAGGCAACACGCTCCTCCTCAGCCAGCCAAATGTCACGGCCACCTCTCGTCTCTCCCACCTTTCATCCCCTCGTGCGCGCACCCTGGACGGGCCGCGTTCAACGGCGCAGTGAAAGCCACGTTACGGGAGACCGCATGTGGGCCCCTGGCGTCCCCTCTGGGTCTTTTCCGGGTTTTACTTACGTGTTGGTGTCTGTCACGGAGGAGCTGGGAGAAACCACGATTCACACGCAGAGCAGGGATCTGCTCAGCCTCAGGGAAAACCCTGAGAACACACCGGCCGCGCACACGCGGGGAACAGCAGCCGAGGGGAGGCCTGTGCCGGCGGCGGGGTGTGTGTGTGTGTGTGTGTGTGTGTGTGTGTGTGTGGAGGGGAAGGGAGGCCCACTCGTTCACGCATTTCTGTGCACCGGGCCGCTAGCGTATGTATAATAGACTCGATCTGTTTTTCATGGTCTGTTATTGGATGAGTTAGTGGCGCCGTAGGTTTCTTTTATTTTTTTTGACCGCCGTTTCCTTAATTCTTTGACTACATTCACAAACAGCTGCTCTAAAATGTGTTCTTCTTCAAGGTGCAGGAGGGTCTTGCCCCCTGGCGCTATCAAAGATCGCTGATGAGCCCGGCCAGTGCGGCTCAGTGGTTGAGCGTCAAACTATATAAAACAGGGCTGATCAGGGACCTTAAAATATAAGTATATATGTATATATATTTAATTTACATAAGCATAGATACTTATATTTAATGAAATGTTTAATTAAATATAAAAACATATTTAATTTATATATATGTGTGTGTATATATATATTTTTGTGTATATATATATATTTTTAAATTGATTTCAGAGAGGAAGGGAAAGGGAGAGAAGGATAGAAAAATCAAAGATGAGCCCAGATGGCGTGGCTCAGTGGCTGAGCGTCGACCTATGAACCAGGGGGTCACGGATGAATTCCCAGTCCGGGCACAGGCCCGGGTTGTGGGCTCCATCCCCAGTAGGTGGCTGATCCATGAGCCTCTCTCATCATTGATGTTTCTCTCTCTCTCCCACTCTCAATCAATCAATACAAATATAAGATAAAATATTTCACACGTATTTAAAAAACAAAACAAACAAAAAAACCAAACCCCACCACCAACAACAAAAGCATCCAAAAGAAATCTCAAGGAGGTAGACTGAAAGCACAGGGCGGCACTGGGACACAATGACACCCAGGCCCTCTGAGCGGTGGAGGGCCCCGGATTGGGACACATTTCAAGGGGCCCGGCGAGGGCGGTCTGCTTGGGCAAGGCCGCCGGCGGCCGGGGAAACCGGTGCAATTCTCCAGCCACGGGGGCCCCACGGCCACTTCCGCTGCGGAAACGTGGGCAGCCGGACGAGGTGACGGACGGAGGAGGGGCTGGGGCTTTTGGTTCAAACCCCCGGCACAGCCTTGGCTGCAGACAGACTAGTTACAAGGGAAAACTCATCCTTTTGACAATCTGGTTGCAAACAAAACTCCCGGAGTGACTGTGATCGATCTCCACATAGGAGAGGGGTCATCAGAAGTTGAGCGATGCCAGGCTGGCGTGGCTCGGTGGTTGAGTGGACTCCGCCTATGAACCCGGAGGTCATGGGTTCGATTCCCGGTCAAGGACACATGCCCGGGGCTGTGGGCTCGGTCCCCAGTAGGGGGCGTGCACGAGGCAGCCAATTGATGATTCTCTCTCATCGTGGATGTTTCTATCTCTCTCTCCCTCCCCTTTAGTCTTTGAAATCAATAAAAATATCACATATATATATACATATATATATATACACACACACCCCCCGTGTTTCCCCGAAAATAAGACATCCTCCGAAAATAAGACCTAGCGCATGGAAAGATAAGACATCCCCTGAAAATAAGACCTAGCGCAACTTCGGAAGAAAAAAATTAATATAAGCCGGGACCGGTTTGGCTCAATGGATAGAGCGTCAGCCTGTGGACTGAAGGGTCCCGGGTTCGATTCCGGTCAAGGGCATGTACCTTGGTTGCGGGGCACATCCCCAGTAGGGGGTGTGCAAGAGGCAGCTGATCGATGACTCTCTCTCTCATCGATGTTTCTCTCTATCCCTCTCCCTTCCTCTCTGTACAAAATCAATAAAATATATTTTAAAAAAAATTTAATGTAAGACACTGTCTTATTTTCGGGGAAACAGGGTGTGTGTATACATATGTATGTATGTATACACACACACATGTACACACACGCACACACACGTTTCACATTAAACACAGTCTCCTCGCCCCCGCGCAGCCTCACCTCCGTGCTCCAGGAAGACGCGCACGCACCGCTCCTTGCCGCGGGCGGCGGAGAAGTGCAGCAGGGTCCAGCCGTTGGCGTCGCGGCCGTTCGGGGAATAGCCCTGCTCCAGCATCTTCCGCACGGTGTGCACGTCCCCGGCGGCCACGGCCGCCTGGATCTGCAGCTCCTCCTGCAGCTCGGGGTTCCTCCGGCAGTGGTGGTGCAGCATCCTCGCGGTCACAGGGGACGCATCGGGTCGCGGGGCTCAGCCTGGAAGGGGAGGAGGCAGAGAACGCGGCGTTTAGGATGCGGGGCCGCGAGGAACCCAACCTGTCACGGCCGAGCCATTTCCGCGGGAGGATCGAAGATTGCAAAAGAAAGCCGCCCGCCCTGCCGGCCAGCATGGCTCAGTGGTTGAGCGTTGACTCACGAACCAGGAGGTCACGGTTCCATTCCCGGTCAGGGCACAGGCCCAAGCAGTGGGCTCGATCCCCAGTAGGGGGCAGTGCAGGAGGCGGCCGATCCATGATTCTCTCTCATCGCCAAGGTTTCCATCTCTCTCTCTCCCTCCCTGAGATCAATAAAAAAAAAAAAAAAATTAATAACATTCTAGCCGAAACTGGTTTGGCTCAGTGGATAGAGCGTCGGCCTGCGGACTGAAGGGTCCCGGGTTCGATTCCGGTCGAGGGCATGTACCTTGGTTGCAGGCATATCCTCAGTAGAGGGTGTGCAAGAGGCAGCTGACGGATGACTCTCTCTCATCGATGTTCTAACTCTCTATCTCTTTCCCTTCCTCTCTGTAAAAAAAAAAATCAATAAAATATATTTAAAAAAAAAATAACATTCTTTTAGGAAGCCACTCCATCTGGGCTAATTTGGAGGATTAGACTCATCTCCTAGTGGGCTTCCATTTCTAAAAATAAAAAAATAAAAATTAAGGGATGAAGTTCTTTAAAGATATTTTGCTCTGTTATGTAGGTTAGACATTGGGGGGGCGGGGAGGAGGGGGAGAAGGGGGAGGAGGAGGAGGAGGAGGAGGAGGAGGAGGAGAGCCACCACCACCACCACCACCACCACCAGCACCACCGATGGGAGCTCAGAGCAGCCATCTTTAACAGAGTCTCCTTTCCATGGGACCATCTACCCTGGCCCTGGTTTGGGGGGGCTCCTCTGCAAGGAAAGAAAGGTCACACACCATCACACGAAACCTGGATTTTCTCGTAGCAGGGGCTGTGTTTACGTGAACTGATTGGGGGGACAGGAGTCGAAGTTAAAGCCCCCTCCCTACCGCCCCCCCCGAACGGCCCGGGGCCCGGGGCCGGCCAGCCGCTCACCTTCGGGAAGAAAGCGCCTTTTCCGGGGCGGGCGCTGCCTACCGAGCATGGTGCACACACAGCATCGTGGGGCGCGGGCTCTGCCTCCAGACACCGATCGGCTTCCTGGGCCTGAGAACAAGGGACACGCACGCGTGGGGAAACGCGGAAGGCCACAGAGACTCGCGCCCGCCCGCCCGCATCGCCTGGCGATCAACTTCCGTTTCAGCACCTCGCGGGGCAGGGACAGGGCTCAGGGCAAGTCTTAAGAGAAAGCGACCTGGGGACCCCCATTCGTCTCCTTTCGGTACAAAATCACCTACGTATTTATTTATTTTTTAATTTATTTTTAATATATTTTATTGATATTTCACAGAGAGGAGGAAGGGAGAGAGCTAGAAACGTCGATGAGAAACATCGACCAGCTGCCTCTTGCACACCCCCCACCGGGGATGTGCCCGCAACCAAGGTCCATGCCCTTGACCGGAATCGAACCTGGGACCCTTCAGTCCGCAGGCCGATGCTCTATCCACTGAGCCAAACCGGCTTCGGCTATTTTTTTTTTTTTTAAATATACTTCTTTATTGATTTCAGAGAGGAAGAGAGAAGGAGAGAGAGAGAGAGAGAGAAACATCAATGATGAGAGAGAATCATGGATCGGCTGCCTCCTGCACGCCCCCCACTGGGGATCGAGCTGCAACCCAGGCCTGTGCCCTGGGCCAGGATCGAACCTGGGACCCTTTAGTCCGCAGGCTGAAGCACTACCCACTGAGCCAAGCTGGCTAGGGGGGAAAAAAAATCACTTATTTTTCAGGGAAAAAAATTTTTTTCCTCCTCTAAAGAGGCAGGGCATTTTTGGAAAAAGAATAAACATAATAAATCACACATTGGCTCTATTCAGAATATATTTTCAGACTTGCCTTATTTGAATTAATGAAAAAAAAAATCCTCAACCAAGGATATGATTTATTAATTTGAGATAGAGAGGGAGGGGGGGCAGGAGGGAGAGAAAAACATCCATGTGAGAGAGAAACATGGTTCAGTTGCCTCCCATGGGGCCCCAACCGGGGGATTGAACCCACAACCTGGGTACATGTTGTGACCAGATATCAAACCTGTAACCATCGAGGCACAAGAGAAAGCTGCGGCTGGGCAGGGCAATTACCTTCCGTTGTTATTAATCCTCACCTGAGGGTATTTTTTCCTCCACTGATTTTCAGACGAGAGAGAGAGAGAGAGAGAGAGAGAGAGAGAGAGAGAGAGAGAGAGGGAGGGAAAGGGAGGGAGAGAAATAGCAATACAATAGAGACCCATGAATTGGTTGCCTCCCACACTCGCCCCAAATGGAAAATGGGATCGAGCCTGCACCTGAGGTACGTGCCCTTGGCCGGAGTAGAACCCGGGACCCTTCAGTCCTTGGGCCCACACTCTAACCACTGAGCCGCACTGGCCAGGGCCTGAACTCCTTTTTTTTAAAGGACACCGTGGGTCACTTGTCTTTTTCCAGGCAGGACCACGAGGAGAAAACGTGTGCGATCAGTACAGCAGGCAGGCAGAGCCGAGAGGGAGCGGGTGACCAGCAAAAGGCGGTGGTGATTTTAAATGCCAGTGCTTCGTCCGTCCAAGAGGCACCACCTGAGTCACTTTCAAACTGTCACTCCCGTGCGCACACACCCCGGTGAGTAAACGATTAACAAAGATCTGGCCAGCTTCCTCCTGTGAACTCTGAAAAAAAAAAAATCCCTCTCTAACTACAAGAAAAGGGATCCTGCCCGGCGGGTGTGGCTCTGTGGCCGAGCCTCGCCCTAGGAGCCAGGAGGCCAGGGTTCGATTCCCGGTCCAGGGCACAGGCCCGGGTGGCGGGCCTGATCCCCAGGGGAGGGCGTGCAGGAGGCGGCCGATCCGTGATTCTCTCTCCTCATGGATGTCTCTCTCTCTCTATCTCCCCTCCCTTCCTCTCTGACACCAATAAAAATGTTTAAAAAAAGAGAGAGAAAAGCCTCTGTGTTAAAAGATGAAGACGGAGGCACGCACAGTGACAACGTGTGAGGGTCCGGAACGGGCGGCTTCACGGGGTGCCTGGCGGGAACCTGCCACCGTCAGGCCCGGCCCCTCCTGGGACCCCTGGTTAGAACTCGGCCGGACAGCTCTGCCCGCTTTAAACGAACCAAGGAATTCTAGAAACGGCTCATCACTTCTCCCGTTTCTGACAATACCCACCGCTATAAACAATAACCATCGGTTTAAACCCCAAAAGCACTCTTTACGTGCAGGGATCTTCACAGGAAAAACACATGGACACACATATACCATGCACACATGGACACACACATACCATGCACACATGGACACACATACCATACACACATGGACGCACACATACCATGCACACATGGACACACATATACCACACACACATGGGCACACACATACCATGCACACATGGACACACATATACCACGCACACATGAATACACATACCACGCACACATGGACTCACATACTGTGTACACATGACGCACACACCATACACATAGACACACATACCATGCACACAAGGACTCACAGACCGTGCATGCATGGACTCACAGACCATATACACACGACACACATACCATGTACACATGGACTCACACACCATGCACACATGGACTCACCATGCACACATGGACTCACATACCATGCACACAGACACACATGCCATGCACACAAGGACTCACAGACGGTGCATACATGGACTCACAGACCATGTACACACGACACACATACCATGTACACATGGACTCACACATCATGCACACAGACACACATGCCATGCACACAAGGACTCACAGACTGTGCATACATGGACTCACAGACCGTGTACACACAACACACATACCATGCACACATGGACTCACATACCATGCACACAGACGCACATGCCATGCACACATGAACCCTGGCAGATGCAGCCCTTACGTTATGAAGGATGACATGACTTATGGCCAAATGTCCTAAAAGTCCGAAGCGTCAGACAATGCGTTTGACCTCGGCGCTATTCTGTGGGCGTTTGTGCTCACTGGAGCACAGCTGCCCACGTGTACATGAATAAAGAAAAACATGACGATTGATCTTAAAGGGCAAAGGTGGCCGCTGAGAACCACAGAGGAAGTCCAGACGTGAGAGTGAAAAAGAAAAGTCTGTTTGCTCTCCAGGGAGCAGGTGTGAGGGAGGACCTGAGAGCTCACGGAAACCGCCCCCTGAACACGGGAACGTGGCCTGGGCGGCGGGTTCTAAGTAAGTAAATGCACAATGAGAATTGTTTTACATGAATGATGACTCAGAAGGACCAAAACTCTGAAGGTGCAGTCTTTAGAAACTCCACTTCAGGTTTTACAGTTAGAAAAGAAAGCACAGAAGGCATACTAACAAGGAAGACTTCAGAATTATATGCCAAATGAGCCATATATATACATACATACATACATACATATATATACACACACACACACACACACACACACATATATATATATATATAATTTTTTTCTAAAGTAATATTTGTATTGATTTTAGAGAGGAAAGGAGAGGAAGAGAAACATCAATGATAGGAGAAAACCACTGATTGGGTGCCTCCTGCACGCCCCCCACTGGGGATGGAGCCTGCCACCCGGGCCTGTGCCCTGACCGGGAATCGAACCATCACCTTCTGGTTTATAGGTCGATACAACCACTGAGCCACACCGCCGGGGCCTGATGTATCTTTTTATATAATATTTTGTTGCCCGATGTTAATACTATGTTTAAATGTGATGAATTCATCTTTTCTACTCTACATGGGGTCAAAAGATAATACAGGCCTCCAAGCTTTTATGCTGTTGACCTTATTAGAAACTAAACATTTAGAAATTATATGTTACCATCGAGCTTGGCTGGTGTAGCACAGTGGTTGAGTGTCCGACCTCTGAACCAAAAGGTCACGGTTCACCAGGCTGGATAGCATCCCAGCGTGCAGGAGGCAGCCAATCAGTGATTCCCTCTCATCATTGATGTTTCTCTCGCTCTCTCTCCCCTTCTCCCCTCCTCTCTGAAATCAATGAAAATATATTAAAAAAGCAAATACAGAAATAAATGTTACCAACTAAATTCCCACATGGATGGCCGAGTACACTTCATTAAGTTAAAAATCAAAACTTCTTTCTTCATATAATTAAGAAAAAGTCTGCATCCATACCATGGAGTGAAGGAAATTAAAAAAAAATATATATATTTCAGACCTGTCTAAAAATTACATAACTCGCACCGAATTTGCCCACATGTCCCCAGTTCCCTTCGGCGTGCACGATTAGTCACTAATGGCTTTCTGCATGTTATTTCTCACTGGAAGTCCACACATTTTCTGATTAAGTGACACAAATGAGCTTTCAGATTTCACACAAGCTGGAAACAAGATAACAGCTTGCTACTCAAAAAAAAAAAAAAAAAAAGCATTTCTTTTGCAGAGTAAACCGAGATTACAGGCCGCTAAGGAAATAAAATCAGCAACTCCCAAGAATATTGAGACAAAAGCACACACAGAAACCGAACCACCCCTTCAAAGAGAAGATGAGTAGAAAGAAATACTACAAAGTCTGACATGGCCGAGGTGTGTGTTGATGATGAGTTCTTAAGAGAAGCATCAGTGATGAGAGAGAATCACGGATCGGCTGCCTCCTGCACGCCCCCTACTGGGGGTTGAGCCAGAAATCCCGGCATGTGCCCTGACGGGGAATCGAACCTGTGACCTCCTGGTTCTTAGCTCAAAACAAAAGAATATGCAAGCCCTCAGAGCCCCTTAGAAGTATCTCTAGATAGCTGGAAAGAATCAAGAAAGACATTCCTTTTTGCGGAAGGCAGGGGGCAGGGAGTCCAGATGCTGAACCACTAAGCCACACCAGCCTGGCTAGAATTAAGTCTAAAGCCGGGGGGAAAAATTATTTAACAGAGAAGGCCTGAATAGGAAAGATATAATTCATTTAAAAATATATATATATATATTAAATACATTTTATATATTTTAAATATATTTTATTGATTTTGTACAGAGAGGAAGGGAGAGAGATAGAGAGCTAGAAACATCGATGAGAGAGTCATCGATCAGCTGCCTCTTGCACACCCCCTACTGGGGAATATGCCCGCAACCAAGGTACATGCCCTTGACCGGAATCGAACCCGGGGCCCTTCAGTCCCCCAAGCCGACGCTCTATCCATTGAGCCAAACCAGTTTCAGCAAGACATAATTCATTTTTAATATTTTTGGAAGTCCTAATTATTAGACATCTCTCTGGTGTCTCGCACACTGAGATACTCCAAACTGCCTTGAACGTCACAGACTTCTGCCCAGCTTTCACGGAAATGAATCCGATCCTAAGAACATTCAGAAAGGCTGTCCAAACTGTCCACCACGGGGCAGTCGCTGGTAGACACGGACTCGAAATCCTGTAGCGTGCACATCCCCCTGGTATCTGCTTCCAGTTCTCGAGAATATGCAAACCAGGCCGGGCTGGTGTGGCTCAGTGGCTAGAGCGTCAGCCTAAGGACTGCAGGGTCCTAGGTTCAATTCCGGGCAAGGGCGTGCACCTTGGTTGCAGGCTCGATCCCTGCCCAGCCCTGCTTGGGGGCAACCAATCCATGTGTCTCTCACACTGATGTTTCTCTCTCCCTCCCTTCCATTCTCTCTAAAAATCAATGGAAAAATATCCTCGAGTGAGGATTACCAAAAGCAACAAAAAAGAACGTGAGAATCCTAGAGCCCCCTTAAAAGTGTCTCTCATGCCCTGGCTGGTGAGGCTCAGTGGATAGAGCGTCGGTCTGTGGACTGAAGGGTCCCAGGTTCGATTCCGGTCAAGGGCATGGACCTTGGTTGCGGGCACACCCCCAGAGGGAGGTGTTCAGGAGGCAGCTGATGGAGTTTCTCTCTCTTCGATGTTTCTAACTCTCTCCCCCTCTCCCTCCTCTCTTTAAAAAAATCAATAAAATATATATTTTTTAAAAAAGTGTCTCTCGCTATGTCTTGGCAAGAAGGAGACTCAAGACGGACATTCCGTTCTCTCTGTGGCAGGCGGAAAGGCCAGCGGACCGGAGCAAATCACAGATTTTCTGAGGACTTCTGCTATTTTAGGTACTTCGTGGTACCTGCAATTCCCTGAGCCGTCTTGAGATATTAAAATGACTCTGAGATGAACAAGTCATTGTAGCCGAAACCGGTTTGGCTCCATGGATAGAGCATCGGCTTGGGGACTGAAGGGTCCCGGGTTCGATTCCGGTCAAGGGCATGGACCTTGGTTGCGGGCACATCCCCAGTAGAAGGTGTGCAAGAGGCAGCTGATCGATGACTCTCTCTCATTGATGTTTCTAACTCTGTATCTCTCTCCCTTCCTCTCTGTACAAAATCAATAAAATATGTTAAAAAACAACAACAACTTCTCAAAATTTAAAAAAAAAACACACACACACACAAAAAAAAAATTCACTGTAGACGGCCGTGATTGGATGTTAGAAAAGTCATTCGTTTGGCTAATTTCTGAATTGATGCTGGTATGATTTCCCTGATCATACCTCCTCCTTTAGGAATGGCATGGATTTTGATGCTTACATTTCTTTGCTTTTCCCCCCTCTTGTTTGTTTGGTGTCATCCTCTAAAGATAAATATCCGAGGATGTTTTTCTATCGATTTTCAGAGAGTGCGGAAGGGAGGGGGAGAGACAGAGAGAGAAACATTGATGTGAGAGAGCCACACCCACTGGTTGCCTCCTTCACGTACCCGGACTAGGGCCGGGGATGGAGCCTGCAACCCAGGCACGTGCCCCTTAACTGGAACCGAACCCGGGACCCTTCAGTCCTTCTTAGGCCGACACGCTACCCACTGAGCCGCACCGGCCAGGGGTAACTGCTTACATTTCAAATCTAACAAATTATCTGTGAGGGTTTGGCATGGAGAAATCTCATGCATGAAGAGGGCCCAGAAGAAAAGCCAAGAACATGCCTTTGTTTTAAAATTCCTGAGTGTCACATGATAACGAGCTATCACAGAAAGTTTTCATGCGTTCTAGAAAACCGGAGGTGTAACAAGTTATTATCTTACCATTTTATTTGAACAGCCTCGGAGCCCGTCCACACGTGTCCCTCAGAAGCACACAAAAGCCTGAAGTGTTCTCCCTACATAAGACCTTCAGGGGGTAAATATTGCTTTCCTGCAATCTACAACCATTAAGGTACACGACTCCCTTTAGACTAGGCCAGTGGTCGGCAAACTCACGAGACCACAGAGCCCAATAGCAACAGGACAACGAATCAAATTTCTTCGGAGAGCCACATTTTTTTTAAACTTAGACTTCTCCTAACGCCACTTCTTCAAAACCGACTTGCCCCGGGCGGCGGTATTTTGTGGAAGAGCCACACTCAAGGGGCCAAAGAGCCGCAGGTGGCTCGCGGTTTGCCGACCACGGGCCTAAGAAAAAAAAAAACTCACATCGTTTTCCAAAACGCATCCATCTCCAGCCATTACCTTTCTCTCCCAAACCCTGGTGGGTTAGGGAACTCCCAACGATTAAAAAAATAATATATATATATTTTATTGATTTTTTTACAGAGAGGAGGAGAGAGAGATAGAGAGCTAGAAACGTCAATGAGAGAGAAACACCGACCAGCTGCCTCTTGCACAACCCCCACCGGGGATGTGCCCACAACCAAGGTACATGCCCCTGACCGGAATCGAACCTGGGACCTTTCAGTCCGCAGACCAACGCTCTACCACTGAGCCAAACCGGTTTCGGCATCCCAACGATTTTTTAATTCTGGCAGAGGCTGAAGGACAGGGATAGGCAGGAATCAGGGGGGTGGGACGGAGAAAGCTGTGGATTAATTAAAAAAAAATAAAATAAAAAAGGCAGAGTCCTTCAGGATGAACAAGCAACGGAGGAAAATTCCTAGGGGGGGACCCCAGAAAGGTCCCCGCATCTCAGAGCGAGGAAAACGGTACCATCACCAAAGATCATGCAAAACACAGAGAGAAAAGGGGCTGGAGGGGAGAGAGGGGGAGATGATGAGGTTGTAGAAAAGTTATGAAAATTCAGGGGATTTTGATGCAAAGAGAGCAGCATTTCTGGGGTGTGTGTGTGTGTGTGTGTCCAGGAACCAGTTGCACCCCAGTCCCCAGGGAACCACGGTGAACGGAGAGCTGTTGCCTCATGAGCCAGGGCCCGGGGGAAACGATGGGGGAGGGCCGGGGAGGCCTGGCTGATTACCTGCGAGGACGATGCTGCTGCTCAGAAGTCCCGGGCTGCTTCCCAGGTGGGTGGGCAGGCCTCCTCTGGCTTTGCAGACTCAAACAGCAAACCTGGAAGTCAGAAAGCAGGTAGAGGTGAGGTGCAGGGCAGCAGGGAGAGGGAGGTGGCGGTGGTGGTGGTGGGGTGCTTGGAAGAAGGGGAGCAAAAGGGGAGACAGAGATGGGGGGGGGGCGGGGGGAAGGGGGAGAGAGAGGGGCTGGTTCAGGGCAAGGTAGGAAGATGCAGTGATTTTTCCCCCCCTCCCTTCCTCTCTCCCTCCCTCCCGGCCGCCCCCTTGGCTTCAGGGAAGGTAACTGACTTTACCTGTCTCCTCAGCTGCGGCGGCGCTCCCCGCTCTCAGCCTCCTCCACACTCACCAACTTCTCCATTGAAGAGATGCCTCGGGCAGGGCCGGACACGGGGGGTTCCGGAGCCTCCCGGCCCCAGCCCCGGCGAGCATCCACACAGCCGAGCAGACGCTAGGCGGCGGTCCCGGCCTCGGGGCAGCCTCGGGGCAGGGGTGCAGGGAGGAAGTCCCGGCTCGGGGACAGGGTCGGGGTGGGGGTGGGGGGGGTCCCCGGTCTGAGGGCGCTCCGAAGCAAGAGGGGCTGCCGCGGTCCGGGCCGGAGGCTCCCAGCTCCGAGGCGGCGAGGACACGGGAGCGCTCCGGGCAGCGAGGTCTCGGCTCGGGCAGGGTCCTCCGGGGCAGCCGCGGGGGCGCCGGGCGGGGGGCTTTCAGGATGCACTTTGCACTGGGCCACCCCCGCCCCCTCCCTCCCTCCTCCAGCACTTTGGGGTCACTGGGATGGGACCAAGCCTCCAGCAGCCAATCAGCGGCCGCCCTGGAGCCAGAGCCCGGAGCCGTAAACCGAGCCCGGGGTGGGCGGGGCTCGGGAGAGGAGGCGGCCTGATTGGCTGGCCGCTGCCTTCTCTCCGCCTCGTCCCCGGCGGCACCACCCCTCCGCCTGCCGTAAAGCCGGCCGCGCGTTCGCGACGGCGGGAGAGGGCGTGGCCACGGAAGCTGGGACTCGCCTCCGATTGGCTGCACTCGCTCACCACCCTCTAGGCTTCCCCGCCGTGGCTTCCGAAGCCCCCGCCCCTCGCGGGGGGACTCGAAGCCGTTGCTAGGAGACGCTGTACGCCGAACAGCGCTTCTACGCATGCGAGGGGCGGGGCCGCCTTGGAGGGTCTGTGAACTACGGTGGCCCGGAGGGGGCCGGCGGTGGCTGGCCTATGGCGGTGGCGGCGGAGGGTACCTCTGACAGGTAAACGGAGCTCCATTGTTTTAAGAAGATGAGCCCCTGGGGCCAGGAACGGCCAGCACCGGCACAAGGTAAATAGAAGGAGCAGTTCCTGAAACTGGAAAGGGGTGCCTTCCTTCCTTTCTCCTTCTCCCCCTCTTTTGTCCCCCCCCCCCCCATCTCCTGTTGGAGCCTGTTGGGTCTGGGAGAAAGGTGATGCATATGACCCTCGGGGCAAAGGGGAGGTACGCAGCACCTAGGATGCTGATGGGAAGCCATCCCTCCCCCTCCTTTCAAATGAGGGTGGAAGGTGCTCTTGAGACCATTGTTGACCAGCTGTGTTGGCCCTGGTGGTCGGCAGGGATGCCGGGAACTTCTGTGCTCCCCTAACCTTGGCCCTGATGCCCAGGCCGCCCCCACCTCCCTCAACTTCCTGTAGAGTCTAACCAGACCCACTTTATTGATTTATTTATTTTATTTTTATTTTTTTAAAAAATATATTTTATCGATTTTTTTACAGAGAGGAAGAGAGAGGGATAGAGAGTTAGAAACATCGATGAGAGAGAATCATCGATCAGCTGCCACTTGCACACCCCCTACGGGGGATGTGCCCGCAACCAAGGTACATGCCCTTGACTGGAATCGAACCTGGGACCTTTCAGTCCACAGGCCGACGCTCTATCCACTGAGCCACACCGGTTTCGGCTGATTTATTTATTTTAAATAATATTTTTTTGTTGATTTCAAAGAGAAAGGGAGAGGGAGGGAGGGAGAGAGGGAGGGAGAGAGAGAGAGAGAGAGAGAGAGAGAGAAACATCCATGATGAGAGAGAATCATGGATCGGCTGCCTCCTGCATGCCCCCCATCCCCCCCATTTGGGGTCAAGCCCGAAATCGGGGCCTGTGCCCTGACTGGGAATCGAACCATGACCTCCTGGTTCCTAGGTCCACGCTCAAATGCTGACCCACACTGGCCGGGCTGGAACACTTATACTTTTAAAGTGTTTTATTTTGTTCCCATTGTAGGTTCTACAGAAGAAACACCTTAGAGATTTGCCGCATTCCTAAGGTTCCTAGGTGCCATGTGGGATCGCCCTGCTTCCTGTCCAGGAGACACCCGTCGGCAGCCATCATGAAGGAGTCCTTTGAGGTTTTGGACCGGCTGTATAAGAAGGTGCTGGTGGGAGCCGCCCTTGAGAACGACACGCAGGATTACGTGTGCTGTCTCCACCCGGCGTTTCCAGTCCACGATGGCTCTGGCGCCGCCTCCTCGGAGCCCGCAGTCCCCCTCGGCGTCCAGGGCAAGGGCCAGCCGTCCCTGTCCCCTGTCCATCCGGCCACCAGTCCCTGGAAGAGCAGTGCCCGAGACTTAGCGCTCCTTCGGCTGACAGTGGTCCAGGTGATGGTGAGCAGGGCGCTGTCCGCGGAGACTGAGTTCCGTGCCAAGGAGAAGTACAAAGAGATCCTTGCAGCTCTTCTAAAATCATCGGACCTGGATTCCCAATTAGTAAGCCGTTTGTTTTCTGTCTATTTTTAGAGATCTCGATTAAAAAAAAAAAAAAAAGGAAAGTTTTAAAAACGTTCACCAGGCGTAGATCAGTTTGTTTATTTCCCTACAGGTCTGCACGTTCCAAGACTCGGATAAGTTGCTGTCTCACATGACAGCAAAATGCCTGGCGTGGCTTCTGTATTTCCAACTGAGAGAACAGGTAAGGCCTCGATCCATCACTCCTCTTCTACATTCTATTTTTTTAAAAAATATATATTTTATTGATTTTTTTTTTACAGAGTGGAAGGAAGAGGGATAGAGAGCTAGAAACATCGATAAGAGAGAAACATCCATCAGCTGCCTCCTGCACACCCCCTACTGGGGATGTGCCCGCAACCAAGGTACATGCGAACCCAGGACCTTTCAGTTTGCAGGCCGATGCTCTATCCACTGAGCCAAACCGGTTTCGGCTACCATACTTTCTTAAAAACAATTTTGTATAGTCCTATTGTGTATAATAGGTGGTTTGCAATTGTAAGGACAATATTAATATATATATAAGAGCCTAGTATGCAAATTGTCCCCACGGGAGTTCAACCAGGAGACCAACTGGCAGACCGATCGCTCACTATGGCATGTGCTGACCACCAGGAGGGGGCATGGAACAAAGGGAGGCCCTGGCTGGCAGCCAAAGGGCTCTCATCGGCCAGGCCTAGGGACCCTACCCGTGCATGACTTTCGTGCCCTGGGCCTCTAGTCTATATATATAAAAGCCTAATTGACCGGCCAGTAGCTATAGTGTACTGATACCAGGGGTCAGATGCTCAATGTAGGAGCTGCCGAGCTCTGGCCACTTGGCAGTGGTGGTTCTTGGCACCTGGAATGAGAGGAGGGAGCCCGATTCCATGGTGCATCACCCAAGAACCTCCCTCTCTCAATCCGGAACCCCTCGGGGGATGTCGGAGAGCCGGTTTCAGTCTGACCCCTGCAGGTCAGGCCGAGGGACCCCACCAGTGCACGAATCCATGCACCGGGCCTCTAGTTTATTATAACTTACCACTTTTTTTTTTTTTAAATTTTGTGTCTTGTAGATAACATTAAGTAATTCCTGGATTGCTTTTTGCCAAAAAAGTCTCTCTGAATACTCTGAAAGTGATAAGGTAGTATACTGCCTCTGGACTCTTACTGCTGTAATAAAAGAAATCTTTAAAGATACATGTTCACAAAAACCAGGTACGGATGATAGTCCCCCCACAAACAACTGTCGTTAACTTGCTCCCAAGGGGAATTACATTTATAACAAAGAGTAAAACTCATTTTACAACATCTGATCTCTTTTCAAGTATGAAAATAATCCAAGAATCTTGCCCCATATTTTTTGATTGAGGCTATCTTTTTTTAAAAAAACATATATTTTTTTTTTATTGATTTCAGAGAGGAAGGGAGAGGGAAAGAGAGAGAGAAACGTCAAGGATGAGAGGGAATCATTGATCGGCTGCCTCCTGCACGCCCCCTACTGGGGATTGGGCTTATAACGTGGGCATGTGTCTTGACTGGGAATCGAACTGTGACCTCTTGGTTCATAGGTCGTTGTTCAACCACTGAGCCACCCTGGCCGGGGAAGGACACCTTAAAAAAAATTAAAAGCCTTTTTTATCGTTATTAAAAATTAAAGTAGTCCAGTTCTATGGTTACTTGTAAAGTAATACTTTAACCTTCGTTACTCAGGTTAGTCTGTGTATCTTTGTTCGTTCATGGTAGAGGTAATGCAAGCCCATTTGTTCATTTTGTAAAAGCGATAGCATTTGTAGAAATTGAATTGTAATCGTGTGTATGTTTAGAAGGCTTCGTTTTCCCTGTGGTTCACAGTTACCTTCTTCATCCTTGCAGACCTTCTGACACGGTTCCTGGCTCCTTTGGACACGCCCCTGGAAGCCTTTTATAACTCCTTCTTCTCCCAGCATCCCGAAAGCACCCCAGGCGCCTGCGACACGGCCAGCAGCCTGCTGGGCCTCCTGGAACTGCTGGAACTTCTGGTCGCTTCCCGAGCCCACGGGGACCTGCACCTCACCTGCCAGAGGATCGTCTTCTCCAGACCGTCCGGTGTCCTGAGCGCCATCGCCTGGCCCGCCCAGGCCTTCGTCCGGAGGAAGCTCGTCCTGTTCCTCAAGAGGTGCCTCCTCTGGAACGTGGGCGAGGACCTCTGCCGAGGGGCCGCGGCCGCCCCTGCGCCGCCGGACCGGCATGTAGACGGGGACACGGCGGCGTTGGCTCATGCCGTGTTGCACGCTGTGGATGCGGGCCTGTTGGGGACGTTGTCCGTCTGCGGAAAACCTGCCTGCTTCGCGGGCGGGGAGGTCCAGCCTGGATGTGAGCGGCCCCCTGGCCCAGATCACGTGATCCTGAGAGCCACGAGCCTGCTTATCATGAAGTCCTTAGAAATCAAGTTTCAAAAGTGTGCTTCAGCCGAGGAAATGAAAGGTAATTCTTCTGACTCATATATATATATACACACACACACACACACACACACACACATAGATATATAGATATATAGATATATAGATATATGGATATATAGATATGTAATTTTATTGATTTCAGAGGAAGGGAGAGGAAGAGAGATTATTGATAATTAGGTATTGGATGGAAACTAATCTACTATGAAGAAATTGTTGCATGTAATTTCCAGGATGTACAGTCCTACCTATAGCCATTTAAAAATATATTTATTTTTAAATATATGATATTCAGTTTAGGTATTGGGTAGACATGTCCTCCTCTTCATTTGAGAAAAATAAAGAACAGACATCTCTAAACAAGCAGCGGATAGTTCTAGCAAAAGGTTTGGCTTGTAAGCAGTGACTTCCTGAATTGCTTTGGACATTTAGCTATACTTTTGTATATATTAGATATAATTGTGTGCAGTTATAATTTACAACACTAGGTGGCATGTGTTACATAATTCAGAGTTCTACGTTGCCCTTAACACTTCCCAAACTTGTGTTTGAGTTCTGTGCTTACTAGTAATAGTAGTATTTTCTTTTAATGCTCTGAATAACCAAAAAGAAGTTTGTTATCTTGAAAGCAAAATTCGTTTTGTTTCCTGGCATTGTTGCCACTAGTAATGGCTATGACATTCAGTGATTCCTGTTGTCTTCTGCCCATTCATTAATTTATGTACTTTCAACAAGAATTCGTGAACAGTCTGACTGTTCATTTTAATGGTATTCGATTGATTAGTCACTTTTCTTCTCTGGAGCTCAGTTCCCTAACTTGCAGACATTTTGAGTGTGATATACCTACTAATGTAAATTATTGGTAACCATATATATATATATATATATATATATAAATGTCTTTTTTGGGGAAAAAAAACATTTTTTTTTTTTTTTTTTTTTTTTATTGATTTCAGAGAGGCAGGGAGAGAGAGAGAGAGAGAAACATCGATGATAAGAGAGAATCATGGATTGGCTGCCTCCTTCCCGCCCCCTCCTGGGGATTGCTGAACCACACCTCCTGGGCCATAATAACGCCTTCTTTATAAAGGACTTCAGGCGCTGTCACTGTGTATATAGCCAGGCAAGAACTGAATGTATTGGTGAACCGTTGCCCACCCTTTAAAAATGTTGGTGTTTTGAAGTTGCTTTGCAGAGGTACATGTCTGAGCTCCTGGCCTTCTTACAGCCTCACCTCCAGCCCCCGGTGCAGGCACACAACCCGTGCGAGTGGCTGTCCCGGGTCTTCATAGAACAAGACGATGACATGCTGGAGGCTGCCAAGGCATCAATGGGCATCTACCTCAAGCTCACCAGGTTGGTCTGTCGTCAAGTCACTGCACCCACCGCATGCCAGGAAAGCAGAGATGCTGCGCTGGCCCTATTGTTTACTTTCCATCATTAGGAAGGAAAAAAAAAAAAAAAATCCCTAACAATCTTGTGGTTTCCTGGTGAGAGCCAGCTCCTTCCTTCAACCCTGCCCGACATGAAAGCGAGATGACATTTTAGTTCTCGTTAGAAGATGTGGATGGCGAGGCAGCTCAAGTTAGCACAACTAGCCTGGCCTTAGCAAAAGGAAGCGCCAGCTTAGTGTTCATCTCTGTGTTACCCGTGTCCAAATCTTAATCTCACCGACTTATGTAGGAGCTCTTGCTTCTAAGACTGACTTTTCAATATGGAGCTTCTATAAGGTGGCGTTTGCCGCTGTAAAGGCGAGTAAAAACTTGTAAGTCATCAAAGGAGCTGCTCTTCTAAGTTTTCATGTTCGTTCTTTTCTTAATATCTATTCATTGGTTGGGAAAGTTGTCATTTTTATACCCAGTTCAACTGGGGCCGCTGCCACCTAGAGGCAGCGCGCTGTGAAATGGATTATGAAGTCATATTACTGATGACATTGCATACTGATCCTATTTCTGCTTTATTAAAACAGCCGGGCTGGAGGTAATACCTTCTTGTGGCACATCTCTGTCATCGGTTAGGAAGCTAATAACTGATGACCTTGTCTACTATTTCTGCTTTATTTATTTTTAAATATATATATTTGTTGTTGATTTCAGAAAGGAAGAGAGAGAGAGAGAGAGAAACATCAATGGTGAGAGAGAATCATGGATTGGCTGCCTCCTGCACACTCCTTACTGGCCATAGAGCCAACAACCCGGGCATGTGTCCTGATTGGGAATCGAACTGGCGACCCTTTGGTACCTGGGTCGATGCTCAACCACTGAGCCACACCAGCAGGTTGATTATTTCTCTTCTCTCGCCTCTGAATTCATCCTTCAATTTATTCTGTTGAATCAGGTTAATATAGAATTTGTGGAGAAAGAGATTGGTTTGACTTTTTTTTCTTTTCAAATAATGCATAGATTACGCAGTAACCTGGTAGGTGAATTCTTACGTGTGAATCACATCTGCCAACACTTAGTATTTTTGAAAAAGGTCATTAACCCGGGGTCCCCGTTATCTTTGTTTTCAGAGAACGTGAAGCTGCTCAGAACGAGGCCCGGGAACGAGAAACGTGGAGCCGTCACACCCACGACCATGGCTACAACCCGCACTGCATTTTTTTATTCCTTCTAAAAAACGTAGGGTTTGATTCCACGGTTCTCCTCGACTTTCTGATTTCATCCGAAACCTGTTTCCTGGAATATTTCGTCCGATACTTGAAACTCCTGCCCCGAGACTGGGATGCATTTCTGACCGTCTGCAAGCACTTTGATGTCGCTGACTGCGCCGATAGCACAAATACCTGTGGTCGGACCTCCTCCCTCGGCCAAGACACAGGTGGCAGCCGCACAGAATCCAGGCCGCTGGCTGCCCTCGGCCGTCACAGGGGCGCGCGTGCCTGTGTCTCCCGGGCGTCCGAGGCTCCTCCGGACCCACCGCACCGGGTCTCGGTGTCCCGGGAGAGCCACGCCACACCCCAGACCGGGAGCCGGTCTCCCCTGCAAGCTGCTCAGAGCCTGGTGGATTACGACACCTCCGACGACTCCGAGGCGGAGTCCCCCGACGTGTGCTCCGCAAATACTAAGCAGACACCTGCACACCGAGAAGCCACGGAGAAAAGGCGGGACGCGGCGGGGACAAGGAGGGGCGAGAAGGAACGGAGCTCGGAGCTGCCGTCGGGGCCTGTGGTTCTGGACGAAGCCGGTCCTCCTCTCTCCGTGGGCCGTGACCAAGCACCAAGGGACGCAGACTACGAAGTGGAAACGTTTCACCGGACAGCCAAGTGCTTCCGAGCGCTACAAGGCGCCGTTTCCCGTCTGCAGAGGAAAAACCTCTTCCCGTATAACCCGGCGGCCCTCCTGAGGTTGTTAAAGCAGGTCGAGGCGATGTGTAATAAAAGCACGGACCCTTTTTGAAACGGTGGCATTTCATTTCCGGGAACTGTTTGTTTGTGTCGCCCGAATGAGGTGCCGGTCAAAAAGTAAACCTCCGAAGGATTCTTTAAGGAAGGCTTTTCTTTTTAACTTACTCTGAGTGTGATCACAGGTCAGACTGGCAGCCTGGTGACTTAAAAAGAGATAGCAGGCCCGGACTATGAACCCCAAAAGGTTGAGGTTCCATTCCCGTTCGGGCCACATGCCCAGGTTGCAGGCTCGATCCCCAGGAAGGGGCGTGCAGGAGGCAGCCGATCAGTGATCCTCTCTCATCGATGTTCCTCTCTCTCTCTCTCCCTCTCCCTCTCATGGCCATGAAGGTAGCTCTATCCCGAATGGAGAGGACGTAGATAAACATCGCCTGGTTTTGTCTTTTCTACAAATGGAACCCCAGCTTACGGGTTCTTTGGCGTCCGGCTGCTTCAGCGCTATTTGGAAGCAAGTTCTAAATTATTATTTTTTTAAATAATGGTCAAGTCGCTGCATTTCCGCGATTAAACCTCTCTGCCTCGTCCCCAGCACTCCCCGGGTGCTGGGACGGCGGCATTGACAAACAGACTGTTTGTCAGACCCAAACAGGTTCCGCAGGGCCTTGTGCAACGGGCAACCTGCTGCCCTCACCCGAGGCCCTCCCCCACCCGTGTCTGCCACCTTGATTTCCTCACACGTTCCCTCGTCACGCCCCACCTCCCCTGTTGGATCTGGGAAACCTCCCCCATCTCTTTCGTTCCTTCTCACCCGAGGGTATTTTCTCATTGGTTTTTAGGAAGAGCAGAAGAGAGGGGGAGAGAGACAGAGAGAGAAACATCGATGGGAGAGGGAGACACACATCCGTCGGTTGCCGCCTGCACTCGCCCTGACTGACCAAAGGCCAGCGATCGGGCCTGCGACTGAGGCCTGTGCCCTCGGCCGGGATCGAACCCGGGACCCTCCAGTCCGTGGGCCAACGCTCTGTTCACGGAGCCAAACCGACTATGGCCCCCCCCGCCTGTTTTGAACCGTGAAATAGTCCTCCCCGTGGGCTCTCCCCCTGCGTTGTAGCATTTGACACATTACATGTTAATCATGCGTGAAGAGTCTCTGTTTGCCAAGCTCTTTTCCCCTTGTCCCTCGTGAATGCCTCCCGTCGGTCCCGATCTGAGCACATGACAGATGCCGAGGTAATGAGAAGGGCACCCTTTCTAAGGATTTCTTTTTTTTTTTATCCTCACCCGAGGATATTTCACCCCCTGATTTTCACACACAGTGGAGAGAGAGGGAGAAACATCCATGTGAGATACATGGATTGGTTGCCTCCAGCACACGCCCCGACCAGGGCCCAAAGCACGTGCCCCCAACTGGAATTAAACCTGGAACCCTTCAGTCCAGGGGCCGGTGCTCTATCCACTGACCCGCACCAGCCAGGGCTGAGAGAGCAATTTTAATTGGATTCCCAGGGGAGGAGGAGAGAGAAACGGCAGAAAGACAGTGGTTTTCAGCTTATGTCAAGTTCTCTCAACACTGGGAGTTTTTGAGTGACAGAAAGGCGGAAGGCAGTCCCTGAAGGCCACGTCAAGGTCACTGGGCCTCAGGCCCTGCCTGTCTGGCTCCTCCCACTTCTGGGAGCACACCCCACGGGGGCTGCGGGCACCAGGCTGGAGCTGCCCAGATGTTTGGAAACTTGACCTAAATACTGAACTTTTAATTGGTCCCGTCCTTTATGGAAAGAGGCGATGCTTTATTTGAATGCCCTCTCAGACACTGTGGTTGACGAAATGCTTCTCTGAGTGTTATCACAGGTCAGACTAGCAAACCAGGCCTAACTTTTTCTGATCGTTCTGAAGAAGGTAGAGCTGAGCAAAGCCATAGAAGCCTTTACACAGCGCATCCCTTACTCCTAATTACAAAGCTCATTAGTCTATATATATATATTTTTAAAATATATTTTTATTGATTTCAGAGAGGAAGGGAGAGTGGGAGAGAGGAACATCAACGATGAGAGAGAATCCTAGATCAGCCGCCTTCTGCACACCCCCTATTAGGGATCGAGCCTGCAACCCAGGCTTGTGCCTTAACCGGGAGTCCAACCCTGACTTCCTGGCTCATAAGTCCATGCTTAACCACAGAGCCACACTGGCCGGGCTGTACTTGCATCGCAAAGAAAGCCCGACGAGAGAAAAGCCATTGGGATTCCACCGGGCACACGGCTCTTAATAGCACTGTAAAAAGCAAATGAACATGGATATTTCTCGCTCCTCCTTCCTCTCTGAAATAAAGATAAATAAGTACATAATAAAAGTAAACAAAAGGCCATGTAAAGCCCAAGGCTACCCTCCACCCCCAGTCCAACCCCCAAAGTTAGTAACTTGAGGAGTCTGGGTGGGGGTCCCCAGACTACACGACCCTCCTCGTTGACGAAGATTTCCAGGGTTTAGTTCTGTTTTCCTCAAGACGCGGACTCCGCTCAGAGCAGCCTGTCTCCGGCGCCTGCCATCGACCGGAAGCTGCGGTCCTGGTGCGCGCGGGCGGCCCACCATGTGCGCGGGCCTCGAGTGCCGGCCCAGCATGCACCGCGCCTCTCTGGCACGCAGAGGGGCCGCCACGTGCCCGCGCGGGCCTCGAGTGCCGGCCCAGCATGCACCGCGCCTCTCTGGCACGCAGAGGGGCCGCCATGTGCGCGCGCGCGCGGGCCTCGAGTGCCGGCCCAGCATGCACCGCGCCCAGAGGCGCCGCTGCCGCGCCTGCGCAGTAGGACCTGGCGGCACGGACGGTGCGGGAGATGGTGCGGAGCGTGCAGCGCGAGGACAGAGGCCCGGGTGTGTGTGCGGGGGCGCTGGGGGGCGGCCTACCTTCCAGGTGAGGTGCTTGTCCCCGCGCAGGTCATGTCTGGTCCCCTGTCCTCTCACAGACCTTGTATCCGGGCCCCTGTCCTCTCACAGACCTTATATCCGGGCCCCTGTCCCCCACTGGCCTTATATCGGGTCCCCTGTCCTCTCACAGACCTTATATCCGGGCCCCTGTCCCCCACAGACCTTATATCCGGGCCCCTGTCCCCCACAGGCCTTATATCCGGGCCCCTGTCCCCCACAGGCCTTATATCCGGGCCCCCGTCCCCCACAGGCCTTATATCCAGGCCCCCATCCCCCACAGGCCTTATATCCGGGCCCCCGTCCCCCACAGGCCTTATATCCGGGCCCCTGTCCCCCACAGGCCTTATATCCGGGCCCCTGTCCCCCACAGGCCTTATATCCGGGCCCCTGTCCCCCACAGGCCTTATATCCGGGCCCCTGTCCCCCACAGGCCTTATATCCGGGCCCCTGTCCCCCACAGGCCTTATATCCGGGTCCCTGTCCCCCACAGGCCGTGTCCAGGTCCCTGTCCCCCACAGGCCTTATATCCGGGCCCCTGTCCCCCACAGGCCGTGTCCCTGTCCCCCACAGGCCTTATATCCGGGCCCCTGTCCCCCACAGGCCGTGTCCCTGTCCCCCACAGGCCTTATATCTGGGCCCCTGTCCCCCACAGGCCGTGTCCCTGTCCCTCACAGGCCTTATATCCGGGCCCCTGTCCCCCACAGGCCTTATATCCGGGCCCCTGTCCCCCACAGGCCTTATATCCGGGCCCCTGTCCCCCACAGGCCTTATATCCGGGCCCCTGTCCCCCACAGGCCTTATATCCGGGTCCCTGTCTCTCACAGACTTTATATCGGGTCCCCGTCCCCCACAGGCCTTATATCCGGGCCCCTGTCCCCCCACAGGCCTTATATCCGGGTCCCTGTCCCCCACAGACCTTATATCCGGGGCTCTGTCCCCCCACAGGCCGTGTCCCTGTCCCCCACAGGCATTTATCCGGGTCCCTGTCCCCGCTCTGGCCTTGTGTCTCCTCAGAAGACACTAAAGAGGTCGAGGTATGGGGACCTCAGAGGCGAGAATGTCACCTACCCTCTTCCTTGTCCTAGTCTGTGTGGGCCTAAGTCACCCCGATAGCGGACGCTGATTCATATACAGGGGGTCCCCAAAATGCATGCTCACTTTTATCCCCTGACATCTCCATTTTGAAAATGAAATGCGTTTTAATGAACACCACCTTTATAATTGTTCAAAGCGAGTGTATGCATTTTTCTGGGACACCCTATATATTTTTTAATGCCATCATAAAATGTCTTTAAATCCGTTGGAATGAGAAGAGAAAAAAGTAGTAGATGGAGTTGTCGAATGGGCAAACACAATCCAAATAGGTTGGTTTGGGCAGCAATTCACCGTGTCTCATTAAGAAGGTCCGTAAAAACAACTCAGTCGGTCCAGACCAGCGTTACTGAACGCGTCTATGTTAGGTTAGAACAGAAAAATACATCACCACTGTCAAACCTCAGAGGGAAAGTAGGGGAGAGTGGGGGTAAAGGGGAGAGATCAACCAAAGGACTTCTAAACATGCATATGAGTCTAACCAGTGGTCACGGACAACAGGGGGGTGGGGGCATGCATGGAGAGGGGTTTGGGGTGGGAATGGGGGGGATGAGGACAAATATGTGATACCTTAATCAATAAGGAAAGTAAAAAATATAAATCAGGAAGACAGGCTCTGTAAAAAAAAAAAAAAAAAAAAAAAAAATATATATATATATATATATATATATATATATATATATATATATATGAAAAACACATTGCCCACAGTATGGATAAGTGTTGCTTTGGGTTTGTATTGTAGGTGTATTTGTTCTAGGTCACAATGCAAAATATATCGATTGTGGGTTCCATTTGAAAAATTATAAGTTACGGGTTGGGAGCAGGGTAAATAGGTTATGTAATCACCACGTCCCCTTGCAGCAGTCACCATCTATCTCCTTACCAGCTGGTTCCATGACTGAGACCGTGGAAGCCAGCAGGTGGCATTTCTGCCCTCATTAGCTCCGTGTTTTCTGTCTGCTTTACATGACATTAGCATGGCATCCGTGTGGGTATCCCGGTGCAGATCGCTGCTGGTGGGCGAGGAATGGAATGGCAGAACTGCCTTCACATCTGCCAGTGGTGGCGCCGATGGTCGCCGATTACCGAGGCCACGGGCCATCATTGCTACTGTGAAAATATGCATAGATTGTGCTCTAGATACAAGGCCCGAGAAGTTGCCTGGCCCTGCCAAGGCATTAGATTAGGGGCGAGTTAATGAAATGTTGGACCAGATATGGCAGGCTGGTTTTTAAGTTGGCCCACAGATGATGTTTTATTTATTTATTTATTTATTTATTTATTTATTATATTTTATATTTTTAAATATTTTTTTTATTGATTTTAGAGAGCAAGGGAAAGATAGAAACATCTATGATGAGAGAGAATCACTGATTGTCTGCCTCCTGCACACCCCACCCTGGGGATGGAGCCTACAACCCGGGCATGTGCCCTGACCGGGAATGGAACCGTAACCTCCTGGTTCCTAGGTTGATGCTCAACCACTGAGCCATGCCAGCTGGGCAAATGTGATGTCTCAATTTTTAATTCAAGACCAGCCTCAATAAAAAGGATATTTTTCCTCATTTGATATCTCAGTAGGAACACTTCATAATCAGCTTGGTGCATGGCATTTTGCTCATCTCCCTTTAGTGTCTTCTGAGGAGGTAAACCCCACCCCTTGCTGTGTGTGTAGCTCAGTTGACCTATTAGACCCCAAGGAGGGAGAGTGACTGTCGCCATCCAGAGAGTGGGCCTCACATTCCAGCCATAGCCAGATCTCACGAGACTCCCAGTCTGCAGAAAGCAGGGACCCTAACTGCCTTGTTCACCGTGACCTCCCTGTTTTCAGGCGCATGCGCGGTGCTCCGTGAGTAACTGCTGAAGGAATGAGCATCCCATGGAAGGAGCAAGAGCAGCTGCACAAGGTACATC
This sequence comes from Pipistrellus hanaki, assembly GCF_964339955.1. Classification (NCBI taxonomy): domain Eukaryota; kingdom Metazoa; phylum Chordata; class Mammalia; order Chiroptera; family Vespertilionidae; genus Pipistrellus; species Pipistrellus hanaki. The sequence continues at coordinate 934,773 of NC_140523.1, forward strand.
CAGCTTTCGACATCCGGGGCAGAGGTAGTATCAGTAATACTGATCCTGGTCTCCTGTGTTGGTGGGGTGAGATCTGGGCTTACAGGGTGTTAACAGCCCCGTGCAGACAAGGGACCTACCTGTGTGTGTGTGTGTGTGTGTGTGTGTGTGTGTCTGTGCGCAAGTACACACACCGATCAAGTATTTTTTGTACTTTATTGTGAAAGAATGGGGATAGGGATACACAGGGAATCCTGGCGTGACTTGGACAATCAGTGCGAAGACTCAGGGAAGAGAAAGGTTGGCCCAGGCCGGATGGAGAAGCAGATTTGGGTGGAGCAATGAATGAGCAAAGGTCAGAGTGGACGTAGCCACTGGCCCAGCCCAAGGGGAGAAAGAAATTGGGGTGCAGGTAGAGAGTAAAGTGGGATAAGCTGGGTGGGGATGACATTGTAGAGGGGAGTGTAGGCAATAGATAGTCATAGAAGTGTATAGTTCATGAATCCAGCATATAGGAGCCGTACATTTCAGAGCAAGGAAGGAATTTGATGAGAGCGGTGTTTTAAGATTACCTAACCTGCCCAGCATGGCTCAATTGAGTGTTGAACTATGAACAGGAGGTCATGGTTCAATTCCCGATCATGGCACATGCCCAGGTTGCTGGCTCAATCCCCAGCATTGAACAGGAGGCAGCCGATCCATGGTTCCCTCTCCCTCTCCTTCTCTCTTCCTGTCTGATATATATATATATATATATATATATATATATATATATATATATATATATATATATAATTTTAAGATTATCTGATAACTTGGCAGGCAGAGGGCACCTTGACCTCAGGGGCCAGAAAGGAAAAGAAAATAGCGCCCCAGGATGGGGTCTGGGTGCCACTGGGATTTTATGGTCCCCAAGGATGCTTCGATGGCACAGAGCTCCCTTTCAGGAGGGCCTGGGGATGACCAGAGCGTGACCGAGCCTGCCCAGCAGCCACAGTCACCGCGAGCCTGGGCTGTGCTTCCAGTGCCCGTGGAGCAGCCCGCAGGCAGAGGGGCGAGTTTCTGGTCCGTGGGAATGAGTCTCAGCCCGCTGACATCATAGAGCTTAGCCCGGCTTGTGTTTTCACAGGGCGCTGCGTCTGCTGTTACAGACATCCTGCTTAAAAATTCATAAGCGACCCGGCTGGTGTTGCTCAGGGGTTGAGTTTCGACCTATGAACCAGGAGGTCAGGGTTCAATTCCCAGTCAAGGGTACATCCCCCCCCCCCCCCCCCCCCCCCCCCCCCCGCCCAGGCGACACCTAGCAAACCCTCAGAACTCCTCACTCCCACTTTTCCGGCTGTTGCCCCTGCCGCACAGGGCGCTCAGCAGGTTAGTTTTACACCTGTCCCTGAAGAATGAGGCGGAACTACACCTTGACACTGATTCAAGAAATACAGCCGATAGCGATCTGCTTGCTGATGACGGAGGAGATACGGAGCTGTGTGCAAACACTTCAGACTCCATGCGAACATTCCATTGTATCGGGAGATGACATGTACTGAAAAATACAAATGACCAGAGCAAAAAACCCCCTCAAAACCCCTAAACTGTGACCGCAGTACTCTGGCTTACTCAGTCCGGAGACAGGGAATCTGCGGTGGGGTTCCGGGGCCTCCTCCTGCCCAGATTACCCTGGAGTGGAAGACTTTCCTGCCTAACATTGAACCATGGATGGCGTTTGAGTTTGACAGCTGCCTGTCTGCTTTGCCTAAAGAATCTCGGGAAGGAGCAAAAGGAGATTCTGGAAAATGAGTTGCAGCCAGGCTGTCCCCGTGCTAAGGAAGCCTCTAGGGAAAAGGAGGCGCAGGGAGGGAGTCCTGATGAAGAAAACAATGCTTGCCCTGGCCCGGTGTGCTCAGTGGTTAGAGCATCAGCCTGCACACCGGAAGGTCTCGGGTTCGATTCCTGATATCTGGTTGTCAGTTCACTCTCTGCCCCTGGTTGGAGCTTGTATAGAAGGCAACTTCCTGATGTGTCTCTTTCTCACTTTGATATCTCTCTCTCTCTCTCTCTCTCTCTCTCTCTCTCTCTCTCTCTCTCTCTTCCCTTCTACTCTCTCTGAAAAGCAATGCAGAAAATATCTTCAGGTGAGGATAAAAAAATAAAGAAATGTCTGTTTAGGAAGGTAATAGGTGGCAGCTGGAGGAGGTGAGTGGACTAGGAATGGACAGTCTGGGGCGGAAGAGCCGGCAGCTATGCAGCCTCCGGTGAGGTGTGCTGAGGGTCTGACCGCCACCGGCCACCCGCCACCCGCAGTGACGCAAGCTCAGCCCTCCTGCCAGAGGAGTTTTACAATGACACTTGGGAGAACAAGGAAGCCCGGGAGAGAAGAGCCAGGCCGGGAGGATGGAGAGAGCCAGTGCTGAGTGAAGGGGCCTTTCCAGGTCCTTTGAAGTAAATTCATTGGCTAAATCGAAACGTGGCCTTCCCCCTTCCCTGCCTCCAGTCAGTTCTGTCATCGCTTAGCTGACACTGGAAGGTGTCTTTCCCCAGTGGAGTCAGCCAATCAGGGGAGCCCTGAGTTGGGCTTGCAGCCAGTGAGAGGAGCCCTGAGTCGGGCTGCGGAGTGGGCGGTGCCGCCTGCACCCTGGCAGGTGAGGTTTGGCTGGTGAGGGGTGCAGGACCCAACTTGCCCGAGCTCTGTCGCTCTCGGAGCGCCTCTCAGTAACCCACGCCTGCAGACGTCTCCTCTTCAGGCGAGAGAAAGTGAGAAGGGCCCCAAAAGGCGCGCACACACACACACACACACACACACACATGGTCTCACATACGCTGTAGGGGCCATGCCTTTGACATTGACCTGCCCAGAGCGGTAGTCACCACCTGCAGATCAGGCCTCTCATAGGCGTGTCCTCCGCCGGCTGGGATGGTGTCCCTGAGACTGGCTGAATAGGGCTCGGAAAAGCTAAGAAATAGGCACCCATGTGGGCTGATACTCCGAGGTGATGGGCACAAAGCCACGCCAGCCCTCGCGGCCTTCTGGAGAGTTCCACGGCTGCCCTACCAGCTCGGTGGCAGCGCGCTGCTAGCCGTGTTTCAGGTTCCTCCCCACCCGCACCGCCCCTCCTTCCGTGCTAACAAGACCATCCTGTTCGGCAGTTGACTCATAGCCGTGCGCCCCGAAAGGCCCCTGGGATGAGGCAACTGGCTGTGGCTCGGTGTGGACTGAATTCCACGTCTCTCCTCTCCCAGCGGTGAGGCAGGAGAGGACGTCCCATCTGGAAGAACCTGCAGGTGCCATCCGGTCGCTCTGCCTCCCGTCACGGATCGCCCTCAGTCAGAAATCTTGACTTGCAACTTCGGAGGGTGGGTCCCTGCAGGAATCCCGGCGCACGCAGCAGCGATGAGCAGCGCTGCCCGCTGGTAGCAGGCGCCGGGCTGGAGGCTGGAGCGCGGGCAGGCGGCGGGGCTGCGGAGCCGGGCCCGGGCCGGGCGCCTTCTGTGGACTGAAGCTCCGGAAAGGTAGGCACCTCTGGCTGATGCTGCTGGTGAGAACTTTCAAACCCAAACTCAGGAGGCCTTGAGTGTGTGTGTGTGTGTGAGAGAGAGAGAGAGAGAGAGAGAGAGAGGTGTGAGTGTGTGTGTGTGTGTGTGTGTGTGTGTGACAATGCTCATTTTGGCCGGATTTTCCGGGAGAGAGGCAGAAAAGGGGTTTGAGTCCTTTGCTCGGTGAGCGGTGCTTCAGACGTTTTTGGTGGGGAGAGTCAGTGTGGCCTCCAGACTTCTACTGGGGACCGGTGACCTGGCCGGCGGAGGAGTTTGCACTGATTCATTGGAGGGACACGGAGAATGGCCCGAGAGTGAGATCCCAGGAGAGTGAGATCCCAGGAGAGGGAGATCCCAGGAGAGGGAGACCCCAGGAGAGGGAGACCCCAGGAGAGGGAGACCCCAGGAGAGGAAGACCCCAGGAGAGGGAGACCCCAGGAGAGGGAGATCCCAGCGTGGTTTGCTGGGGAAGCCTGGCAGGTGGAGAAGCGAAAAGCCTCACCATCCCGGGATGGCTTTAGTTGGGGACAACACAAGTTTCATGAGAATTCTGGGTTAGTAATCAATCTCTCTCTCTCTCTCTCTCTCTCTCTCTCTCTCTCTCTCTCTCTCTCTCACACACACACACACACCGCTGTGTATATGTGCATTTTCTTATTTCAATGAGATAAAACTCACGTTGGGCAGCTTTCGATGAGGAAGTGTGGTCTGAGTGAGGCTGACAGGCAGAGCAGGGAAGGGAGGGGGCCGGGACGGAGCTGCCTAGGGCACCACGCAGAGATCCATGCGATTGGAGCCTTCTGCATTCCTGTTCGATGCCATCAGCCCTGCACGGAGCCCTCGTCCTGTGGGCAGCCCCGAGCCCACGATAACACGCTCATGTGGCGTCTCAGCGAAAGGCCAGAAGTCAGTCTGTGGTCTGCTTCACTGTTGGGGGGCACGCATGGTCTGGTGGGCAGAATGTGCACTAGAGAGGCAGACAGATCTAGATTTCAGTCCATCTGCTCGTTAACTCAGTGGCCTGGGCAAGTCAGAGAATTTCCTCAAACCTGTTTCCTTATTGATAAGGCGATCATTATAATGCCCACTGCACAGGGTTGTTTGCTATAAAGAACAGAAAGACGAGCCTGACTGATGTGATCAGCGACTCAGCGTTGATCCAGGAACCAAGAGGTTCTATTCCCAGTCAGGACACACGCCCGGGTTTCGGGATCGATCCCTTGTAGGGGGCATGCAGGAGGCAACCGATCGAAGCAAAGCACCTCCCCTGTGACTGGCAAGTGGTGGACCTTCCATCTGGATTCACATCTCTGGTCATTCGTTGATGCTTCGTTATACCACAGTGAGCCTGACTTTCTTAGAAAATCCCATTGCGGTTATGGGGATCCTTCACGGTGGAGCTGACCCACTTTGGGCCAGGGCTGTGGCCATCCTAAAGCGGAGTGAATGTAGGTGGGAATGCAAGAACATCAGATGCTTCCCAAGTCAGTGCCTGTGTGGTGTCCAAGGCTCCCCAATGTGACTTCAGGGATACAGTGCCAAGACTGCGCTGGAGACAACACACCTTCCTACAGATGGGTTTGGGGCATGCGTGGTTGGCTTATTTTCTGGCTGAAAGCCTGAAGTCATGTTTGGCAAGTAGGTGGGTTGGCATCAGGAACGATGTTGGGACAGCCTGTCGCATCTCTGACTCCGGGGAAGAGCAGGTCAGCACAGAGAGGAGGCGGGAGCCCCAGGAATTCCTCTGGGATCCAGCGCAGTCGCACCCCCTTTTCCTGGAAACGCCCGAGCTGGCCTTCCTGGCCTTGCACAGCCCGATCGGCTGTTTCCTGTACTCGGTGGAGCCAGACGGTTGGGAGATTCTTTGTGTCCGCCCTGGACAGACCAAACACTGAGCACCATGCCAGGCATCCCCAAGTAGCAGGACGTTTTCCCCAAGTCAGTGGTCGGCAAACTCAGTCCACAGAGGCAACTACCAACAGTGCAACCATTGACATTTCTTTTGAGAACCAAATTTTTTAAACTTCTTCTGACGGCACTTCTTCAAAATAGACTCACCACTCAAAGGGCCAAAAGGCACATGTGGCTCTCGAGCCGCAGTTTGTCCTATGCAACTGTCAGTATCATCGTTTTATGGCTCATACTACACGTATTGCCCTAAGACTATGTCTTGTAGCAAGGATTTTAAACGATGAAAACATCAACTAAGCTAAAATCCCAATTAAAATAAATTTGGGCTTAGGTATAAAACTTCCAATGGCAGGAGAGCGAGAGATTGAGTAAGAATCTGACCTTGTTCACCGCTGTAACAGCCAGAATTCCCCCGGGGCTTTCTGTTGATGGTGCACAGATGCTTGATTATATATAGATTTCAGCAATCGCTGGGTTTTTCAAACAGCTAAGTTATTTCCAAATTTCATTCTTGTCTTACCTTAAAGTTCTTTTAAAAATGTATATATTTATTGATTTTAGAGAGGAAGGCAGAGGGAGAGTTAGAAACATCAGTGATGAGAATCATTCATCAGCTGTCTCGGGATCAAGCCAGCAACCCGGGCATGTGCCCTGACTGGGAATCAAATCATGACCTCCTGGTTCATAGGACGCTCAACCACTGAGCCACACCAGTCAGGCTGTGCTATATTCTTAAGAGAGTAAACGGAACAGACCAGAGGCCTAACGCATAGCTGATGTTTGGTTTACAGAAGTTCCAATTCAATGGAAAGTTTCCTTTTTATTGTTTCCTGAATTATATCTTCAGGAAATGCCAGGAAACTCAGATATTTCACCACAAGTTCCAAACACCTCTGCTTAGCATTGGCATGCGCGCGTGTACACACACACACCATAAGCAGGCACATACACACACACCACAGACAGACTCACGTACACACACATTCGTGTGCATGTGCAAAATGTAAAATAAAGCCAAAAGGCACCCATGTGTGTGTGTGCCCACCCGAGGTTGATTTCTTCTCCTGAGCTGCCTGCTTCTGTCCTGCAGCGGTGCCTTCTGACCCATGTGGCATGGGTCACCAGCCTGGCAGAGGGAGAAGTGGAAGGTCTCCAGCTTTTCCTTTTAATTTAGAAGTAATTGACATGACGTGATAGTCGTTTAGATGTTACAGAATGATTCAATATTTGTATGCATCGTGAAATGGTCACCGAGTACATTTCTCACTAAAGGGAAAATCACGGAATTCACAACTGGAGCCTAAGTTTGGGTTATTTGAAGAGATAAAATATTACATTAAAAGGCTTAAAATCATTTTCATTTACTATCTCCATGTTCTAAAATGAAGCACTTAGAGAGAAAAAGTCACATGCGTTAATCCACTTATCCTCTATCGATAGCATATGCGAAAACAAGGTCTATTTCTTTTATTTTGATTCCTTTGCCAGACATGTGTATTTTAGTGGGTAGTCAGTAAAAACTTGTTGATTAGGTTGGCCCTCACTCAGGCTGAACAATAAAGTCATCATGTCACAATGCAAGCAAAAATCCTGAGAGCATATTCCTCAGTAATGAAGATGACTTGATATCATTTAATAACTAACTTGGCTTCGATTTCTTGCCCTCAAGTGTGTTTTCTTGTTTAACATCTGATCAAAACTTCACAAACTTAGAATATGCTGATGCTGAACAAATCCCAGGTTGTGCGGATTAACCGTTTTCGCTTACGGTGCTCACATCCTGGGCTCATTATCATATTCCCCTGTGGGTCAGAGGGCAGGGGCCTCTAATGAGTTCCTTCTGGTGCATCAGCTGTCAGGGGCTTTCCATGCCTTGTCTCCAGCGAGAGCTGCTCTCTGGGAATTCTGGTCCTCAGCCAGCTGGGGAGAGAAAAGCTGCTCTCAGAGCATTTCTAGATGATGACTGTAAAGTGATATGCAAGTTGAGTTTTCCTAAGTAATTGTTTTACTGATTACACCATTATAGTGGATTTAATAATTTTTTTTTATTATCATCGATGGCAAGAAAATGCTTTTTAGACCCCTTCGAACACACACACACACGCACACGCATGCACACACACACTAACAGAAAAAAAAGTTTCACTAAACAATGCTTGATACATATTGATGTTTTCTCTATTCTGTTCCACTGTAGACAATCTCTGGTCATGGCCTATGAATTACTCTTCTGACCCATGGATAGTGGTTCTCAATACTGGCTGAAAATAAGATCCAATAGAGAACTTAAAAAAATATATATATATATACACTAAAGCCAGGCCCTGGCCTGGTAGCGTTGTGGTTACAGCATTGTCCCGATATGCCAAGGTGGCAGGTTCGGTCCCTGGTCAGGGCACATAAGGAGATCAACCAATGACTGAATGCATGAAAAGTGAAACAAAAAATCTCTCTCTCTCTCTGTTTTCTCTCTGTGTTCCCTCTCTCTCTCTCTCTCTCTCTCTCTCTCTCTCTCTCTCTCTCTCTCTCTCTCTCTCTCTCTTTCTCTGATGTAAGAGCATAAGTGGAGGTAACACTTTGGAAAGCAGTCCGACAATGTCTGTTGAAACTGAATATACAACAGCCTAGCAGTTCCACTCCTAGGTACATGCCCTACAGAAACGCATACATGTGCCCTGGTTACATCCCTCTTCTCTGTCTGGCTGCTGGTTATGACATAGGTGTGTTCACCTTCAGGGTGTGTCACTTTGCTCTTCGTATGCCGTACCTCAGTAAATGAGTTTGCTAAGCAGCAATAACAACAGTACCAGTGCCTTCAGAGACCCTGGTCTGCATGAGGGGAGAGTGTGGCTTATAAATCCCGCCCAAGTAATCCCATGTAGGGCCAGAGTGGACCGTCGGGGCACTGAAGGGGCACAGCTGGCCCTTTGGGAAACCATCTGCTTTAATATGACTGTAATCACACCAGGCTATGCTAGGTCATGATTACCTTTACTCAAGTTACTTGGAAGACATAATTCACACGGACAAATCAGGGAACTCCGGAGTGAAGTGCCTTGGAAAGCCAGTCAGGTGACGGAGTTGGCAGTGGTCCAGGCTGGTCAGCGACGGCCTGTAGCTCCCGTAGGTAGAGGCACCCTTTGCTCCATTGGGCTTCCCAGACACTATGTTTTCAATGTGGGCTCGAACTGTTTTAAATGCTGTGACGGGCAAACAAAACTGATTGGCCGGCCCAATTCGATTGGCACCAAGTTCTACCACTGGTTTGTAACGGTGACTAAAGACTTTATAGTTAGAAGGAAACCTATGGATATAATTGTATAGTCTACTAATTACTTGCCCTTTTCTGCTTCTGCAGGGATGCTGTGAAAAGAAACGTGACACTTTAATATATATACACACACAGGTATATATATATATATACCGTACCTGGGTTCGTTGGAAGTGAGCTATCATATACATTCAAGGTAATTATCATTATTTACGTTTCATTTTACCTCTACTGTGCTTTCTTTCTTTCTTTAAAAAAAAAATATTTTATTGATTTTTTACAGAGAGGAAAGGAGAGAGATAGAGAGCTAGAAACATCGATGAGAGAGTAACATCGAACAGCTGCCTCTCGCACACACCCCCTACCGGGGATGTGCCCGCAACCAAGGTACATGCCCTTGACCGGAATCGAACCCTGGACCTTTCAGTCCGCAGACCGACGCTCTACCACTGAGCCAAACCGGTTTTGGCTCTACTGTGCTTTCTTAATTGAAATGGTGGAAAATACCAGCTGGAACTCTAAAGTTTATCGCATGGAATTGTTTTTCATATCCTGGGAGCAATGGTGTATGGGCCAGGCCAGTACCATACTATTCTCTGTGAAATACAGTAGCTTCCTCGCTTTTCCTTTTTGGAACGGGAGTTGTTGCATGAGCCTCGATCTCAGTGGCGTTCACCCTGCTTACTCTGGATGCACCCCTTCCTTGCTCCTTCCCACACGCCAAAGCCTGCTGCTCAGTGTGGAAGGAGGGCTGGCTCTGTCCTGTAGGTCTCCCGCTTCCGGTCTCTCCCCGTGAGAGAACTTCCGCAATCACATTTCTCCGAAAGCATCCCAGCTGACACTCAAACACATGTGGGTAGTTACTCGCAGAGCACGCTCCCCAGCACTGATTCTGAAAGCGGGATGGAGTCAGGGCAAGAGAAGTAGCTTTTGCCCTCAACGCCTCCATCTGCGTGGGCTCTGTGTCAGTCTGAGCTGGCCACTGGACCCCTCCCCACTGTACTCGTTCCTTGTAAACTGAGGCATTCCTAGACCCTGTCTTTGGGAGGATTCAATGAGCTCACGCGTGTGGAAGAAACTTAGTAAGTTGGGATTAGTTGTTACCATTTTAATCATCCTTTAATTTGTATTCTGTAGGAAAGCAGTGTAGCTATTCTCGGTTGTCAGCAGCAAAATTGTGTGCCGGTGCCGCCGGTCATCTGAATCACTCGCCTTAAGCTTTCTTCTGGCTGACATGTCGGTGGGCTTGGCCGGGTCTACACCCTCCCAGCCTAACCAACTCCTGCCGGGTCAGGGAGCATACAGACAGACATGTAAGGACACCCGTTTGGGAAAATGGATGTTTGACAGCCCGGAAACCTGGGAAATGTTTTATTTTTATGTGACATATTCATGCGGTAGGCTGGAGACTTTTTTCTTCCAAACACTTTTGCATACAAAATATCTCTACATTTGAAGCTATAGATTTCATCATTAATCCAAAAAAAGTATCTTGAATAAATGAAACAGTCTCTCTATGTTCCAGACTTTGTAGATGCCCTGTATCTCTGTCTCTGTATCTCTGTCTCTGTATCTCTGTCGCTGTATCTCTCTCTCCCTTATCTGGTAAAGATCTGGCCTTACACTTTTTTTGTTTTGATTTTTCCCGCGAAGGGGCTTCTTACATTAGAGAAAGGAATGACTAGACAGGAATGACTAGTTCTTCTCAGTGGTGAGAGTTTATTGGTTATTTTCTCTTGGTGAATAAAAACAGTAAGGCCTGTCCAGCCGGCCAGGCTCAGTGGCTGAGCATCAGCCTATGAACCAGGAGGTCCCAGTTCCATTGCTGTTTAAGGGCACAGGCCCAGGTTGTGGGCTCGATCTCCAGTGTGGGGCGGGCAGTATACAACCAATCAGCGATTCTATCATCCCAATGTTTCTCTCTCTTTGTCCCACTTCCCTCTTCTCTGAAATCAATAGAGATATATTTTAAAGAAATAGCGAGGGCTGGTGTCCGCGGGCAGAGGGGGCAGCTGGCCGGCCGCGGGAGAGAGCGGCGGCGCCCACACAGGGCCATGGCCCGGCCTGTCCTTGCAGGCATTGCAGAGGGAAGTGCGGCCGTTTCTCGTTCAGGCTTTGTTTGTGCTTTCCCAGCCACAGACGACAGCCACAGAGCGCGCGCAGTGGAGCTGGGTTCTCTGCCCGCCCTCGCCACCTCCCTGCCCTGTCCTGTGGGCTCTCAGACCCGGCGCACCCCACCCTCGCTGCGGGTGAGCGGCATGTTTGTCATCTCCTCCTTTCCCAAGGGGCGCTGCGCTCCGTGGGGGCGGCGGGCGGCACCGCAGGAAACCCCGCCTTCACACATTACGTAAGCGTGCATTTAAAAATGTTAAAATGCGGGGCTTGCTTCACCAGTGTGCCTGAGTAACCCCAGCCCTTCCCGGAGAGAAGGCCCTGCCCCTCCAGCTGTGAGGGCGATGGACGCTCCAGATTCCTTCCTGATCGTGATGTGGCCCCACGGCCTCGCCCTCGTGCGGGTCTCACCCCAAAACACGACTCCCGGGGAGGCACTGCCCACGGCGGGTCCCGACGTGGAAGGTCCTGCCGTCCCTGAGGGGAGCAGGTGGCCCTCGTCCCTCTGGGTCACCCCACACGGATCAGGGCCCCCGGGGCCATTGACAGAGGTGCGAACAGTGACCTCTGCTCCGACACGCACAGCTTACTGGGCACTGACTAACCTAACCTAACTGGCCGGGCGTTCTATGGAGCGATGTAGACACAAGTCATTGCTCAATCCTGACCCAAACAAAGTATCATTACCCCCATTCAAATGCCAAGGTAGTCAGCGCGTGGAAGGTGCTTCTCCTGTGAGATCATGTAGCCGGGAAGGGGAGAGAATGGGCATTCAGGGTCCCAAACCTTCATCCCTTTTCTTACTAATATGTGTATTGATTTTTAGAGAGAGAGTTGGGGAGAGGAAGAGATAGAAACAATGATAGAGAATCCTGAATCAGCTGCCTCCTGCACGCCTCCTACTGGGGATCAAGCCTGCAATCTGGGCATGTGCCCTGACTGGGAATCGAACCGTGACCTCCTGGTGCATAAATGGATGCTCAACCATTGAGCCCCGCTGGTTGGGCCCAAGCCCTAATCACTGGTAAGCCAATAGGCCTCGGGTTCCCACAGGCTCTGTCCTGGGAATCCCACCTCCGCGTGTTGTGGGGGGAACCTCATGGTTGGGAAGGCGGACGCTAGAGAACATGTGCAGTGGCTCCAGGCCATGCCGCTGGGCTTGCTGCTCAGCACTGTTTGTGCCCATCATGGAGGCCCCCTCACTGCGAGGACATGACCCAGGTACCCCTCCCAGCCGCGAGCCTGTGGAGAGCTGGGGGAGGCGGCTGTGGAGGGTGCCCATTGCTCTCTCTTAAGTAGTCTTTTTTAAAAAATATATATTTTATTGACTTCTTATAGAGAGGAAAGGAGAGGGATAGAGAGTTAGAAACGTCGATGAGAGAGAGACATCGATCAACTGCCTCTTGCACACCCCCCACTGGGGATGTGCCTGCAACCAAGGTACATGCCCTTGACCGGAATCGAACCTGGGACCTTTGAGTCCACAGGCTGACGCTCTATCCACTGAGCCAAACCAGCTAGGGCTCTTGAGTAGTCTTTTGAAACTCATTGTTTAATCTCATTATTTAAACAAGCCTGACACGGATTCTTTCCCATCCCAAGAAGGTTAGGGTGATAAGACAATATTAGTACGTGACACTGACTCAGCGCTCCATTGCACTCAGATATTTTCACATGCCCACGGCGGGTGTTTGCAGTAGGCTGAATCAGCAGCAAGTGAGCAGGGAACATTCGGAGAGATGGAGTTGCCCCAAACCCCTTACCTATTACGTTCCCAGGTGGCCTGCACCGGGCATTCTGGCTCCAGACCCATAGTTCTCTCTCGAGGGTTTCGGCTGTTTGAAAGGCAGCTAGCTACCAAGGTGACATGTGAGCCCTGGATTGGTGATGCTTTTTACCCCCTTCATTTTTCATTTTATTCTCAGCTATGGGTTTGCCATTTGCATAGCGGCCTCACGGACCCCCTTTCCCCGGGACTGAGTGACAGGGAAGCTCCTCAGCTCCCTTCACCGGTTTGAGGGAGGGCCTCGTGGACAGGAAGCCCATCTCGAGGCTCAAATGGGAAAACTTGAGTCGGAATCGGGGCCTTGCCTCGGGCCCCTCTGTGAGTCACTGGCAAAGAGGTTCGCAACTCCCTTGCTTTTGCATTCATTACTCACTTGCGACTGGGCCTAATAACAGAGTAATTTGCGAAGCAAGAACGTGTGAGTCACCAGGCCGGGGAGGGGAGCGTGCATGGGATGACTGGGTGCAGAGGAGCAAAGTATTTCATGGCAACTGGAGAGGAAGTGCTGACGTGACCCTACTTGGGTTAAATTTCTGTGATTGCGGGACCCTCGCCTGGCTACCCAGCCTCCGTGTACATTGCAGACGGCTAAAGTTGCCTTAAATAAAAGCACTGGTGGGGACGAGATGCCAGCTTTGAGAGCAGGTCACTCGTGATCAACCCCATGCCACTTTGTCGTGGGTTTCCACCCAATGGTCTTGGGCTCCTTTCCCTGAAGCCTGGGAATTGCTCTCCCCTACGATCTGCCTGTGCTTGGCTCTGCTCCATGTCCTTCTGGTCGCAGTCAGACCTGTTTTTCCGCCGGTTCCTACCCCTGTTATCAGTCTGCGGAAACTTCCACCGCCACCTGCCTCTCCCTAGTCCTCCGCTGGGCCCTGGCCTCCGTCACTGAGCCCAGGGCGGAGACGAGCCAGCGTCTCCAAACAGGCAAAGAGGCACCCGGAGGAGTGACATTTTGGGGACTCTGCCTCTTTAAACTGCATTTCCCGCTTTATCTTTATCACCTCTACGTCTCAAGTCAGGAAGGAAGCATTTTTTTTTATTAAACATTTTTTTAAAGTATATATTTTTACTGATTTCAGAGAGGATGGGAGAGGGAGAGAGAGCTAGAAACATCAATGATGAGAGAGAATCAGGAATCATCCATCGGCTGCCTCCTGCACGCCCCCTACTGGAGGGGACGTACACAACCTAGGCATGTGAATCGAACTGTGACCTCCTGGTTCATAGGTCGACACCCAACCATTGAGCCACACTGGCTGGGCGGAAAGCATATTTCCTGTTTTCTTTGAAACTGCTAGAATGCCAAAGGCTCTCCTGGTCAGCGTATGTGCGTGTCAGGAGGCTGAGATGAGTTTTACGTAGGTAACAGACTTGCCTTACTTCAAACCAGCTATTAGCTTTTGCACATTAAACATTTACTTCAAAAAACGTGTTTGGGAAGCCGCCTCCACACCACACCTCGGGAGAGGCAGCGGCGGAGAGCCTCGGCCGCGCCGTCCCCAGGCAGGGCTCCTCCCGCTCGCAGCAGCAGCAGACGTGCTGTTCTCCCAGGAGCACTGCCCGGGCTCCACACTGACATCAGGGCGGGCGCTGAGGGAGGAGCCGGCGAAGGCTCACTGTGACATTTTCTCTCCCGGGGTAGCCCTGGCTGGGAAGAGAACTTGACCATGTAGACGCCAAGTGGCTGGTTGGCACGTTAAGGGCTCATTCATTTCGCCGGAAGAATGTGCCTATTCTGTTCGCTAGCGATGAAGAGCACCGCCCAGCGGGAAGCGATGCTGGCCGGGGCCTCTCTAGGCTGTAGGGCCAGTGGGAGCCAAGGGCAGGCGCGCAGCCTTCCGACAGCCCGCGTTCTCCTCCGAGCTCCGGACCCTGGGCACAGCCCAGCGCTGGGAGGGAGCAGGGCGGTGGCCTCCCTCCGAGTTGGCATTTCAGAGGCCTTTCAGACCGGCTCAGAATAACTTAGCTCTTGGTAATTAGTATTCGAATAAGCACATCAAGATGGCTGGGTTTTTCCATCAGGGCGGTCTTGGTCCAATCAGGATCGGAGTAACAGAAGGCCAGGTAGGAGCAGCTCTGAAGAGTCCAGGAATCACCGCTGCAGGACGCTGTAGGGCTGAAGGAGCCCCCAAGGAAGACCCCCTCCCCGCACCCGCCCTCTTCCGGGGCTGATGTGCAGTCTTTGTTGCTATGGAACCCACAGAACTGGCTGGCAGCCAGCCCCCTGGAACTTGCTGGAGATCTGCCCTCTTTGTTCACTGGGAGTGTCAGCTGCCACAAAACTCCTGAGGGAGGTGCGGGTGGCAGCTGCTGGCTGCTGGGGGCGGGGGGAGCCATCCCGGGATCTCTCCAGGGCCAGAGGCACCTTTCTTTCCTCCGCACTGCCTCTCTGCCGCCCTCTGCTGGCAGAGAGAAATAAGTAAAGGGACCAGGCCCATTTCACAGAGCAGGCAAAAAGGGTGAACTGGCCTAAAACCCACCCGCCACATGCACTCCCGACTGGTCCCCCTGGCTCAGTCTGAGCAGCTGTCTCTCTCATTTGTAGATTTAGGTGTGTGTTTATTTCAGAGAAGAAGGGAGAGAGGGAGGGAGGAAGTGAGAGAGAGAGAGAGAGAGAGAGAGAGGGAGAGAGAGAGAGAGAGAAAAACATCAATGATGAGAGAATTATTGAGGAGCTGCTCTTGCACGCCCCACACTGGGGATGGAACCTGCAACCCAGGCTTGTGCCCTGACCAGGAGTCAAACCGTGACCTCCTGGTTCCTAGGTTGACCCTCAACTACGGAGCCGTGCCAGCCGGGCTGAAGTTTATTTCTCTTGCATGTAACAGTTCAGGTATCCCCCCCCTTTCCAGCTGTCAGGAAGGGAGACACAGGCAGCTTGGTCTCTAGGAAGATTACCCAAATCAATTCCTCGCCTGTGTCGCTCCCCCAGACCCCAGACGGCCACATTGGCCATGAGGGAGGTTGGGGAACGTTGACCTACATGTCAAGGCAGCCATGAGCCTGGTAAAACTTGGGGTGAGGGCCTGGCTAAAGGGCAGAATGAATGGATCCCTAGGACGTCCTGATACCCCTCGGTGACATCTCTGAGGCCACACCATGCTTTTGTTGCAAATACTCTGAGTTTCTCTGTTTTTGGTCTCTCAGTCTGTTCTGAATCTCTTCAAGGCTTATAGCGATATAATTGGAAAATTTAGTATGAGAGAGTTACTTAAAGCTGTTTTGATCTTGCTGTAAGTTAATCACTTCTCTACACGAAGTACAGTTGTTTTTGCTTTCCCTCTGCAGTTTTTTGACATTTCCAGGCTCTTATGCACTCACTGAATCATAACAAATGCTCCCGAGTTAAGTTGCTCTGGTGCTTACGGCTCATCGTGTGAAACGGCCCGATTTAAGACGCTCTTAGAAGTAGGATTCCATCTGGCTCTGTCCTTGCACCGTGGACAGAAGGCAAGCAGGGGCTCTTGTTTTCCTTCGTGTTTTATCTTAAAGGCAGAACCAGTATTTTGGGCCAAGTTCATGGAGTTGGTGCCAAAGAAAACACCAACAGACTCAATGCAGATAAGCGCGTTTACCTGACCCCTGCTCCAAGTTTCAAAAATCGTTTGGCAACTAAAAAAAATGAAGTTGTTTGTAGATATTAAGTTAGATAACATTTTTGGCCACAACACCTCTTCTTGATTTCTCAGCCCCAGTAAGTTTCCCATCCATTCATTCAGCAAACTCTTAGCGTCTTGTGCAAGCTCTGGGCATGCAGTAGTGGGCAGGCCGGGCAGAAGTCCCCGCTCTTCTGAGGCTGACTTTCTTTCTTTTTAAAAAATTTTCAGAGTGGGAGGAGGAGGGAGCAAGAGATTGAAACATCAGTGATGAGAGAGAATCATTGATGGGTCACCTCCTGCACGCCCCCCACTGGGGATCGAGCCTGCAACCCGGGCACTTGCCCCAAGTTGGGAATCAAACCGTGACCTCCTGGTTCCTAGGACGGTGCTCAACCACTGAGCCACATGGGGTGGGCAAGTGCTGTATTTTTATTTTAAAAAAAAATAATATATATATATATATATATATATATATATATATATATATATATATATTATTGATTTCAGAGAGGGGGAGAGAGAGATAGAAACCTCAATGATGAGAGAGAATCACTGATTGTCTGCCTCTTGCACTCCCCCACTGGGGATCAAGCCCACAACCCAGGCATGTGCCCTTGGCTGGAATCAAACCTGGGACCCTTCAGTCCACAGGCCGATGCTCTATCCACTGAGTCAAACCGGCTAGGGCAAGTGCAGTATTTTTAGTACTTCACAAAAATCTTGCTTCAAACACTGGCAAACTTGCGGCCCAGATGGGTTTATTTCTTCATTCCCGAGGTCACATTTAATGGTGTTCATCCGAGAAAGTGGCTCAGCATACTTCCTTCACCCTGTTTGCTTCTGTATCCATGAGGTCAGCAACGAGTGAGTCAGAAGAACCTCCATGAGTTAGAGTGTCTTCCTGCAAACGACTGGCAGTTGGCGTTGAACATAGGGTCTGGACGTTTCACAGTCACGGCAGGTGGGAAAACACAGCTGGGCTCTGATGCCACGCCCGTTACCGACACTTCCCCAAACAGAGAGAAATCTTGTCACTATTTTTTAAAAATAGCTTTGCATTTTTTAGATCCATAAAAATCGCAGCCCTTAAGAAAGCACCCGCGATGGGAAAAGGGGAGTTTGAGTAAACTGATGAATAGACCTGTCTGCCTCCCAGAGAATACCAAGCAGAGGCCGAGGAGTGTTAACAGCTTTCTAGGTGCCAGAAAGGCCTCGAGTTCAGCCAGAGAAATGGAGATGAGAGATAGGCTGCAAGGTGCGTGTGGGAGTCAGACTGTCCAGAAGGTGACTGAGTCACAGGAAGGTCCCCTCCCTGCTCCAGATTGTTGCCAATGCTCAGATTTTTTTTTTTAAGAGCAGTAATGTGTGGGTTTTTGGAAAAAAAATCTGTTTTTAAAAAATATATACTTTATTGATTTTTTACAGAGAGGAAGGAAGAGGGATAGAAAGCTAGAAACGCTGATGAGAGAGAAACATCGACCATCTGCCTCCTGCACACCCCCCACTGGGGATGTGCCTGCAACCAAGGTACATGCCCTTGACTGGAATCGAACCCGGGATCCTTCAGTCCCCAGGCAGATGCTCTATCCCAGGGGTCCTCAAACTTTTTAAAGTGGAGGCCAGATCACGGTCCCTCAGAGAGCTGGAGGGCTGGACTATATGAACTACTAATTCCTACTTTAACACCTCGGCTGCGCTCACTGCCCAAAAAACCTGGCGGGCCGGATCAGACTCCTCTGCGGGCCGCATGTGGCCCGCGGGCCGTAGTTTGAAGACCCCTGCTCTATCCACTGAGCCAAACCGGTTTCGGCGGAAAAAAATATGTTTTTATTTATTTTAGAGAGAGAGAGAGGAAAGGAGAGTGAGAGAGAGACAGAACCATCAATACAGAGAGAGAATCATGGATGGGCTGCCTTCTGCATGCCCCACACTGGGGATGAGCCCAAAACCTGGGCATGTGCCCTGAGCGGGAATTGAACCTGTGACCTGATTCATGGATCAACGGTCAACCGCGGGGCCACGCCGGCTGGGCTGTGGGCTTTTTAATGCAGGTATCTCCCTATGTCCATCCTTTCTAATTCATTTTCTAACTGGATATTGTTGAAGTATTGCAATCCTTAGATAGCTAACACAGCACGGAGGTCTCATTCTGCTCACCGTGTCAGTCACGGGTTTTGCACCCCACCCAGCGTCTTGCTGCGGCTGTATCCAGGAGGCCGCAGCCTCTTTCACACTTGAACGCCAAGAACAAAAAGCCCTCAGTGAGCAGTGGCTGTGAGGGCCACTGTCAGATTTGAAATTTAGAGCCGGGTCAGAAACGGGGGAGGAAGAGAAGAAAAGGGACAAATGGGTGCCCAGTGTCAGCAAGATGAAACCGGAGGCAAAACAGAGGGACCGGCTGCCAGCCCCTCCTCGTTACTGTACAAGAAAACCCTAATCCGGGCACTTCTGCTAAAGTTAAGGTTCACACAGCTGAAGTGAGCCCTCGATTTCAATCAAGAAGGTCGGGAAATGCTAGGTGTGGCTCAGTGGGTAAGCGTCGATCTATGAACCAGGAGGTCACAGTTCAATTCCTGGGCACATGCTCAATCCCCTGTGTGGGGCGTGCAGAAGGCAGCCGATCAGTGATTCTCTCTCCTTGATATTTCTCTCTCTCCCTCTCCCTTCGTCTCGGAAATCAAAACCAGGTGTGTCAGCCAGTGCTCTTGGTCATAAGCAACTGTGTCCACCTCTTACCATCAAAGCAACGGACTTGATTGGCAGTGACCCCCAGCGTCGGAGGGCGGTGGCCAGACTTGGCTGACTAGGGACCAGGAGGTCAGGAGGGCCAGCGGGCGGAGAGACAGCTGTATTTCTAGTAGCTGCCGCCGCTGGACAGCGCTGTTGGCTCCGGCCTCAGAGTCCCGGGAGCAGCATCCAACTGGCCAAGCCGAGGCAGATGGGGAGCTGTCCACCTTGGCTCGGACGGTGGGAAAGATGGTTTCCCTGCTACCGAGAGGGCGGGTGCTGGCTTCCTCCACATGGCACTTCCGGTGCCCAGGCCAGAAACGTGACTCGAATGGGCGGCAGGGGCAGGGGCCTGTGGCCGTGCGGCAGGAGAGGCTAATCGCACAGAAGGTTTTTCACTTCCTTGAAGTCCACCTTAATCTGTTTCATATTTCGTCGCTTTGCGTTTGGTGTCCTACACCAGAAGGCTTTGCCTAACCCAGGGGCGGGGAAGGTCCGGCCTGTGGGTCACATCAGGCCCGAGAACTCATCTGGTTTGGCCCTGCCCAGGCAGCCGCAGGAGGGACACAACATCCAATAAATCCAGAGCTGTTTTCCTAGCAACGTAAATGTATAGTAAGTGGATTATATTAAGCAAATGATGTTATAAATACCCAAATGGCCCTTGGCAGGGCAAAGGTTCCCCACCCCTGGCCTAGCCCAGGGTCGCGGAGACCTACTCCTTTAGAATCTTCTTCTAGCCGTTCTCTAACGTCCGTCCTCATTTTGCATTGGCTTTTAACTCTTTTGGAGCAGCAGTAATGGATGTTTCGTGGTGACTCGGGAAGAAAGAGTGAATAATGAAGATTTCCTTATTTTCTCAATCTGCACACGGCATTTCCCGGGGGCCCACCCTCAACTTCTGAATTCTTTCCGTGTCTGTTCCCCTCTCCCTGTGCTTGGCCATCGGGCACTGCAGTTACTGTGGCTCTCAACACGTCTTGATTCATTGCTCACATGTGGTGCGCAGGGCACTATTCAGAGCAGCGACTCCTACGTAATCCCCGTAAGCTGTTCCTTTAATTATCTAATCAGAGCGATAAAGCTTAGCTGCTCATCTATTCACGGAATTATAAATGTTATAATAAATATGCATTAAAAAGTATTTCTATTTCACTGGGCAAATTCATCTGTACTGCCTGGAGTCCTATTTTAGGAGTGACCAAACTTTTATATAGAAATTATTATAACAACATAAAAAAAGTCTTACCCAGCCGGTGTAGCTCAGTGGTTGAGTGTCAACCTATGAACCAGGAGGTCAGTGTTCAAGTCCCAGTCAAGGCACATGCCTGGGTAGCAGGTATGATCTCCAGTGTGGGGCGTGTAGGAGGCAGCTGATCAATGATTCTCTCTCATCATGGATGTTTCTATCTCTCCCTCTGCTTTCCTCTCTGAAGTCAAGAAAAATATACTTAAAGAAATACTTGTTGGCGTGGACTAATTGGAGTGAATTTTAACATGAAGTAACATGTGCTTGTTGTGCATCTGCTGGGAAGTTCTCAGGGCTCTAGTGAAAATGTATTCATATCTGGAGCTGTCGTGGTGCTGACCTTTGGCCTGTTGACGTTGTAGAGCTTATTTTTCATACCACAGAGTGACACAAGAGGAAGGTGCCTGCCCACAACAGTCACATGTATGAACTGTGAAGTATGAACAGTGCTGTTGAACTTCAGTTTGCCCCCCACGGCCAAAATGGTTCAATATTGGCAGAGCGATTCTCGCTGACTGCAATGAAGGGGTGGGCAACCCATCACATAATACTGTTCTGTTGTTCCCCTCTCCTCCCCACCCCCAACGCAGAACTGACTGATTTCAGCATTTTGAGCAAAGGCTCTCATTGTTATCTCAGTTTTATTTGTCCTGCAAATCTAATGTGCTCTTTTTCCGTCTCTCTAGAATGTTTCAGACGTTTAAAGACTGGTTTTGGCTGGAAAGATTCTGGCTCCCTCCAGCAATAAAGTGGTCAGACCTCGAGGACCACGATGGCCTCGTCTTCGTAAAACCCTCTCATCTGTACATGACCATCCCCTATGCCTTTGGCCTGCTGATTATCCGGCATTTCTTCGAAAAGTAAGTACTGCTTGTGTGTCTTCCCTTCTCTTGCCCCTTCCTGGTTCCAGCTGTAGAATGAGAGTGTCCCGGTCAGATCCTTGAAGGATCTGCTGATCAGATGGGGTGCAGATTCTGGGGGGGCCGTGCATGAAATCAGTGCACACCAACTGCTCCCTAGGAGCCGAACGAATAAAAGGAGAAACAAGTGCTTTCGTTGCACACTGAGAAAATTGAGGCCGAGGGGTTAAGTATCACAGAGCCTGTCAGAGTCAATGACAGCGTGGGAACTCGGCTCACGTTCCCTGGGCCAGGTCTGTGACAAAGGACACGCACCCCGGAAAGACAGCGCTGGAGAGCTCTGCTTAGCATTTCCAAATGCCTGCAACATAGCAAATGTGGCTCCTTAAAGAGCAAACTTCATCTTGCTTTACTCATCGTTTATTTTAAAGGTTTATTGAACGTTTCAATAGCTGCCCTTCTTTCCAAGGTATAAGGAAGTCAAAGAGAAAAGTAAAATTTGCTTTGTCAGGAAAAGCAAACTTCTTCTTTTTTTAATTTAAACAGATACTACTTCCAGCCTTCTTATTAAAACTGCACCAGTGTCAGGATAACGGGAGATAAATGTCCATCTGTAATCTCTGTAGCTGTCTCTGTTTCAAAAACCTGTTATTAGCACATTATTTTTTTGGAGCAAAAAGAATATTTGAATGTCAAGAGTTGGAAAAACTTGAGACGAAATCTGATAAAGATCATTCCGTCCAAGACTAACCGTAATGCGGATCATATGTGCATAACCATTTGCAGGGGCCTTATCTTGAGAGTTAGCTTGACCAGCTCTGTTTCACGGACCGCCTGCCCCACAGGTTCCTGTGCAAATAGCATCTTCACATGGGCCCACCACGTGCTTGCCGTTGGGAGGCAGGGAGAGCCCCGGATGCCACGAAACCCTAGCCGAGAACATGTGCAAATGTGCCTCCTCTTTGACAGCGGGCCCCGCTTTTTCCTCAGACGTTTGGATTTTTCAGGGAATGCATGTTAATAAAGGAGGGTTCCCCCTGGCCTACAGCGTCGCTTTGCTTGCCTCGCACGCCTGGTGCTCTCTGCATCAGGCACCCAGGTCCTCTGCTCATCTGCATTGCACATTTCCCGCCTTTTTGGGTGGACAGCTCCGTTTTCTAGGTTTTGATCGGGACAGAGAGCTAGGAACTTCTGCTGGTTGCCAAAGCAGCGCAGCTGGGGAGGACCAACTTGTTCACCTTGGTCTGGTCTTGGCCTCGCCAACAACAATTAGGAGGGAATCCAATCCTCCGTTAATTCCCACGACCGTTCCTGAGGCCTCTCAGGGGACTGAGCCAGGTCGGCATCGCCTTTATAACGTGAACTCCCAGAATTCTCCGGAGGGAGCTCTTCCATTCTGTGAGCTGGGAGCACTGTGTGTTGTTCCACGCGTCTCGCTCTTCATGAACGAGAAGTAAGAAAGGTTAACATGGGAGAGAATGCATGCTTTTAAAAATATGTATATTTTTTTGCCCTGACCGGTTTGGCTCAGTGGCTAGAGCGTCGGCCTGCCGACTGAAGGGTCCCGGGTTCTATTCCGGTCAAGGGCATGTACCTGGGTTGTGGGTGCATCCCCAGTAGGATGTATGCAGGAGGCAGCTGATTGAAGTTTCTCTCTTGTTGATGTTTCTGACTATTCCTTTCCCTTCCTCTCTGTAAGAAATCAATAAAATATATTGAAAAAAATGTATATATTTTTTTTTATCGGTTTCAGAGAGAAAGGGAAAGGAGAAAGATAGAAGCATGAATGAGAATCTTTGATCAGTTGCCTCCTACAGGTCCCCTACTGGGGATCAAGCCCACAACTTGGGGGGACTGGGAATTGAACCGTGACTTCCCGGTTCATAGGTCACTGTTCAACTGCTGAGCCACGCCAGCTGGGCAAAAGCATGCTTTTTGAAAAATAAATCATATTTTTTTCCAGGGTTTGTATATCGTTTGTATTATATTAAACCACTTACTATCAAATTATTACTGACACCTTGCATTTAAATAGTAACTTATAGTTGAAGAGGTACATAAACTCACAAATGGTATCATCTCAGTGGAGAAAATGAGAGGTAAGTGACCCAGCCAAGGTGAAACAGAAAGTATGTAAGGAGGAGATTTGGGACTTGAACCCACTTGTTATAACATGAGGTTTAAGGTTGTTGCTTTTCTATTTTCCCCATAACTTCGTGACTTTCACAATGAACTTCCTCTGATGGTCAAAGAGAGTAAATTATTATCTCCTAGGAATACAGAAGACACAGCCTCAAGGGATGATAGCAAATGTGAAATTTTCTGGACTATCTTAAAAATTCATGTCACCCTAGCTGGTTTGGGTCAGTGGTTGGAGCATCGCCTGGCAGGCTGAAGGGTCCAAGTTCAGGTCTGGTCAAGGGTACATACCTTGGTTGCAGGCTTGGTCCCAAGCCCTGGCCGGGGACTGTGTGGGAGGCAACCAACTGGTGTGTCTCTCTCACATCGATGTTTCTCTCTCTGTCTCTCCCCTCCCTTCCACTCTCTCTAAACAGCAGTAGAAAAATAGCCACAGGTGAGGATTAACAACAAAAAGAAATTAATGTAAATGTGACACTGCGTTTCAGCTTCAGCGTATCCCATGTTTATCGCGAGAAGGCTTCCTCCTGTTGTCCTAGGAATTGTGACCAGGCTGTGGTTTGGCTGCTCGCTTTAGCTGCAGGGCTAGCCAGGAGCCTTTAAACCAGAAACAGCGCCCCTCCCCTTTCAGGCTGTAGGGAGCCAAGTGCAGACAGATCCCGTAAAGGACAGGCAAGTCCCTCGTTTGAAAGTGAGCGACATTTGCTTTGTATTTTAGGATTTCCTTTCCTTACGAATGTTAGTTTGTGGCTTATGGCTGATTTCGTGTGTGTGTGTGTGTGTGTGTGTGTGTGTATGTGTCTATAATTGCAGTTTCTAACCAGCGTATCCAGGCACTCTGCATTTATGTGTCTCAAGTGTGATTTAAAGGGATCTGAGCTACTCAAATTTAAACACTTGTGGAATAAACACATTATCTCAGAGTAAATTAAGTTCCCAGAATAGTCCACGGCAGGGGTGGAGCGGGAAAGCCAGAAGGTCATCACTTTTCTTTCCTTAGTTGTGCAGTGAGTGGATTCCCCGTCTTTATCACTCTCCTCAGCAGCACAGGGCTCAGTGGACAGCAGTCCATCATTCCTTCAGGAAGGGTGTGTGCAGCAATCCACAGGAGTTCAGGAAGGCTTGCTAGCCCGGCCGGTGTGGCTCAGTGGTTGAGCATCTACCTATGAACCAGGAGGTCAGGGTTTGATTCCTGTCAGGGCACAGGCCTGGGTTGTGGGCTTGATCCCCAGCAGGGTGCGTGCAGAAAGCAGCCAAATCCATCATTCTCTCTTATCATTGATGTTTCTATCTTTCCCTCTCCTTTCCTCTCTGAAATAAATAAAAATATATATTGTTTTAAAAAAAGATTACTGTCCTCATTGGAACGGTCTCCAAATTTGCACCTTAGACTTAAGTGTTATTTCGATTGCATTCCTGCAGGCATTCTGTTTTCTCCCATAAAACCCTCTGACCAGACTCTGGTCCAGAGCCTTCAAATCTCCCGGAGCAAGGCAGCAGCCCCAGGCAGCGGGCTATTGTTCCTGGTAGGAGACGCATTTAAACCTCATCTGCTTAACCTCCGCCGAGGCCTGCCTGCCTTTTGTTCAGTAAAATAGTATTGAAGAGAGGGGGCCTCTGGGATTGCGAGGCTTTTGGCTCACAGGTGACCCAGGCCGTGCCAGGTGAAGAGGGGCCGGTTGGGGTGTCCGCCTGGGGCCATGTGAAGGCTTGGCTCTGCAATAGTAGCGAACCTAAGAGACCCTCTCCTGTAATTCATAAACCATGCTCCGAGCCATTTACATGGGAGCAGAAGTCCATGTGTTTTTTTGTTTTTTTTTTTGTGTGTGTTTTTTTCCTTTTTCCCTCTTGGGCTTTTTTCGACTCCATATCAATAAAATGCAAGTTCAGGCGAGCCTGGACATGTTACAAAAACAACCACAAGGCCGTATTTCTCTTGTTTAAATTAATAATAGATATGTTTCTCATATCACCAAGCATGCTATGGATGTGTGTTTATCCACTGTGTATACTTATCCACATACTTACTCTCACATGACCCTTCTGAGGGAATGTTACCCTCATCTGGCTCTGAGATTGGCTGGGTTCCCTCACCACATAAGCCTTCCTGGCTCGGCTCTGCTTTGCTTTCTCATTTCTTTCTGATTTCTTCATTTCTAACATCCGAGGAGATAGCACTGAGTGATTCTGATGGAGAACACTACCGTATTAAACCGCTTTGTATCTGTGTTGTCCCAGTAAAAACAATGAGCTTGTTCTCCAGTAACAATTCTCCACTAGTAGGTCGGCTAAATGAACCCATCCCACTATTTATCCAAAACCCTGTCAGATACATTCTTGAGACTCTGTTAGTTTTAAGAACACATTAGTTTTTGTTTCATTTGGACCTATTGTGCAAATAATTAACCACACTTCCCTAATCACAGCATGCTGTCTTTTGTCTGTGTTGAGTAAGACATCTTTTAATCGATTGATTGATTGGAATTAACTTTTCCACTAATTACCTTTCATCCTTGGTTCCTAGTCCCATTCCCCTCCCTGATGGATTCTCTTGTTTTTTTTAAGGCTTTTTGTTTGTATGACCCCATGAAACATGTGCATACACATAAGTGGTACGTATTGTTAGCTGACACGTGGTACGCGATGAGCCCGTGTTCTGCTGCTCCTTTTCCTGAGCATGGCGCTGTGGGGTATGATCTGTGCACATGGCTCCGTGTGCATCGATCGTTTGTTTTCCCACGGCCCTGACATGCATGGGCCCTTTCCAGGAGCACTCAGTCCATCTGGAAGTTGGACTGGTTCGTACATTTTATCAGACTATCCTAGGAAATTTTTATTCAGCTCCTATGGCTGTAAAAAATGAATTGAAGGGCTAAGTGGTCATTCATAACTAAAACCTCCAGCATTTAATCAAACACAGAAACTCCTCAGTAAGGATAAGAATAGATCGACCTGGCTGAAGGTGGAGCCTTTGTTAGGCCTGAAGGAAGAATTGGGATCTAGTCTTCTTTTTAAAAATTGAGTTTTATTGAGATATGATTTATGTAACAAAGTTCATCCAAAATTGGATGCATTTTGACAAATGTATACAGTCATGTAACCATCACCACAATTATGACAGGAGATTTTTATCAGCCGAAAAACTTCCCAGTGTCCCCATTCAGTCAGCCTCTCCCCTGAACTGGTGTCGTTGTGGCTTCACTATCAGATTTTGAACTGTCTTTCATTTTTTTCCAGATTTATCGCCACACCCCTAGCAAAGGCTGTGGGTATCAAAGAGGAAGTTCGGAAGATTATACCAAACACTGTCTTAGAGACTTTTTACAGACGCTCTACGGGGAAACCATCTGAGGTAAGTTCATGATCTTGGAGATCCAAGGTCATGCGGCTGAGTGACCTCGGCTGAATCTGTCTGTAGCGGGAACCCGGCCCCGCCCCCTCTCCGCGCTCTTCCCGTTATGCCCGAGGGCCTTCTTCGCCCGCGAACAGAAGACTGAAAACGTGTGTCAGCGGCTGGAGCACCTGGAGTCATTGTTCTCCTAACTCAGTTCACACGCAGCGTGGACATCTGCGTCACCCTCAGACCAAGAAGAAAGATGAAGGAAAATAATGAAGATCTCTAACTTACATCGCTTGTAGATTATGAAATTGAGACAATATTTGCAAAGCAGATCATGACAACGAGCTGTCCAAAAAATGCCCATCCATTAAAAATGCTGGCACTTGGGAAGACAGAATACAATAGAGGAAGGCAAAGTACACGACTTCCTAGTGGTTTCAGATGTGGAAACAAAATAATCTCACAATACCTCCCATAGTAACTTGGCTGGTGTCATACCATCAGCGTCTTGTCTGTATTCTGTCTTACACAAAGCCATAAATTTGGCTGAGGTAAGACAAGTTGCTGGGAGAACTAAAAAAAATAATAATTAAAAAAAAAATTGCTGCTTCGAGATCTGGGTCTTACCTCCAACGACATATTCCAAAGCTGTAACGGCAGGAACTGCAGTGGGGATGCATGGAGAACACATGACTCCTTGCAGAGTTGAGTGCGTGGTGCTGAGGGAGCCCCTCCAGCTGTCCTCCGCGGCCTCTGTAGAAACAGAAGTACCCAGAGTGCACAGCGCCGACTCCGGCCGGCTAGCACAGGAGGGTATACAACGCGGGATTGACGAGGCCCAGACGCCGTGCACATCCGCTTCCCAGGAGGGTTCTGAGCTATGACTTCGCACCATTCTTTTGGGCCTGTGTATGTGCAGCTGCGAGGCCATTATTTACACACATGTTTACGTCTCTCTATATATATCTCAGTAATAACTTCAAGATGTATTGGGAGTGAGCCCTGGTCGCAGCCCAGCGGCCCCGGCCAACAGATCAATTATTCTGCTATTGATACAGCGGAGTGAAGGCCGCACGCAGGGGTTAGCCCCTTCCCCGGGCGAAGCCGCAGCGAGGGCGGACGCAGAGAAAACAAGTGGGTCGCTCCGGAGGAGCTCTGGCGAGCACGTGGCCCGGGAGACGGACAGAAAGCCACGCGCTGACGTTCACGAAGGCCCCAGCCACAGATTCAGGCTTTTCAGAGCAAAGCGCTCTCGCGGTCCCTGATGTCACAGCCGAGCGTGTGAGAGCCATCGAGGTGAGGCCATCTTCTGCTCCTCCGGGGGTTGGCTTGTCCTCCCCTCACACAACCTCTCCTCCGGCCACGCTGCTTCTCCCCGAGGCTCCCCTGGTGTCAGAGCTAAACACACAGGCTGCACGGACAGACTGCCGT
Source organism: Pipistrellus hanaki (assembly GCF_964339955.1). Taxonomy (NCBI): domain Eukaryota; kingdom Metazoa; phylum Chordata; class Mammalia; order Chiroptera; family Vespertilionidae; genus Pipistrellus; species Pipistrellus hanaki. The sequence goes on from NC_140523.1 coordinate 962,708, forward strand.
CCACACTTCCGGTCTGCTGTAGGCAGGGTGGAGCTGGGCAGATGAGCCTCGCTGTGCCTCAGTTTCCCCCTCTGTGAACTGAACGTGATAACATCGCTGTTCTCACAGGGCTCTCCTGAGGATTGGATTAAGTTATTTTTTATGTGTGTTTTTTTTAAATTGATTTTAAAGAGAGTGGAAGGGAGAGGGAGTGAAAGGAAGAAAGATCAATGATGAAAGAGAATCATTGATCAGCTGCCTCCTGCACTCCCCTTACTGGGGATGGAGCCCACAACCCAGGCATATGCTCTGACAGGGAATCGAATCGCCATCTTTTGATTCCTAGGTCGGTGCTTAACCATTGATCCCCACCAGCCGGGCAGTATTTCTTGTACTCACATTGGAAAAGGAAAGATCAAGAAAGCTAGTGCTTAAAAAAATAAAATAAATAAAAGACAAGAGCTCATTTCCCTGTGGAAGTGGAGAGGAGTGTGCCTTTAACACGCAGCCTGTGTGGAGAGAATCAGCTCTGCCACGGACCCGTCCGCTCAGCCATTCCGTGTCCTGCCCGGCCTGTGAGAGCCGATCCTGTGACCTTGGAGCTAACCCATTATCCACACCGTTTCCAGTTTTCAGTCAGAGCCTGCAGCTTCTGCTCTCCGGGAGAGGAGCAGTCAGCATTTTTGTGTTGTGCAAGCATGACTCTGAGGATTGGAATTCTCTCAGGTCGGTTTGCATTAGGCTCTCCATCTGACTCGGCGTGAGAGCGACAGCCAGCACCGTGTGAGCTGCTCCCGTGTTGTCTGCGGGAGCTACCGGACCACGCGGAGTACCGGAAGATGCAGCGGCCCACGCTCTAGGCCTCGCGTGGCTACTGGCTTTCCATCTTGTGCATTTACTGAACTCTCAGGGTTTCCATGCCGATTGGTTTGAACGGCATGTTAAGCTGCTCCTCTGCCTGGTCCCGGGACGCCCGACATAACCTGGAGCTGAATGAATGAGCTTGCTATGCAGCCTGAACATACGTGTTGCTACGAACTTATGGAGAATTGATCTCTCTTTGGAACTGAAGAGTTCTGGGATACTAACATTCTCTGTGGTTTTGGGGGCCATGGTGTGTGTGTGTGTGTGTGTGTGTGTGTGTGAGTGAGTGTGTGTGTGTGTGTGATCCATAAACAAAAGAGGTAAATTCTCTGGCTCCAGTTGGAATGCTGAGTCCCTCTCCCCTCCAGTGCACCAGCTCTCGTAATCCAGTCACACTGCTTCTTGACTGCCTGCCAGCCTGACTCTGCTCTTCATCACTCACTCACCGTCTCATCCCTCTCAGGACGATGTTTACGGCCTGGCGAAGAAGTGCAACCTGACTGAGCGCCAGGTGGAAAGATGGTTTCGGAGCCGGCGGAACCAGGACAGGCCTTGCAGGATGAAAAAATTCCAGGAGGCTTGGTAAGAAGGACAGTCCCGGCTTTTGAAGTGCTACAATTTAAAAAAAATATATATTTTTTTTATTGATTTCAAAGAGGAAGACAGAGAGAGAGAGAGAGAGAGAGAGAGAGATCAATGATGAGAGAGAATCATTGATCAGCTGCCTCCTGCACGTCCCCTATTAGGGACCAAGCCCGCAACCCAGGCACGTGCCCTGAATGGGAATCAAACCGTGACCTCCTGGTTCATAGGTCAGTGCTCAACCACTGAATCAGGGTCTAAATAAGACCCCTGCGTTACAGCTGGGTTGTGTCTTTTAAGTCTCTTAATGTATAGGTCTTTCTCCATCCACGACAAAAAGATAATTGTTCAAAATATGCTTTTCCAAGGCAAGACTAAAACGTTGGGCCACATGGAAACCTCGTCACTGGGAACTAAATGGGAATAAAATGATTTGATAATACATCAAACCATCATTTATTGTGTCTTAGGAAGTACACTAAGCAAATAATAATAATAATAATAATAATAATAATAATATGCCGAAACCGGTTTGGCTCAGTGGATAGAGCGTCAGCCTGGGGACTGAAGGGTCCAGGGTTCGATTCCTGTCAAGGTCATGTACCTTGGTTGCAGGCACATTCCCAGTAGGGGGCGTGCAAGAGGCAGCTGATCGATGATTCTCTCTCATCGATGTTTCTAACTCTCTCTCTCTCTGTAAAAAAATCAATAATAATAATAATAATAATAATAAACAACTGCCACTTACTGTTGCTTACTTCCTACTGGACACTATGATCTGTATTTTTCATAAATTATTTTCAGTTCTTTTTACGTTTTGGGACAAGTGAAGAAGGTAGGCTCCCTGCGGTTAAAACTGAGCTGACGTGCGGCCTTCCGCGTGGCAGTCTCTCAGTACCGTGGATGGACCCGCCTGCAGCATGCTCGGGCTTTCTGCCGCTCCGGGTGTGTTTCCCCTCTGCGCCCACCTCCCTCACCGGACTCCTTTCTCTTGGCAGCTGGCGATTTGCATTCTACTTGATGATCACTGTGGCTGGAATTGCATTTCTTTATGATGTAAGTTGTCTTTTTGATATTTTTGACTGGAACTTGTCTTTAATCTTTAAAATCCCTGCCCTTGACTCCCCGAGGATCTAGTGCTTTCCAGGAGATAGCAGCTCGTAGCCTGCCCACCCTCCCAGTGCCTCCATTAAACTGTGCATCTGCCAAGTTCCTCCTTAACCCCAGTCTCTCCCTGTGTCCACTTAGGCAACTCATGCACCCCCTAAGCTGGACTCCTGACAATCCCAGAACAGGCCTGGTACATCCCCATTGGGGATTTTCGCACATTTTCCCCCACCGCCAGGAATGTCCTGCCCCTCCTATCTCTCTCAGCCTATCCAACCCAACCGGCATCATAGCAAATGCCACTTGTCCCATGAAGACTTTCCTTACTCGTCTATCAAAAACTAAATCTCTCCTTACCATCTACATGAGTAAAGGAGAAAGATGCAAATTGACTGTACCTTCACAATGCCAACCAGCCAATCAGGAGTGACTATGTAAATTAACCCAACAAAGATGGCGGGTTAATTTACATACACAATTGCCGAGAGGCTGGGGGCATTTCATGTTGCTGCAGCCACTCCAGGGCTCTGGGCAGCGTGGGAAGGCGGGAAGGCAGCTCTGGCCAGAGTGGAGGCGGTTCTGGCAGCCAGGGAAAGGAAGGCCCATTCTTGCATGAATCTCCGTGCATCAGACCTCTAGTTATGTAAATAATTACTAATTGTAATTACTGATTGTAAACTTAATGGTACATTTTTCATGGACAATAAAAGACAACCAGCTTTTAGAGACTGCTCTCAGTTTCTCTTCAGATACTTTATTGCTCCAGATTATCTGATTGCTACAGAAGCAGTCATAGATTTGGTTCGAAAATCAGTTTGTTAGAAGAGGCACTCGTTTGAAATGATTTGCTCTGTGAGACAGGGCGGGTTTTGGCCCCACATCCACTAATCCAGGGTGTTGTATGGCGACGTGTGTGGCTATCTCCGGAGGGAGAGACATGCATCGGGATGCACAAACGCATCTTTCTGCATGTGCCTGCCCCTGTCAGCACCATCAGGAGGAGCTTGCATTTTCTGCTGAAGCTAGCCTTTGATTCTGACAAACTTTTCCCCCCAGAAACCTTGGGTGTATGACCTCGGGGAGGTGTGGAATGGCTATCCCAAACAGGTAAGGACCTCTGACCTCAATACTGTCCCCCTGCGTTAGGTCCTGCTCTGTCCACATCTGTAGGCCTTTTCCTCCTCCTCTGTTGGAACGGACTCGTCCTCACTTACCCATCACGTGTCTCATTCTGTTAGTCTGTGTACAGCTCATTCTGTGTTTGAGTTTAAATTTACCGCCTTGCTATTTTTATCTTCTATTTGTACCACCTTTTTTAAAAAAATGATTTTCTTTTCTTACATTTTTATGGGACAGTCAAGTTTTAAAAAATTATTCCACTTCTTTCCTTATATAGCTTTTCATTTATGCATACTTTATTATTTTAGTAATTATCCTAGAGATTACCATATACATCCTTGAATTATTAGGATTAATACAGATTTGGGTTCCTGGGGAATGTTATATCAATAAGTATAAAACGAGTTACATGGCCTTAAAGCGAATACTCTCATTTTTCTCAGCCCTTGCTGCCATCCCAGTACTGGTACTACATCCTGGAAATGAGTTTTTACTGTTCTCTCTTATTTAGCCTGGGCTCCGATGTGAAGAGGAAGGTAAGTGTCTCACTTACAAAGTTACTTTATTCATTATTTTTCCAAAGTTTTTATCCCCTACCCCAAACCTCAATCTTTAAATTGTATTTTATATGTGTTAAGTTCTAGTTCATAGTTTTGTGGGTTGTTTTTGTTTTTTTTTGTTTTCTGCTTTTTATAGCACATAGAATAATGCAAATTATATTCATACTTGGGTGCCTAGGTATTTGTAGTGGAGCATTATATAAACACTAGAGGCCCAGTGCATGAAATTCATGCACTCGGGCAGAGGTTCCTGTGCCCTCTTTCAGTCCCAAAGCCCTCAGGGGATGTTCGAATGATGGATATCCTTAGCACTGGTAGTCAGTGCGCATCAATAGCAACCAGTCGTTCCACTGTTGATTTGCATATTAGCCTTTTATTATATAGGATTAACAATGAAACTAACTGAGTCATTTTCTCAAGCTACAGAATTGAAAAAAATCATTTTAGGTACACACACATACACACACACATACACACACATATACTTACCTCAGGTAGGTTGATTCTGTAATGATTCTGTCTTTTTTGATTTCTTAAGGCAATAAAACCTTTGATTTTCTTTCAGTAGTTGATTTTTCTTTATCATGTACAGGTGCATTGAGTCTTTTTTTTAAAAATTAAGTGTAGATATATGTCACATGTTTATAAACACATATCTTCGGAGACATAAAATGGTTAGGAGTTGGGTAAAGCACAGACTCTGGGGTCAGATTGCTTGGGTTTGAATCCCTCATTTGACCCTCACTAACCTCTTGAGCTAGATAGTTAAACTCCCCCACCTTGATCTCCTTGTCTATAGCACGGAGTGGAACAGAGTTCCTGTCTGCTCCGGTTGCTGTGGGGATTAAACCACATGAAGCACTTCCTGGTATACAGTAAGTGCTCAATAAATTAGGCTGTTATTATCATCATGCTTAGTCTCTTACTTTGGCCACAAGGAAACTGAAATCTTTTAAGTTTTTTTTTTTAAAGCACTCTTTTGAAATAGTCACATACCATACAACTCACCCATCTAAAGCGCATAATTCGGTGGTTTTGAGTCTAGTCACAGACTTCTGCCGTCGTCACCACAGTCAAATCTGAGAGCGTTTCATCACCTCAGAAATGAATGGCTCTGGCGGTCAGTTCCCATTTCTTTCAACTCCCGTGGCCCCAGGCAACCACTCGCCTGCTTCTCGTCTCCATGGATTCGTCTCTTCTGGACATTTCATATAAATGGAGTCACACAATATGTGTTCTTTTCGTATCTGGCCTCTTTTCCTTAGCACAGTCTTTGCAAAGTTTATTCCTATTGTAGCACGTGTCAGTATTCCTTTTTTTTTTTTTTTTTTTTTTTTTTTTTTTAAATAGTCCTTGTATGGATATCCACTTACCAGCTGATGGCTATTTGGGCTGTTTCCACCTTTTTGGCTATTATGAACAAAGCTGCCATGAACATTCAGATACAGAAGTTTGCAAGGACATATGTTTTTATTTCTCTCGGGTACATACCTCAGAGTGGAATTGCTGGGCTCCACGTTAATTCTATGGTTAACCTTTTAGGGAACTGCCTCACCACTCAGCGAAGCAGCCACCACTAACAGCAGTTTGCAAGCGTTGCCATTTCCCCACATTCCTGCCAACACTTATTGTTTATCTTTTTTGTTATAGCGATCCTGGTGGGTGTGAAGTAGGTAGAATCTCTCTCCTGTGGAGAGAAAATTTGCATTTTCCTGATGGTTAATGAGGTTGAGCGTATTTTCAAGGACTTATTGGCCACTGGTACATCATCGCTGCAGAAAACCTTTGTGTTTTTATGCTCAATTGTGGCACCTTTTTAAGCCTGGATTGGCTAGGTTATTCCACTTTTATTTGTTATCTCTTTCGGATGCAACACCTCTTATTTCATTGGTTGTGTAGTGTTTCTTATAAGTCTGTTTCCCTTTTGGGAATTAGACACGGAACAAACAACACACGTAAATGTACACAGGAATATGGTGTGTGTGTGTGTGTGTGTGTGTACATATTCCCAGTGCGGGAGAAACAGCAGACGCCAGGACTTAGAGGACAGATTCCAGGGGATCTCTCACAGTTAAGTGACTATCAGTGAGGGCAGTTCTTGTCCTATCTCCCTCACAAGGATTATATTTAGAATTAAAGTGAAAGCATTTTACACATTTTAAAACATGCAAATGTTATTAGTTTTTAAGTCCTCCTCCTCCTCCTCCTCCTCCTCCTCCTCCTTCTCATCAGTTCTTCCAGTGTTGGGAACTAATTGCACTTCCTTAATGGCTTCCACTTCCCCCCATCCTGCAGGATTTCCTCGCGCACGTCATCCACCACCTGGCTGCGCTCAGCCTGATGAGCTTCTCCTGGTGCGCTAACTACATCCGCAGCGGGACCCTGGTGATGATTGTGCACGACGTGGCCGACATCTGGCTGGAGGTACACGCTTGCCATCGCCCACGGCAACACAGGGCGCCCGGGGTGCAGGGCCCTCAGGGCAAGCAGCGTGTGTGAGCCCCGAAAACAGCCACAGCCCACAGCCGGCTCTGGTCCCATAGCCTTCAAGCTCAGAGAAACAAAACTTTTATTTTTACTTTTAAAACATATTTTTGTTGATGTCAGAGAGGAAGGGAGAGAGAAAGAGAGAGAGAAACATTAATGATGAGAAAGAATCATAGATTGGCTGCCTCCTACACGCCCCCCTCTGGGGATCGAGCCCACAACCCCGGCATCAATCCCCAGCCCTGGTTGGGGCGTGTGTGGGAGGCAACCAGCCAGTGTGTCTTGCTCACATCAATGTCTCTCTCTCTCTGTCTCTCCTCCACCTTCCAGTCTCTCTAAAAAAAAAAAAAAATTAATAGAAAAAATATCCTCGGGTGAGGATTAAAATAGACACCCTACTTATAATGCTGCAAATCTTATTTTATCTGTTTCCCCACTTGCACTCCACCTTTCCCCCGATTGTTTGGAAGCAAATCCCAGACACTCCATCATTTATAAATGTTTAATTTTAGAAATGTGTGCTCATATTTTATCTGAACACCATTTTTTCCCTTTGTTTTCAGTCTGCCAAGATGTTTTCTTATGCCGGATGGAAGCAAACTTGCAATACCCTGTTCTTCATCTTCTCCGCCATATTCTTCATCAGCCGCCTCGTGATCTTCCCCTTCTGGTGAGTAGCCGGCGCCCCGCGGCCCGTCCCCGCGCCCAGGTGGCCTGGCACGGGGGTCCGGTCGGAGCATTGGCCTGCCTTTCCTTGATCTCCAGTTCTTTGTGCCAAGTTCAGTGGGAGAAAGACCACGAAGGGACCTTTTTCACATATAATCAAAGCAGTGCCGCACAGCTGGTGTGGCTCAGTGGTTGAGCTTCGACCCATGAACCAGGAGGTCTCGGATCGATTCCCAATCAGGGCACATGCCTGGGTTGCGGGCTCGATCCCCAGTGTGGGGTGTACAGGAGGCAGCGATCCATGATTCTCTCTCCTCATAGATGTTTCTATCTCTCTCCCTCTCTAAAATGAAAAAAATACACACACACACAGACACACACGCACACACATATATAAACACACACACACAGAGACACTTATATTTCTATCACACTGACACCTGCCACTGTGGAAGAGGTGACACGGGAGGTGGAAACTGCTCCAGCAGGTAGGCCGTCCTCCTCCCCTCTGCCTGGCCGTGACTGTGGCTCTTCCTTGTGATGAACAGCTTTTCCAGTTATTCCAGTGAATGCCCTTGGCCGGCTCTTTAACGGAGAGGCATGTTCTGTGTCAAAATTATAGCGATTATAACCGCCATTAATTGCAGGCCAGCCCCTGAGGTAGGCCCTCTGTCTGTCTTGGCACTAGTCTGCACAGCAAACCCGACGGCTGCTATGGCTCCCGGCTCACGGGTGAGGAAAGTGATCCTCTCTCCACTCTCCACCGTCCCTGGTCCCCACCGTGGTCCGCGTGTCCTTTCCATGCCCATTGGCTCTTGGTCCCGGGGCTGGCAGTGGAGCACCCGTGTCTTCCCTGACAGCCATCCCTCTGGCAAAAAGCTCCGTGCTCCCTGTGTGGGCTGACAGAAGCCAGGAGAAACCGGGAGGCCGTCTTTGATGGTTTGGAAGGAACAGTTTGTCACCAGGCAGAGTTTGGGGCTAGCCTAGGAGTCTCAGATCCTCTCGGCAGAAAACCTAGGGCTACTGAAGTTCCGGCGTTCCAGGGGCAAGATCCAGAGACCAGGGTAAAGGCCAGAGGCCTGGTGGAGGGACTGTACCCTTGACCAGCATCCAGGGAAGTCTGGGCAGGGAGGACAGGGCTCTGCCCTGTCTTGGGGAGCAGCTGCATTCTTTTTATTTTTCATTTTTAATTGATTTCAGAGAGGGAGAGAAACATCAGTGATGAGAGAGAATCTTTGATCAGCTGCCTCCTGCACGCCCCTTACTGGGATCAGGCCCACCACCCGGGCATGTGCCCTCACCGGGAATCAAACCGAGACCTCCCGGTTCTTAGGTTGATGCTCTACCACTGAGCCACACCAGCTGGGCACATCTGCATTTTTTAAACCAGGACTGCATGTCTTGATTAGACATTTTCTGGCCAGGAGAGGCAGAGTGCAGCGGTTAAGTTCATGGATGCAAGTCAGTCCTGAGTTCAAACCCTGGCTCTGTACTTACTGCCTGTGTGATCGTGAATAGGTTCGATCATTTATCTGCACCTCAGTGTTGTCATCTGTGAAATGGAAATAAGGGTCGTCATGAGGCTTAGCTGAAGTAACACATACAAAATCGTTTTGAGCAGTGTCTGTGACAGTATCAGTAAACGCCAGCTATTGTTACTAAAATGATTGATGAGTCTTGTAGACCTTGGAGTTTAATCTGGAATCCAATCTGAGATCCAGGCTTGTTTTCCTCTTCTTGGTTGATGGATCACATTACTGCCACTTCGCTTTGGCTGAGCAAGTGTGCTTGTGAAATCAGAAGATCGCACGATAGTCATTAATGATGGGCTGGATATTGTTGAGGATAACAGTTGTGGCTTTTCAGGGTGAGTTTCATGGTACTCCATGTCCAGGGTTTGCCCATCCCTGACTCCTGTTATGGTCCCCACGTCCCCACGATCTGTACCCTCATAGCAAACCTGCTGAAAATGTAGTGGCTTACGACAGCGGTGAGCACACTTCTGTGAAGGGCCGTGGAATAACGATTTTAAGCCTCTGAGGGCCACATATGGTCTCTGCTGCATACTTCTCTCCGTATTGTTTCGTTTCTTTTAAAATGTGCCAAACCCAGCTCAGCTCACAGGCTGTAGAAAATGGGTCGCAGGCCAAGTTTTGCCCACAGTTCATAGTTTGCAGACCTCACTCTTACAAGTACAACGTTTATTGATTATTATTATCGCTATGGTTCTGGGAATTGACTGGCCTCAGCTGCGTGGTTTGTATGCATGTGGTTTCGGGCAGATGGCGGCTGGAAAGTCAGCTGAGGTTTTCTTGAAGGCTCCCTTACCCACATGGTGGAGGTAACACATGCAAGACGAGGCTGATGCTGATGGTTGGTTAGGGCTGCAGCTGGGCCGTCAGATGGGGGAGCTATACATGGCCCCTCCGTCGGCCTGACCTCCTCATAACTCAGGAGCGACTGAGGCAGTCCAGCTGGCGTGGCTCAGTGGCTGAGCGTTGACCCACGAACCAGGAGATTACGGTTCAATTCCCGGTGAGGACACATGCCCGGGCTGCAGGCTCCATCTTCACTGAGGGGCATGCACGAGGCAGCCGATCCATGATTCTCTCTCATTGTTTAAGTTTCTCTCTCTCTCTCCCTCCCCTTTCCTCTCTGAAATCAATAAAAACATATTTTTAAAAGGAAAGAGAGAGAGCGGGGCAGATGCTGTCTCTCTCTTATAACTTCCAGCCTGGTTCTGCAGAGGGTCCGGGTCCGGGGGGCCGGCTCGCATGAAGGGAAGGAGAGTCGGGCTCCATTTCTCGATGGGAGCAGTGTCAGAGAATCTGTGGATGTATTTCGAAAGCAAGCCCCAGGGAACACGCCGGCCGGGAGCTCCTTGAGGGCCTCTGGTGTTGTGCTGTGGCTGGCTTGTGCTTTAGCAACGAAGGACGCTCCCTCACACTTTCCCATGAAGCCACAGACCCACACACGCTTCCTCCCGCCCGGGAAACAGCTGGGCTTGCGTGACTGTGGAGGTGGTTCGCTGCTTTCCCACACAGCCCTGCCTTTAAAAATCCCACGTCTGAGAACTCATTCCCATGCCTGCGCTTCTGCATCTCAAGGAGCATTAGTCACATGCATCTGGCACGGTCTTGACCTTGACTCTCCAGTGAGGTCACAGAGCAGCCCACAGCACCGTTGGCTGTCTTCGGGGAGTTAGAGATGGCAAGTCAACCAGTCTTAACAGACTTGACCGTGAATGTCTGTTCCGCTGGTAAGAATGTTCCTGTGCCGCTGCTGACCGATGCACATTGTCTGGAGCGAAGGAAACCTATTGGAAGTCTGGGAGCTGGGTTTTCAAGGCTTTTGGAAAGACTCCATTGCCATGCCTTGTTCTCTAGCTTAAGTAGCTTCCCCCAAACCTGTCACACCATCCATCACCTTGTGACAGCAGAGAGGAAGAGCGAGTCCCTGTTGTTGCCTGTTTCGAGGATCTATCCCTGAGCACGCTCCTTTGCAAGGCTGGCTGAGGAGTCCAGGTTGGCGGGGTCTCCCACCGAGCAAACCACATGCAGAGGAGAGACGGTTTGGGGGTTCAGACGTTTCTGAGCTGCGGTGGGAGCCGTGTGCAGCCCCGTCGCTCTAGTCTTCCCAGACGCCTTTGCTGCGCCCCTGGGGGTGAGATTGAAGGTTGCTCAGGGAGAAAGCAGATCCACGTGAAGCCTTTCTGGAAGGAAGCTTCGCGGGAAAGGACTGGCGCTTGCACATTACACCTGTCTCCCTTCCTTTGGCTTTTCCTGGATTTCCCAGCCCAAAGCACACGTGCGTTCCCTGGGGGCTTTCCTCTGGCATCTGCACCCGCCGCTCCCGCTTCCCCTCTCCTGCTCCTCTCCCGGTTTTACTCCGCTGCCTCTCAGCCACCGGCAGCCCGAGTGAGAGACACGGGCTTTCTAAACACCGTTACTCTCAACCTCAGGCAGAATCTCCACTTGGCATTCTCCAAATGGCTTTAATCGAAATGCCTGGTTACCCTCTTGGTTTGCATGTGTATTCAGAAGTGTTTCAATTTCAGGCTTGTGTTTTTTTAAAAAAATACATATTTTTATTGATTTTAGAGAAGACAGGAGAGGGAGAGAGCCACAGAAGCATCAATGATAGAAAATCATGGATCGGCTGCCTCCTGCACACCCCACACTGGGATGGAGCCTGCAATTTGGGCATGTGCCCTGAACGGGAATTGAACCGTGACCTCCTGGTTCATGGGCTGATGCTTAGCTATGGAGCCACACCAGTCAGGCTAAAGACTATTAATACTGACCTTAAAAAGAATTTTTCCCCCCACGAAAACAAAATCATCTCCAACTGTGAATAATACCCAGATCCTCAGCTCCAAGGGTAGATGTGCTTGTGGAACTTTGTTTTCCACCACTGGTCCCCTGGCCGCCATTCAGGTGGTTGCCTGAGGGTGGTGAGAACATGGAAGTGCTTGGAATGGCGACCAGAGAGAGGACAGTTTAAGGAAAGAAAAGACTAGCTGATGCGTGTCACAAGGCGCTGAGTGAAGGACAAGTCGGGCAGAGCCGGCTCTCGGGCTGGGGTCGGCTCCCAGGACCCTGTCAGGGCTCGGGGCCTGGCCTGGCCACCAGGGGAAGGAGGGACGGTGCAGGGTGAGAAGGCTCCGGGGAGGCCGCCGCTCCCCAGCCGCCCTGCAGATGCGTATCTCAGAACCAGACTTTCCAGTCCGCCCCTTGGCCTCCGCAGTGCTCCTCCCGGACCCCCCAGCCGGGCCCCTGCCGTGTGTACCTTTAAGAGGGCGGCACGGCCGGAGCTGGTTTGGCTCAGTGGTAGAGCGTTGGTCTGCGGACTGAAGGGTCCCGGGTTCGATTCCGGTCGGGGGCATGTACATTGGTTGTGGGCGCGTCCCCGGTGGGGGGTGTGCAGGAGGCAGCTGGTCGATGTTTCTCTCTCATCGACGTTTCTAGCTCTCTATCTCTCTCCCTTCCTCCTCTCTGTGAAATATCAATAAAATATATATATTTAAAAAAAAAAAATAAATAAATAAATAAATAAATAAAAAGAGGGCGGCACGGCCTCTTCTTCATGTCAGAGCCTCTGAGGGGATGGGCCTCAGCCACATCCAGCCCTTCTCCTTCCTTCCTTTACTGCTTTAGAAACAACGCCAGCTTCCTGACAATCCCATTTATTCTAGGAACTCTCACTGTGCCCTTCACCCCGATTCACTGGTTCGTGTTGGTCCCCTTTGCTCTGTCGTTCCTTCTCTCTCTTCTCTCCCAACACACACCCCGCGTCCAGGAGCCTGTGTATGAAACCCGGGGGCACGCGGCTCCCTTAGAAAGTGGGAGGAGCCATGGAATTGCTGCTCCTTTCAGAGCCTCTTTTATCCGGAAAACTGACTTTTGTAGAATTCCCCATTCACCTTTGATGCCACATGATGAGACTGTATCGTTAGGTGGTAATAACCCCATGTATCCACACACGATCTTGTTTGTTCTCCAGATCTGGGAGGGGGAGTGGGGTCGGTGCCTGCTCTTCTGTTTGCAGAGAGGAAACCGAGGCCCCAGAGCATCGGGGCGCAGGCTGGTGGCCGAAAACATTCCCCCAGCCCTACCTTTCCTCCCAGGAGGCAGAGCGCTTGCCAATAATGACATAAAAGGCAGTGCTGTCATATGGCTGTGTACTGAGCAGTTCCTGGACATGGTTAGAGATGAAACGGATGCTGTGTGCTTGGGAGGAAAACAAGCTGTCCTCTCGCTGAGAATTCCCAAGTCCTCGGACCGGAACGAAGCGCTCTGTCTGCTTGGTTTTCCAGGATCTTGTACTGCACGCTGGTGATCCCGATGCTCTACCTGGAGCCGTTCTTTTCCTACATCTTCCTCAACCTGCAGCTCATGGTCCTGCAGGTCCTGCACCTGTACTGGGGCTACTTCATCCTGAAGATGCTCAAGAGATGCATTTTCACGAAGGTCAGTGCTGTCCGCGTCTTGTTACTCTTTTTAAAAAATATATACGTTTCTATTGATTTCATTTTTTAGTATTTTAAAAGTTTATTTCAGAGAGGAAAAAAGAGAGAGAGACATCGATGAGAGAGAGAATCATTGATCGGCTGCTTCCTGCACACCACCCACCGGGGGTTGAGCCTGCAGCCCGGCATGAGCCCTGACTAGGAATCTGACTGTGGGGACCTCTTGGTTCATAGGTTGACGCTCCCATCCAAGTACTAACCAGGCCCGACCCTGCTTAGCTTCTGAAATCAGACGAGATCGGTCACGTTCAGGGTGGTATTGACCCTCAACTTCTGAGCCACATCGGCTGGGCATTATTATTCTTAGCAAGTAGACTTCAGTGCCAGATTGAAGGTGAGGCCCAGCAGTGGGATATTCTACTTAATTTATAGTTAACCAGAATTATTTTTTTAACATTTTGATCATTATTAAAATTTTTTCCCCCTAAATTTAGCTAGATTTTTCATTAAGTAGGTCTCAAAGGTGCTTTTAAGAAATAGCTTTTCTTAGAGGACAAGTTAATTTCAAGAGATTTTTATCTAAAACTTGATTGCTGCTTTTTAAAAAATGTCCTAATGAGTCTAGATTTGCTCCACGTTGAGATGAGTTTTATGGTGACAGCTGAACAATATTTTAGAGCATCTGATTTGCATATAATGTACTCCCCCGAGTTTTCTCCTACTCTCTGAAATACTGCATATCATTTGGCAATCATTTTTTCCTGAAAACATCTGTTTTCCTAAACAACACAACGATAGGACAGTTCAGACAATAGAATATGGTTTTGTTTTGAGCTCAGCTCTGGATGTTAACTTCAGAACAGGGAGGAGCGGGCCTCAGCCACGAGCAAGTCAGCATCTGGGGCATAGTTACCTGTAGCGACTGTCTGCGTCAGTAGGAAGTGCTTCATGGACTAGGCTTCAGGGACTGGACTTGGCCTTGGAGGCAAGTTAAACAAAATCAGATCACAGCTCCCCTTTGTGTGTAAACCATACATCTGAGGCTCGAAAGGCTCTTTCCCAGTGAAAGGTGGGCCCTCCGTGTCTGGCAGCACCGCATCCTCATCAGAAAGAGTGCCCTGCAGGCCGTGGAGATGCTGGCCACCTGTCTGATGAGCTCACGCTCCCTTCTGATTAACTCCGCTTCCCACCGGAGGAAGTGCCTGGGCCTCGGGGACCCCCGAGGAGCAGACAGTTACATGGACATTACGATAACTGACCTTCCACCATGTCTTACCTTCTCCATCTAGACAGAGGGGTGGGAAACCAGGCTACATCTGCATGTTCCCCACACCCAGTTCTGAAAGCTGTGTGTTTTTTTTTTTTTTTTTTAAATCTAAATTACTGACCTGAGCTTGTTTTCCTGAGAGTAGATTCTCCATTAAGGTTGGAGTGCCAAGAAAACATTTCATTGACTGGTTCTAGTCTATTAATATTCGTTCTCCAGAGCTGCTTTATCTCCAAGTGACTGATAACGTTGAAGTGACTGAGATAAGGATACGACTGAGCTGCTAGACAGCTGCGAGGCCCAGGGTTGGAGGGAGGGAAGGAGACCAGGCTGGACCGCCTTAGCTGTGGGTTAGGCCCCCCAGAGCTCTGTCCCTGGGCAGGGATGTCCATTCCCTGGTGTGGGTCAGCAACCACAGGCCCGGAGGGAGCCTGCAGGACAGAACTCGAAGCCGGGAGAGATTCTTGTTTGGTTTCATCGTCATTGTCATCTGTCTCGTCCCTGATGGCTCGTACCAGGCCTGAGTAAAGGCCCAGCGGGCCGGGGGCTGTGGACAGGAAGTGCTGGTTTCCCATGCTGCGCTGTGGAAAAGCTGCTTCCAATTGCGAGCTGACAGCGGCGGCGGAGGCCCCCGGCCCCTCGCCGCGGTTCCGATGACTTCAGCTGGCGAGCATGTGCACTCCGCTCTCCGCGGTGGCAAACCTGGCTGCGAAACCGGCCTGTCCCTCCAAAGCCCTGGCCGCCGGTGAAAGCATGCTGCTTCAGGCAGAGTGCGTTCATGGCACAGGGGAGGGGACAGGGCCCCGGGGGGGGTGGGGAGAGGGCCCTGGGGGGAGGGGACAGAGCCCTGGGGAGGGGACAGGGCCCTGAGGGGGGGGGGACAGGACCCTGGGGAGGGGACAGGGCCCTGAGGGGGGGGGACAGGACCCTGGGGAGGGGACAACCCCTGGGGAGGGGACAGAGCTCTGGGGAGAGAGGGGGAGGGGAGAGGGGACAGAGCTCTGGGAAGGGGACAGAGCTCTGGGGAGGGGACAGAGCCGTGGGGTGGGGGGGGGGAGAGGGGAGAGGGGACAGAGCTCTGGGAGGGAACAGAGCCGTGTGGGGAGGGGACAGAGCCCTGGGGAGGGGACAGAGCCGTGGGGGGGGGGGAGAGGGGACAGAGCTCTGGGGAGGGGGACAGGGCCGTGGGGGAGGGGGGAGGAGAGAGGGGACAGAGCTCTGGGGAGGGGACAGAGCCGTGTGGGGAGGGGACAGAGGTGACAGTTGACATTCTTAGAGCAACAACGAACAAGTCAGTTTTCAGCAATATTTCATAAATATTGAGTATGTAACACAACTTAGTTGTTACTAAAGTGACAAATCCTTCCATATTTAATACATGGGATTGCAGAAGATTGTAGGCCTCCAAAAATTTCTCTTAAATCGTATAACAGAGAGTGAGAATTTGTCCCTTTAAGTCTCTTCTGCCTGGTGGGCCCTTCGTAAGTACTTTTGAATATGCAAATGTATACATAACTGGGGGGAGCGAACCACGCTGTTTGGGTAGAAAGTTAGAGAATAATTTATGAACCTTTTTACGGTTTTCACGAGTTTGCATGGTAGACTGCAAAAGACAAAAGTGGTTATACTTCTTTCTTTTAAAAATATATTTTATTGATATAGAGAGGAAGGGAGAGGGAGAGAGAGTTAGAAACATCAATGGGAGAGAAGCATCAACCAGCTGCCTCCTGCACTCCCCCTGCTGGGGATGTGCCCGCAACCAAGGTACATGCCCTTGACCGAAATCAAACCTGGGACCCTTCAGCCCGCAGGCTGAAAGTCTATCCACTGAGCCAAATGGGTTTCGGCTCTTTATACCTCTCAATAGTGATTTTCGAAATAGTCATACTTTGTTTTTCCTGAACAATTGGGTCATTGCATGCATACCATGAATGAGGACCTGCCATTTGCTTCTGTGGTCACAAGCCTTATAAGAGCAACGGCGCTATAATCTCGGGACCCTGACATATGCCGAGCGTGGGGAGCAGGCATCTGGCTGCTCGAGACCAAGACTTGGCTCTGAACCCTCTCGGGGTCCCGTCAGGTGGGGACGTGGGGACGTGGTGACGCGCTACCAGCCCGCACGCCACCGGGAAGCGTGGCGAGCCCGGTGCTCCCTGTCTTTCCCCCACAAACAGGACAAGAGCTGTCGGAGCGTTAAAGGGGCTCAGCCTGCTCTCGTTGCCATCCCTAGGACCTGATCATCCCTCAGCTTTGCTTTTCTCCCTGGTAAACAGCGTGCTGGGTGCGGGCCAACTCGAGCGTGTCTCTGCGACATCTTAGCCTGGTGCGCGGCCAAGACGCGAGGGAGGAGCCGGAAAGGCAGGAGGAGAGGCCGGCCCCTTGGCAGCCCGCCCCACAGCTGCTCTCGCCAGGCAGTGCGCCCCGAGTTCACCGAGTGACACGTGACACGGGCCGCACCGCTGGCGAGAGGGACAGGAGCCCTCACAGCTGCGGAGAAAGCGAGGCCTGCAGCAAGGTCACAGTCACTGCCGGACGCGCAGCCGTGCCCGGCCCGAGTCCCTGCACTCAACGCTCCGCCTTTTCTAGTCACTCTTCACGCAAACGCTGAGTCTTTTTTTACACTGACGTCAGAGAGGGAGGGAGAGGGAGAGAGAGAGAAACGTCAATGAGAGAGAAACATCCATCGCTGCCTCCTGTACACCCCCACCAGGGATGGAGCCCAAACCCCAGGCATGTGCTCTGACTGGGCATCAAACCAGCGGCCTCGTGGTGTGAGGGTTGCTGCTCAACCACTGAGCCACCCCAGCCCAGCTCAAACACTTCCTCATTTGAAATAACTAGAAAATGAATGTAAAATGTTTGTATGAAGTGAATAATAGTGAGTACGTAAATACATGGACCAACCAAGATCACAAATTAAAATGCAGTGACAAACTAACTTATTTTGGGACTTTTTAAAGCATAAGAAGACGTTTTATAATAATTTTTTTTTTAATCCTCAAGTAACTTCCTGCCCAGCAAGCAGGGCACTGGCTGAGAGCACAGGCTCCTGTACCTTCAGATCTCAGCTCTCCCACCCCCTGGCTGTGATCTAGTCCTTGCCTCAGTTTCCTCCCCTGTGACATGGGGGTGAGGGGATTGGGACCTGGCCCACAGGAAGCACATGGTAAGTGCGAGCTGTCAGCAGCAGCAGCAGCAGCACTGTTGACGCCCGTTCTTTGTGCCAAATCACAGAGCGCCCGTGAGCTCCACCGAGCCGGGCAGCTGGCTCCCCGCCCAGGTGCCGCTGCGGCGATGTCAGGTGTCAGGTGAAGAAGGAGATTTTAGGGCAGAAAACACATCCCCTTCAGGGTTCCACGCCTGTGGCCGTGAGTATACAGATCGCACATACACGATACATTTGGATGTAACGTGGGGTTTTGTTGCTATTAAATGCCTCACAGTTTCCAGCTTACATTACCAAGATGCTGTCACGCGCAGCCGCCGACATGTCCATCACACGAGCGCTCAGTCCCAGGAAGTCCTTTCTGAACCCGATGCGCCATCTCGGGCCGGGGCCCTCCATCCTGCCGGACCCGCACCCCGGCACGAGCCGGAAATTAAATTCCTGGGTCCTATGACTCACCTCTCGCCGTCATGTCAGAAAGCAGTGCAATGCCACCGCCATAATGGAAAAGAAATGAGATGCAAGACATTTCCGATAAATACGCATTTCACGTGTAGCACGTGTGTGTGGCTTCGCCCAGCTGGAGTCGATAGATGCCGTCTGCTTGTGTGTGGACCGACTGTGAGCGGGGCGGCTGTGCCCACAGCCGGCGCCGGGGCTGCGCCGGGCGCTCGGGCGGCACTGGCAGTCTTGCCGCTGGTGGCATGCTTTTCTAAAACTGAGGTTCTGAACAACAAGGAGCACACTCTTCCTTTGATTCATGGGCATCGCCGCATTCCCGGAAAACGGAGAATATATTGAAGCCAGGCAGCAATGGCTGCGCCTGAGTGACGGCGGTGTTAGGCTCCGGGCTCAGGTCGTCGTAACCAGGGCTCCCCCTGCACGCAGGCCCGGCAGCCCATCCGGGCAGCCTGCACCCCGGGGGTGCGGCGTGCCAGCCCTGCCCCCTCCGTGTCAGGGCACGCCCCACCCTTCGTGACCGTGGGACCCACCGCGAACCCACGTTCTCGCGTGGTGCAGGGCCTTTCCTGGAAGTGAGGGTGCTGACACGGTGGCCCGGAGCCATGGGGCGCCCTCGAGGACCAGCTCGCCTCTTGGCGCAGGCAGCCCCGCCAAGCCCGGGCCAGTGGCGGGAGGTGTGCGTCTGCCTTTCTTTGTTAAGCCTCCCTCCGAGGAGGTTATCTATCCCATTGGTTTTTAAAGATAACATTTTTACCGATTTTAGAGAGGGAGGGAGAGAGAAACATCAACGATGAGAGGGAATCATCGATTGGCTGCCTCCTGCACACCCCCTGCTGGGGATCTGCCCTTGACCAGAATCAAACCCAAGACCCTGAGTCCGCAGACCAGCGCTCCACCCACTGAGCCACATCGCCGTCTTCTGTGTAATTCCATCCTGACCTAAAGCATGCTTCGCCCGTGTCAGTCCTTTAAGTGCGCGGAGGTTTGCTTCGAGCTCATGCCCTGACCTGCCCCGGTGCGTGTTTGCTCCTTTGGATGCGGGTTTCCTCTGACGGACGGGGGCCACGGCTCTGACCTCGGCCCACTTATTCATTCCTTCATTCATTCGTTCATTCATTCCAGCCGGGCTGGCCAGCTGTCACTCACAGCCGTTCTCTGCTTTGTCCAGAACATCCAGGACGTGAGGAGCGATGACGAGGACGAGGAGTACGAAGAAGAGGGAGAGGAGGAGGACGAGGGGAAGCAAGAGGCGGCCAAAGACAAGGAGCGAGACTGTCTGCAGAACGGCCTCGGGCCCGACCGGAGCCTCCTTCCCAACGGTCACCACGGCCGCTAGCGGACGCCCACGCGGGTCCCTCCTGCCACCAGGACCCACAGGGACCCCAGGTCCGCCCTCCCCCCTCCCAGCGCCCCTTCAGATGTATTTAAGACGAGCGTTGTCGGGTTGTGTTAAATGTTCAATATTCGCGTTCCCGTGGGTGTGCCGCAGGCAGGACCAGGCCGGCCGGGCACTCCCAGGTTCTCCAGGGGCCGTCCTTGGAGATGGTGGCACTTCGGGCGTCCCCTTGCCCCGCCCGCCTGGCCCATCCGAGCGAGGGCAGCCGTGCTGTTCGCCCACTTCCTCCCCGGGGCTGGGCCGCAGAGGGCTCCTTGCCCAGAGCGACTGAGAGGTGATGGGACAGCGGCTTGTTTGAAACCTCCCAAGCCTGCCGCTCGTCTGTCCAAGGGGAAGAATACTGAGAGAGAGACCACTCCCTCCTACCTCACAGGCTCGGAGGAAGGATCCAACCAGAGAAGGCAACTCGGGGGTTATTGTCCCTGAACCTCGTCCCCTGAGACCGCCGCCCCCTCTGGGGGAGAACCAGGCTGAGCCGGGCATTGCACGGGCCTGAAGGATAGACACTGACTTAAAACGTCCCGCTCAGCCCGCCCGGGTTCTTCTGGAAATGCCAACGCCCAGAGGCCCTTTCCATTCTCCCCTGACACTATTTATTTGTTAGCTGCCCCAGGGGAGTTTGGATCCCATTCCATCTTTCTGCCTTGTCCCTCCTTTTCTTCTCAGAGCTACCCAGCAGGCCCTGGGGCCGGTCAGGTTGCTCCCTGAGCCACCATCCCCGGGAAACCGGAGCCTCTGGGCACCGTATGCATGTGAGCTCCTGGCCCAGAGGAAACCTTAGACCCAGCGGGAGGGCACTACCCATTCATCTCCCCTGCCACCAGCCAGACTGCCAAAGAGCAGAGCAGAGCCAGCGGCAGCCTGGCCGACACCCAGCCGTCCAGGCAGCTCCCAGGCCACCTGCGTCTCTGGGAGGATGGAGGGCCGGGGCTCCGGGGCCCGGTCCCCGCGGGGGGCACGTCTCCTGAGCCCAGCGTGCAGGCCGAGAAGAGACCACTCCCCGCAGAAGGAAAAGCGGGCACCACGTGCACCCCTCCCCGCCCCCTCTCTCTCAGACGCTTTGGTCACACTGTGCACCTTCGTCTCATTTCACTCAGGGCCCGTATTTAAGCCAAGGGACAGCTAGGACCGTGGGCACCGTTCACGCGTCCACACAGGCCCGGGAGCAGGACGGCTCTGTGCGCAGGACAGGTACCCGACCTTGTGTTTCACTTCACAGATGTTGCTGTCTTTTTTGTTGTTGTTGTCTTTTTATTTTTTATTTTTTTGATTTTAGTTCTTTTTAACTAAAGAGATGTTTTTAAAACCTTCCGGTTAAACCGAAACCCACACGGTTCTGAATTCTTCCCCCAATGGAACCTTCTTTTGAGAACGCACTAGGACGGTGGGAAAGCAGGTGGCACGTGTCCTCTGCGCAGCCCTGCTGGCCCCTGCGAGTCCAGTGCACTGGCCCCATAACGTTATGCTATAGCCCAGCGTGCCCGCGCTCCGAGGGGCACGGCCGTGGGCCTGTTATTGCCGTTACCTTGTTACTGTTCTGGTGGAAGGAGAGCATGCTGAGATGGCGTTTTCCAGTGTTTTCGGTCGGCAGAGTGTCTGTTCTTTGACTCACTGCAGTGTTGTCTCTGTACCCAGTATCTTCTCGCTTATGGTAAAGAATTGTCTATTGGCTGCTCTGCCCTCCAGTTCTCTCTGTTCTTGTCGGAATGGTGGAGGTGGTATCCATGCGCCAGTCTCTGCCACCTCTGGTGGCCGGGGCCCTCGGCTGCCTCTCGGGTAGGTACGCCGTGGGGCGTGCGCGTGGCTGGCTCCCTACGGGAAACGGGGGCTCAGGCTGTGCCCGGTGACATAGTAAAGGTGCAGCCGCCGCCGTGCCCCAACGTGACTGTCGTGGGAATGACTGACGGCGCAGCCAAGACGGGGCCGGCACACCGGGATCAAGTACATTCGGCGCACACGCTGCCCGGCTTCTTAGAGCTGTGACTGGTCTCACCTGGTGCGGAACCACCTGCCTGCCGCTCCTCAAGGCTCCAGAGACGCCCTGCCAGGAAGCAGGGGCCACAGAGCCGCGTTAGCACAGTGGGGCTGCTGGCCGTGGGTACGGGCACCAACAAGAGGTGACAGTGCGGACAGACAGACACCTACAAGCTGGGACTCACAAGTCCTGGCAGCAGGGCCCCGCGGCAGAGGCCCTCTGAGGGGCTCGGGCGGGCGCCCGTCCTGGGGCTGTTTTCTCCGCGGTCCGTCAGGGATGGAGGGAAGCCGGGTCCATCAGCATCCCTGTGACCTGCACGCCTCGCCTGGTGCCCACTGCATGTTTCAATCCAATGCTTTGGGGTGAGACACAGAAATCTGCATGTCAGCACGTCGGGTGCTTCCGGGGAGCCCCGAGGGTGCCTGGGGAGCCCCACTCACTTGGTCCCACCAGCAGGTTCACACGCTGGTAGATGGGGACGTGCCCTGACGCAGGCTAGTGAACCCCAGATCCGTCACTCAGACAAAGCAGACCTCGGGCAGATAACGGGAGAATGCAAGCTGGCGCCTTTCTCAGATGGCTGGTGCTGTTTGACCTCAGCCTCTCCTTTTGCCTAAAAACCGTTAATACCAGAAATACCTTTAAAAGAGCCCGTACCCTCACTACGTCAATATATCGAAAGGTGTGAGTAAAATGCATAAGTTCCTAGGAAAATACCACTTGTCAAAACGGGCACACGAGGAAATAGCTACCGAAATAGTCGTCTGGATAAGACAAAATTAAACCTGAAATTATAAAACTCACACACAGCCCCACAAAACAGTCCGTAGGCCCCGATGGGAATTCTTGCAATATTTAAGCAAGAATTTACACAAGCGTCACGCCAGCTTTTCCAGAGACCAAGGGAAGGAACACAGCCACACTTGTTTTATAAGACCAGCACAATCCGGACACTACAGTCTGACAAGAGAATTAGGGGAAAAACAACACACGAACCATTAAAGGCTGTCATTCATGAACGTGGGAACCAAATCCCTAAACCAAAGCTGATCAGTGACTCTCTCACATCCCTCCCGGATGTTTCTATCCCTCCCCCTCCCTTCCTCTCTGAACCCAATAAAAAACATAGTAAAAAACAAAAATAAACACGTGAAGGGGCCCTTCGCCCAGTGGCCAAACTCCTGGTCCTTTCGAATAAAACCTTCCACCAGGGGGCCCTCAAGCTCTGGTGAAGGAAAAGAGGGGTCCTGGCCGGTGTGGCTCAGTGGTCGAGCATCTGCCTATGAACCAGGAGGTCACGGTTTGATTCCCAGTCGGGGCATATGTCTGGGTTTTGGGCTGGATCCCCAGTAGGGGGCGTGCAGGAGGCAGCCAATCCATGATTCTCTCCCATCATGGATGTTTTTTATTTCTAACTCTCTCCCTTCCTCTCTGAAATCAATAAAAATATATAGAGAGGGGAAAAAATAGAAAAATAAAATTAAAAAGCTCAAAACCCTGGGACAGTTGAGTAAGCCAAGTCAAATTATGGGCTTTGGGTCCAGGAGGCACGTCCAAGAACACAGCGGTCAGTGTGGCCACTCTGATTGGAGCTTCTTGGGAGCACATCTGGCCTGTGGCCACTATGGGGGGGGGGGTCCGTGGGGTCCTGCGGGGGCTGGCTCCTGACCGCGGGGCACACAGCCCAGGCCTGGGAGTCAGGGTGTGTGTGACAGAGAGGGACTGCAAGCACACACAGGACCGGGAGGGAGGGAGAACAGGAGAGAGAGAGAGAGAGAGAGAGAGAGAGAGAGAGAGAGAGGGAGAGAGAGAGGGAGAGATGGGCTGGGGTGTGAATGAGCCAGCAGGTGTGTGAGCAGAGTGGGCAGAGTCCCCTCTCCCTTCTCCTTCCCAGGCTCCTCCTAACTCTCCCCCCACCCCGCCCTCTGCTCGGCTCCTCCATCCCTACCAGCCTCCACCTCCTCCCCGACTCACTCCCCCCACCCCGACTTTGACTCCCCTCCCCCACTTCTCAGGGTGGCACGTGACCACAGCTGGCTGTGCTTTGGCCCCTCCCACCTGCCCATCTGAAGAAGCCCATGTGCCTCTGGCCGCCCGCCCGCCCACCCGTTTGACCTCTGCTTTGGTTCCCGGGACCTTGTTTTATCGTCATAAAACGTTTCCAGGCTGAAGAGGGTGGGACCTGCCCATGCCTCCCAGAGCAAGCTGCCAGCACCAGCCCAGTTCACGGCCTGCCCCCTCCTGCCTCCCTCACCCCCCACCTCTTCCCGCTCCCCTGCGCCCTGCAGGCCCCCCCAATAGCCACAGGATGTGAGCTTCCGGTGCTCAGGACCATGAGAAGCCAACAGGGCGAGCCAGGCAGGGGGGTGGCAGAGGGATGAGCAAATGGAGGGGTGCAGGCAGAGCCCCCCCTCCCTCCCCACACCCACACGCTGGGGCGTGGGATGGGCTGGGACCCTGGGGAAGGAAGAGGAAGGCGAGGGTTACTGACTGCACACCCGGCTGGGGGGCCGTGGCTCTGAGCAGGGCCTGGGCATCCGTCTAGCCCTCAGGCTTGTGAAACCCTAGCGCCTGACCCGAATCCCACGACCCACCCCACCTGCAGCAGGGCCCGAGGGGTCCCCGGGGAGAAATAAAGCGAGGAAACCATGAAATCAAGTCCAACGGAAAAAAAGAGAGAGGGAGAGAGAGAGAGAGGGCTGGACTCCCCCCTTGTGTTCTTGGCAGCCACTTCCAGAAGGCTCCGGGGAGGGGGAATTTGATAACCAGGCAGCTACACCCTTAGATAGCCTGGGTCTGGCCCTTAGCCAGAGGCACGTTTGCAGCGGAACGGGAGAAGTCATTTGTACAAAATGCATTTGTGTGTCAGCGCTGTGTCTGTCTGTCCCCCCACCCCTTGCCCTTCCCCTTAGGTTTCTCCCTCCCTCCGACTCTTTCTCTTCTCCCTCCTTCCGGCTTTCTCTCGCACTCCTTCCTGCCCTCCCCCAGGGATGGGTCTTAGCTCAGACGCCATCCCACTGCCTGGTGCCCTCACCAGCCACCCAGAACCCTCTTCATTCTCTTCCGTGATTTTCCTCTTTAATCCCTCGCCTTCCACTCCCCGAGAGAGGGAGGCCGTCTGTATGTTCAACGTATGTTTTCCTTGTCCACTGTCTGCTTCGAAATACAGCGTCGTTTTGTGCTTTCATTCCATAAACACAGTGCCCCATGATGATTCACATTTTCAACCCAACGCCGCCTCCCGCCACAGCTTCGGGAGAGCTTGCCCACATGCCCGGTCTGGAGGGCACCGCCGGGTAAGCTTTGACGCGGGCACACACACTACGCGATCGCAGCGGTCAGCACCTTCACCAGCAGCAGCAGCCTCCTGTCCCCCGGCCATCCCTTCAGCTGTGAATACTGTGAGCGGTCATGGCTGAGTTTTAAAAAATGCAGATTTATTGATTTTGGAGAGAGGAAGGGGAAGGCGGTGGAGGAAGGGAGAGAGAGAGAGAGAAACATCAATCACTCGACCAGTTTGAGCCACCGCCATCGGCATTTCCTAAAATCAAATGAAGGGTCCAAGAGAGGCAGGTGACCGACCTGCTGGTGTCTGCGCCAGCAGCGTGATGGGAAAGAGAGTCGTTCACAAAACGCAGGTGGACGGATGGATACGCCACTGCGATGAGGAACTATTTTGACCCAGAGCCAACCAAGGCCAGCGGCCCCGCACGTCACACTCAGGCCTCTGCTGCCACCTGTAGGGCTTCGGTGGGCTTGCGTGTCTTGTGTTCGTCTCCCCCTGACCCCTGACTCTCCCATCTGTACAATGGGTTTAAGCCACGCCCTTCCAAAAAATTAAGACAAGGCTATTGGTGTGTGTGAACATGAAATGAGATTATGGCAACTAGTGATTTTTTTTTTTTAAAGAAAATATGCTGAGGCCCAGAATTCGTGCACAGGTGGGGTCTGGGTGGTCCACCCCAATTGGGGCCAATTGGGCCAGGCCGGCTGGCAGAAGGGAACTTGGGTGGTTGGCTGGCGGGCCCTGCCCCCTGGTCAAACTCCTGGAGGCACTCCTAGTCAAGGGGAGAATTTGCATATTAGCCTTTTATTATATAGGATTGCTTTTAGAGAGGAAGGGAGAGGGAGAGATAGAAACACCAATGATGCGAGAGCATCATCCATCGGCTACCTCCTGCAAGTCCCCTACTGGGGATCGAGCCTGCAATCAACCGGGGCATGTGCCAAGACAGGGAATGGAACTGTGACCTCATTGGTTGATGCTCAACCACCGCGCTGGGTGCAACTTGATTAAAAAAAAAAAAAAAAAAAAATTTGTCAACTAGTCTTACATGCCTCTCCATTGTGATTATAAACCCCAGATTACTCCATTTTCGTTTATTGATGCCCGGTGTTCTGTTTAGCAGTGCATCTGAGGATGGACATACAGGTTTTGGCAGTTTATGTGTGCTGTGGTGACCATTCTTGTCCTTGTGTCCTTGTGTCTCCATGGCCAGGTAACCAGATGGGAATTACCGAGTGGCTGGGTGCATGCATTTAAAATTTTACTGCTGATTGTTCGGCTACTCTTTATAGTGGCTGTGCCAGGTTACACTCCCAGCCATGGGCACAAGAGTGTCCTTTCCAATTTCCTTTTCTTTTTCTTTTTTTTTTTAATACATTTTATTGATTTTTTTTTTAAAAAAAGGGAGGAATGGAGAGGGAGAGTTAGAAACATTGATGAGAGAGAAACATCCATCAGCTGCCTCCTGCACACCTCCTACTGGGGATGTGCCCGCAACCAAGGTGCATGCCCTTGACTGGAATCGAACCCGGGACCCTTCAGTCTGCAGGCCAAAGCTCTATCTACTGAGCCACACCAGTAAGGGCTGCTCTCCAATTTCTGATGTTTCTCAGCTCTTTAGTTTCGCACGGACTAGTTGCTGTCTAGTTGCTGCTTTAGTCTGCCTGTGTCTGTTAGGTTGACAGTGGCTCCTTCAGGCTGACCTCAGAGGCATAAGTAACGGTTCTCCTGGCTGCTACTCACGGGCTGTCCACGGCAGGCCTTTGAGTGGCTCTTTGGCCAACAAAAGCTGCACCAAAGAGGTCACCATGACGCTTCTCCATCTGTAAGAGGGTGTGACCATACCTGTTCCGCTGGCTTCTGTGAGGATAAAGACAGCAGGCGGTGGGAAGGGTCTGGAGAAATTCTGCTATGTTGGAGTAGCCAGCAGTCAGGTGCAGACAGAGGTGTGTGTGTGTGTGTGTGTGTGTGTGTGTGCAAGCAAGTGCCCAGCAGCAAACATCCAGATGCAGCAAGAATGCTCTTTTAGGGATGATGTGGTTGGCCAGGACGTGTGCAGCAGGGGCGGCAAATCAGGGGACTTCAAACATGAGAAACTCTCAAGATTAAGAGACTTCCCCCCATGGTGGTCCCTCAAGGTGTCCCCTCTTGGGTCCTCCGGGGTCGCGCGCCACCTGGCGCCCGGTCCCCGCCACTGCCCAGAAACCACGTGTAAGAAAAGTGCTTACAACCTAACAACACACCCTGGTTTTCACCCGCCCTGGCCAATGGGCGAGGGGGAGGCGGGGCTGGGGGAAGCCGGCGCCCAATCACCGCCGCCTCTGCGGGGCGGGGGCGGGGCCTCGGCGCTCACCACGTTGGGTTTGTCCGCAGCGCTAATTACTTTTTCCAAGAGAGGCCGGAGGAGGGCTTCTCCACTCCGGCTGGCGCCGCCGCCGCCGCCTCGCGCGCCCCTGCTCCGCCGCCATCCACCCGGGGGGCTGCTCCTCCCCGGTACCATGTGTGACGGCGCCCTGCTGCCCCCCCTCGCCCTGCCCTTGCTGCTGCTGATGATCTGGGGACTGGTGGACCCGGGCACAGGTAGCGGATCGCCCCCTCCCCTCCTCCCGCCGCCCTTCTTCGCCGACCCCCTCGCTTCTGCCCTCCGGAGGCATCCGTCCGTGCAGCGCTGCCCGGGCTCCGATCGGATCGATCGGATCGATCGGCTGACAGCGCCCCGGCCGACGAGGCGCAGGCCGCAGGATGGGGCTCCGAGCCGGGCGGCTGCACGGGGGACCTCCCCGGGGTGGTCGGGCCCCGGGCGGAGGCGCTGGCGGCCCCGGAGGCGCCAGGGCGAGGGCCGGGCAGGGCGCACCCGCTCGGGATCGCGCTGTCCGGTGGCTGTCTGGCCCCTGGCGCTGCCGGCGGGAGGACCGGCGGGAGGACCGGCGGGAGGGCTGGAGGGTGGGTGGGCCCCGCCGCGCTGACACGTCTCCTCTCTCCCCTGCAGCTGCCGGCGGCGACGGGGCGGCCGACGTGGAGGTGGTGCTCCCGCGGCGGGTGCGCCCGGACGACGTGCACCTGCTGCCGGGGGTGCTGCTGCCGGGGGTCCCCCCGGGTCCCCGGCGGCGGCGGCGCCCCCCGCGCGCGCCCCCGGCCGCCCCCCGCCGCTCCCCGCCGCCGCCCGGCGAGCGCGCGCTGCTGCTGCACCTGCCGGCCTTCGGGCGCGACCTGTACCTGCAGCTGCGCCGCGACCTGCGCTTCCTGTCCGGCCGCTTCGAGGTGGAGGAGGCCGGCGAGGCCTGGCGCCGCGGCCGCCCCGCCGCCGAGCTCTGCTTCTACTCGGGCCGCGTGCTGGGCCACCCGGGCTCCCTGGTCTCCGTGAGCACCTGCGGCGCCGCCGGAGGCCTGGTACTGCCCGCGCCCCTCTCCTCCCCTCCCCCGGGTCTGGGTCTGCCCCTCGGGCTGTGGCAGCGCAGGGGACGGTCCCCCGCTCCCCAGGAGTGCTAGGGTTTGGCTGGGGTGCCTTGGTGGGATGGCAGCTTAAGCCTCCAGGGGCTGCTGCTTTACCGCAGACACAGGGGGACGTGTCTCAGCCCGTCAGGCCCCCAGACAGGCCCACTCTCTCTCCCCCGTCTGTTGGCCCAGGTATAGAGCTATAGAGCGTGTGCACTATTTATGTATATGTATATATATATATATATATATATATATATATATATATATATAAAATTGAGTTTTTACAGAGAGAGGAATAGAAAGCTAGAAACATTGATGAGAGAGAGACATCGATCAGACGCCTCTTGCACACCTCCTACTGGGGATGTGCCCGCAACCAAGGTCCATGCCCCTTGACCTGAAATCGAACCCGGGGGACCTTTCGGACCGCAGGCCGTCGCTCCATCCACTGAGCCAAACCGGTTTCGGCTAGCGTGTGCACTATTGGCGCGTGTGCACTTTCAGGCGGGACACCTGTTGGAGTCCCTCTCGCCTCCTCTCGGGGGTGGCGGCATTCGTTCACCTCCCCTCTGTTCCTTTGAGACCCCTGTGCATGGGAAAGGGAGTCTGGGGGACTCGCCTCTCCCCTCCCCCAGGCCACTAACCCGCTCTGATTACATGACAAGTAGGCGTTTGCGGGGCACCCGCCCAGAGCCAGGCCCGAGGAGTGCTGACCTCGGACATAAGATTCGCCCTGTCTCCAAAAGTCCCCAGCTTCCTCTGTCCCCAGGACCCCGCCCCCGCCCCCTGCATCGGAGGCACCCGTGCTCCGGGCACCTGCCTGGACCCCCAGGGGTCACTCAGCTGCACACACACCCAGCCATGTGCGTCCCGGCTTCTCCTCCGGCCTGCGGAGGGCAGGCTGCCCCCAGCAAGCCTGGCAGAGGCTCAGGGCAGGAGCCACGCAGCTGCTGCTCTGTCTGCTGCCGTGCCTGGCTGCCGGCAAAGCGGTTTCTTGTTTTTATCTACTTATTTTTTAAAATATATATATTTTTTTACGGAGTTCAGAGAGGAAGGTAGAGGGGAAAAGAGGGAGCGAAACATCAGCGATCAGAGAATATATCATCGATCGGCTGCCTCTGGCACGTCCCACTACTGGGGATCGAGCCCGCAAACCAGGGCACGTGCTCTGACTGGGAATCCAACCCTCCATAGGGTGATGCTCAATCACTGAGCCACCCCGGCCTGGCAAGCAGTTTCTGACACCCATCGCTGTGTGTCTGCCCTTCCCAGGCACAGGAGCTGCTCCCCTGACCCCGAGCTCACCTGGCTGCCGCTTCTAGAATCCCTTCGCCCTTCCTCGCGCTGCCACGGCAAAGCCAGGCGGCCTGGGGTCCCGGTCCCCAGGACTGTTCCGTTTTCTCCTGAGCGATGGAGGGCACCCCCGGGGAAACGTCCAGGGACCGGCCCTCACCAGCGCCCCAGTCCGGACGTGTCCGCGTCCCGCTTGGGAATGCGATCTCCTTGTGCTCGACCAGGAGAGATGGATTTCCCTGGTGAAACCGGGAACAGGGGCCGTGGGCGGACAGAGGGGGGAGGGGAGGGGCAGAGAGCGTGGGCCGTGGGAGAGGAGGGCGAAGCCGGAGCGAGAAAGGCCCCGGCCAGCCGCGGTAGGACCGGGGTCAAGGCCGGACCGCGCTCGGGGAGGGACTGGAAGGCCCACATCATTTTCGCCGCTGCTGCCAAAGCGTTTAAAAGTCTAGGTCACATCCCCGCAGCCCGTACATGGAAACATCTGAATCCCATTTGCTGCGGTTTCGTGAGTTTCGGCGGCGGAGGTCAGAGTGTAGACGTTCCCGGTGTAAAGTTTCCAGCGAGTAGCTAAGCTATCTGCGGAGGAGCCGGGGGTGGGAGTCTGGATCGCGTCGGTTTCAATCCCCAGCGAGCGAGAGAGCGAGAGCCAGGGAGCACCGGGCCCTCTGCAGATGGCATCGGAGCCATGAGGGCTCGTGTCCGTCCTGCAGGCTCTCGGGGCTGCCCTTCCCTCCGGCACCATGTGAGGGCGCTGTGCCTTAGATAAAGGAACGGGGCCAAGGGGCTGAGCTGGACCCTGCCAGCGGCGGCGGGCGGGCGGGCGGGCGGGCCTCGTGGACTAGGGATCCTAAATTCCTGCCCAAGCCGGGGCTTCTGTTGTTTAGTCTGCCCTGTTCCTCCGGTCCCCGGGAGGGAGCTGCGTGCTGGGCCCTCCTTCCCTAAGGGTACTCTGGCTGCAGGCAGGAGGGGACAGAGGGCCTGGGGACTCGGTTTGCAAGGTGGCCTGAACGCAGGGAGAAGAGAAAGCAGGGAGCGTAGGCTGACCAGGTTGGCATGGCGACCTGTGCCTGAGAAACCCCTCTTGACCGAGGTGGAAGCACTGGGAGGTGGAGAGCTGGCGTGTGCACGCGTGTGTGCATGTGTGTGTGTGGCATGTGTGAGGACAGGCGTGGCTCCAAGGCGTGGGAGACAGGCAACGCCACGCAGATGGATTCTGGGCCACAGAACCCGAGGTGGCCCGCTCCACCTGTGAAAGGCTGAGCAGGAACTCGCTTAGGGATTGTGGGGCCCCTTTTAGCAAGAAAGCAGCCGCAGAGGGTACATGAACACACGGGCAGTCAATAAAACTTTATTGGGCCATGCGGAGTGGCAAGGGAATCCTGCCACACCTCACGTCCCCACAGCGGCTCAGTAGACGCCGCCCTGCTCCTGCCGGGTGGACTCCTCCCCGCAGTCTTGTCTCCTGGGGCGTTTGGTTAATCTTCCCTCCCCCAAGGATATTTTTCCACTGATTCTTAGAGAGAGTGGAAGGGAGGGGAGAGACCAAGAGAGAGAAACATCGATGTGAGAGAGAGACGCATTGACCGGTTGCCTCCTGCATGCGCCCCAGCCAGGACTGGGGATCGAGCCTGCAACCGAGGTACCTGCCCTTGACCAGAATCGAGCCCGGGACCCTTCAGTCCGTGGGCCGGCGCTCTACCCATTGAGCCAAACTGGCTAGGGCTCCAGAGACATTGGAAGGAGGAGTACAGTGAGCATAGATCCTCCCTTCCTTGTGTAGGGGCCTGAAGAGTAACCCTGTGCCCATCCTCCCCTCTCTCCCCCCCCTCCCCGTGCTCCCAGTGGGCACAGGGGTGGGCTGTGGATCTCCTCTCTCTGAGTCTCGCTTCGGAAGGCTGGGCAGGCTGTGCACGCCGCCCGGAGCCGCAGAGCCCGGGGGCTCCAGGCTCCGCCGCGTTCTGTTTATGCGGCTCCGCTGTATTTACATTTCCGAGAGTCCTCGGAGGTGGCGTCAGGCTCTGGAAGCGTGTCCGTGGCCCTGTCATTGCAAAGCCATGACGTCCGCACCAGGGGAGGAAGGTATTTCCTGCCCCAAACAGCTGACGTCAGTTCGGCCGGATCGCGGGGTGCCAACGGGGCTGGAACCCGGCACAGCTTCCCCGGGACTGGCAACGGAGACGGAACTCCATGGAGTGAGCGTCCGCGCCGCTCGTGGGAAGAGAGGGGGTGACTGCGACCCCGACTCTGCCCACCCCTTCCTGGCCGAGGCTGGGCTGCCAGGGCCATGCTGAGCTGGAGATGTTGGGACCAGCCCGGACCCTCAGGAGCGCTGGGCTGCGGGCGGTTAAGAAGCCGGGCCCCTGCCCTAGCTCTGTAGTCGGCAAACTGCGGCTCGAAAGCCACAGGCGGCTCTTCGGCCCCTTGAGTGTGGCTCTTCCACAAAACGCCACGGCCTGGGCGAGTCTATGTGGAAGAAGTGGCGTTAGAAGAAGTTTAAGCTTAAAAAAAAAACGTGGCTCTCCGAAGAAATTTCCATCGTCGTGCTGTTTATTTGGCTCCGTGGACTCATGAGTTTGCCGACCACAGCCCTAGCAGCTGGTCTGTCTCAACGGATAGAGCATCAGCCTGTGGACTGGAGGGTCCCAGGTTCGATTCTGATCAAGGGCATGCATGGACCTTGATGGCAGGCTCCATCCTCGGCTCTGGTCAGGGCACGTGGCCGGGGAGGCAGCCCCACCGATGTGTCTCTCTCACATCGATGTTTCTCTCTCTCTCTCCCATCTCTCCCCTTCCAGTCTCTCTAAAAAAAATAAAAATAAATAAATAAAAATTAAAAAAAAATCAGTGGGAAAATATTCTCGGGTGAGGATTAATAACAACAAACAGTTACCAGGCTCCTGGTCGCTTATAAAATTGCCCGCGTTTTCACGCCACACCACGTGGCCACGCAGGAATTTGTCTTGGCGAAAAGTCTGCGGCGTGGGGACCCTTCGGGAGCAGCCCACCCTGCGCGACCGCACGCCGTTCTACTGGAACAGGTGTCAGGAAGGTCCCGAGTGACTCCCCGAAGAATGTTATATCCCCCGGGGGCAGCGGGCACATCGTTGGAAAACGCAAAGCGCTGTGAGAAGGAATAGCCGAGAGACTTCGCGGAACGCACGAAGAAGGCAGAGGACCGCCGGCGGAATCCGGAAGGCCGGGAGGGGGACACAGAGGGAAGGACTCGGACCAGAGAGAGAATATGCTAAGCTTTCTTCGAGGACTCCGTGGATCTCGGTTGCAGGCTCGATCCCGTGGCCTCGAAGTGACCTTGCGCACCGGCCCCCACCGCTCCGGGGGCCTCAGGCCGCCCGTGACCGTCGCCCCGGGGCACGGGGTGCGATCGATCCCCTCGTTTGAACTTTCGCTTCGCTGGCAGCGCCGTGAGAAAGCAAGCGAGAGCTGGACGGTGGCGGGGCGGTGAACTGGAGGCACCGCAGACGGATCGCATTCTTGGAGCTCATTTCCTGAACGCTGAGCTGCTGCAGCTGGCCGGCCGCGGCCGTGTCCAGCGGGGGGGGGGGGGGGGAGAGGCGTTTGCAGCCAGAACCTCAGAGGGAGCCACCGTGAACCTCTCCCCTCTTCTGCACACGGATGTGCAGTCATGTTCTTGTTCTCTTTTGAAAAAATTTAAACTTATTTTAGAGAGGAAGGGAGAGCTAGAAACATCCAGGATGAGAGAGAATCATGGACTGGCTGCCTCCTGCATGCTCCCTATTTGGAGATCGAGCCTGCAACCCGGGCATGCGTCCTGACCGGGAATCGAACCCTGACCTCCCGGTTCATGGGTTGACGCTTCGGGAAACGAGACTGCATGGCCTGCCGTCGAGGGGCTGTGACCTTAGAGCCGGTCCCTTAGTGGCTCCTGGAGAGAAGGCAGTGGGTGGAGCCTTGAGGGGAGCTGGCCTCCCAGGCCTTCGCCAGCCAGCCAGCCAGCCAGCACCGTGACAGCAGCCGGCTCACCGTCACGCACCTGCCATGCGCAG
Organism: Pipistrellus hanaki; assembly: GCF_964339955.1. Lineage (NCBI taxonomy): Eukaryota > Metazoa > Chordata > Mammalia > Chiroptera > Vespertilionidae > Pipistrellus > Pipistrellus hanaki. The sequence goes on from NC_140523.1 coordinate 996,351, forward strand.
GCCGCCCTGGTCGGCTCCCATCCAGCCTCGGGGAGAGGGCAGTCTGTACCCCGGTTCCAGCCGGCCCGGCGGGTCCCCCCCTCCCCCCCGCGGCCCACCTCTGCCTCCGCCGGCTTCCTCGGTCTCCCCCCCCCCCCAAGCACCTCACGCTCAGGTGGTCACTGCAGGGGAGAGGCTCGCCGGCCGCCACCACCACCACAAGAGTTTTATTCGGGCCGTAAAGTCTCCGAGTTGTTCTTGGCAGACGTTCTAATGAATCCGAGACCGTGACACGTGTGTGCTTCGAGCCGTCCGTGCGGTCTCACCCTGCGCGCCAAGGACGGGAGGCTGCAGGCGATCGTGCGGGGCGAGCCGCTTCGCTTTCCAAGAGGCGTCCACGCGTCCCCGGGGAAGGTGAGGGGTCTGCTCCGAGAGGCCCGAGTGGGGTCCTCCGTGCTCGAGACGGGGAGGAATGGCTGTGTGGTGCGGGAGGCAGAGGGTCTCGGAGTGTGGTCCCGGGTGGCAGTGGTGGTATCGCGGGGGGCCTGTCCGATGGGCACGTTCTGGGTTCCCGCCCAGACGTCCAGGGGCTTTGGGGTTTGAGAAACGCTGGTGTAGGGTGTCATCGCTTTTAGCCAAAGGGGTGGGGCAGAGAGAAGGACGGATCCTGGAGAAGGAGCATGTCCCAAGTTCAGGATCAGCTCTGCACAGCTGTGTGTGTGTGTGTGTGTGTATGTGCATATGTGTATGTCTCTTTATATATGTGTATATATGTGTATGTGTATGTGTATATATGTGTGTGTGTATCTATGTGTGTCTATGAGTGTGTGTGAGTGTGTGTGTGTGTGTATTAATGTGTATGTGTATATATATGTGTGTATGTGTATATATGTGTGTGTGTATCTATGTGTGTCTATGAGTGTGTGTGAGTGTGTGTGTGTGTGTGTATTAATATTCATCCTATTAAAGAGACTGATGAAAAATCCTAGTTCTCACATTTTCATTCAATTCACAAAGCCTGTTTCATTGATCATCCAGCAACTCCTGGCAATCCCCCTTTTTAGGAGGCTTTGAATAATATTGGGCCCCACGTACACATTTGGAGATTAACGACTTTTTGACCTTTCATACTGTGCTTAGAAATCTAACCTATTCCGTTTCGTTTTCAGGTTCTTTGGTTAAAATACAAACCCTCGGCCCCGGCTGGCATGGCTCAGTGGCTAGGGCATCGGCCTGTAGACAGAAGGGTCGCAGGTTCGATTCTGGCAAAGGATACATGTCTGAGCGGTTCCATCCTCTGTTTCATTATAAATATCCCCAGGGGGAGATCCATGTTCTCATTAAGGACACAACTGCCATTCATTCCCAACACGTTTGTCTCCTCCTCGGTCAGACTTTTGGGGTTGGTTTTAAAATTTATTTTAAAACTCAATTTTGGCCTGGCTGGTGTGGCTCAATTGATTGAAGGTTGCCGGTTCGATTCCCGCTCAGGGCACTTGCGGGCTCGATCTCCAGTAGGGAGCGTGCAGGAGGCAGCCTATCAATGTTTGCTCTCATCTCTCTCTCTCTCTCTCTCCCTTCCTCCCCTTTCCCCCTCCCCCTTTCCCTTCCTTTCTCTCTAAAAATCTTTTTAAAAGTCACATTTGTTTTTATTTATTTTTTAAATTTGCTTTGATTAATAAATACATCTTTGAAAGCAAACCTGGAAAGTGGGTGCTGCTGCCTGTATCACTGGACCCCCCCTCCCCCCTACCTTGTGACCACCCCCTCCCCATCACAGCTGCGGGCGAGATGCCTCAAGGCTCACCCAGGCTCCTCCCCGGGCTCCGAGAAAGCCCAGGTGTGGGAACCCGGCCACAGGCAGGTCCCCGGGCCGCTGGGGTCCTGGGCGAGCGTGAGCGGAGGTGACCGACATCCCGTGTTCTGTGTTTCCTCTCCCGGCAGGTCGGCCTCATCCAGCTGGGGCAGGAGCAGGTGCTCCTGCAGCCCCTCAACGGCTCCCGGGGCCCGCTCGGCGGCCGAGAGCACCTGGTCCGGCGCCAATGGTCCCCGGCCCCCGGCCCCTCCGCCCAGGCCCAGGCCCCCGGCCCGCTCTGCCAGGTCCTCACAGGTGAGTCTGGGAGGCGGGACGGCTGACTCCCACACGCAGCGGAGTCACCTGAGCTGTGATTCTGTCTCAGGGCGACTTGGTTATTTAGAAACCAGAGGCCTGGTGCACGAATTCATGCACCTGTGGGGTCCCTCCGTCTGGCCTGCGGGGATCGGGCTGAAACCAACTCTCTGACATCCCCCCCCCCCCACCCCTCAGGGGTCCCATTGCGAGAAGGCAGAACTTGGTTTTTTTTTAATTTATTTTATTGATTTTTCACAGAGAGGAAGAGAGAGGGATAGAGAGTCAGAAACATCGATGAGAGAGAATCATCGATCAGCTGCCTCTTGCACACCCCTCACTGGGGATGTGCCTGCAACCAAGGTACATGCCCTTGCCCGGAATCGAACCCGGGACCTTTCAGTCCGCAGGCCGATGCTCTATCCATTGAGCCACACTGGTCCCGGTGAGAAGGCAGAACTTGGGTGATGCACCCCAAAATCGGGCTCCCTCCTCTCTGGTTCTGGGTGCATCGCCAGAGAACCACCCGATGCCAAGAGACCACAGCCCGGCAGCTCCTGCGTTGAGCGTCTGCCCCCTGGTGGTCAGTGCGCATCGTAGCTTATGGCTGGCCGGCCTGTCGCGTAGGCTTTTATATATGTAGATGAGCCTTGCAGGTCTGCTCAGCTATTTCAAGCCATCTGACCTTGCCCAGGTGCTGAGGGTACCCTCCCTTAGCCTAGGAGGCACCGGAGGTGATTGCATCAGGTCAAGGTCAGCCCTGCCACGCTGGGGAGCTCTGAGTGGCGAGTGGAGAGAGGAAGCCAGCAAGCTCCGTTCCTTCCCACACCCTCACAAAAGCAGGGAGGCTGGCCTCGGGGCAATGCCACCGGGATCTACCAAGTACCACGACGACATCCTAGCCTCGTGGTCGGCAAACTGCGGCTCTCGAGCCACATGTGGCTCTCTGGCCCCTTGAGTGTGGCTCTTCCACAAAATACCACGGCCTGGGCGCGTCTGTGTTGAAGAAGTGGCGTTAGAAGAAGTCTAAGCTTAAAACATGTGGCTCTCCATCGTTGTGCTGTTGGTATTCGGCTCCGTGGGCTCATGAGTTTGCCGACCACTGTCCCAGGCCAAGCGCATGGCGACCTCCCTCCCCCTCCCCTCCAACCCGCACCGTCTGCGGCAGGTCTGGGTGCGCGCGGGCCTTGTCGCGGAATGCCCAGCCCGGCCCGCGGCCCGCGCCCTCCTCTGCAGGGGCCGTGACCCGGGAGGATGGCTGACGAGACGATAAAGGGCGCCTGTGTTTGCCTTTCTGTCCCCGGGGCTGGAGGGGAGGCGTCCTTCGGAAGGACTGTTTAGCCTCCAACAAAGGAAATGAAACTATTCACAAAAGCAGGGCGGGGAGGTGTGCTGGAAACCAAGTCAAAACAAGAGCCGTCATGCAACCGTGCACAGGCAGCAATTACCGAGGCTGCTCGGGCTCTCACCTCCCCCACACCGCCCCTCCCCTCGGGGGGCCCTGTGTGCGGGAGGGGCGGGCACGTCTGAGGCCCTGGCCCGGCGGCGGGGGGCGGGGGGCGGGGGGCGGGGGACGCAGACCAGGGAGAACGGGGTATGTTCTGCTCCGGGGTCCTTCTCCCGTTGCACCAGGGTCTCCGTGAACTTGGCTGCTCCGTGGAGAACGGCCACTATGAATAGACTTATAATCAGCATCGAACGTTGTGAGTTTAGCCACAGGGAACATTGATTGATTGATCCCTGAGATGTCCGCATTGTTTGGGGTTTCCCGGATAGGTGAATGGGAGGGACCCAGCTGTTCCCGCGGGGACGGGGTCTTTCTGGCTGAACGTGGTTGTGTCGTCCTTAAGGTTGCGTTGTCCTGTGGCTTAGGGGTGGCCAGCCGGCTCAGGCAGGTGAGGGGGTCGGATAAGGGAGCTGTGAGTAGGGGTAGGTAAGCCGTCATGCCCTCCTGGGGCACAGAGGGACTAATGCAGTCAAGGCCAGCTGGAGGGAACCACAGAGCTTGCATTTCTTATTTTATTTATTTTTTTAAAGATATTTTTACTAATTTCAGAGAGGAAGGGAGAGGGAGAGAAAGAGAGAGAGAGAAATATCAATGAAGAGAGAGAATCATGGATCGGCCGCCTCCTGCACGCCCCCTACTGGGGATGGAGCTCACAACCCGGGCCTGTGCCCTGACCGGGAATCGAACCGTGACCTCCTGGCTCCTAGGTGGACGCTCAGCCACGGAGCCACATCGGCCCGGCTGCGCTTGCATCTCTCGCAGTCTTCTGGGGCTCCCAGAGGGGAGACAGGCCGATCCTGTTCCGGTTACAGCTCCCTGTTTTTAGGGCCTTATAAACCGATTCATAAAATAGCCCTCCAGTCAGGAAGGCGGGGACTTGGCGTGAGTACGCGGCGTCTGAGTGAGCCCTTCTCCCCCTTTGGGCGAGAGCGTGTGGTGTTTTTTTTTTTTAAAAAAAATGTTTTTATTGAGTTCAGAGAGGAAGGGAAAGGGAGAGAGAGAGAGAGAGAGAGAGAGAGAGAGAGAGAGAGAGAGAGAAACATCCATGATGAGAGGGCATCATGGATCGGCTGCCTCAGGAACGCCCCCTCCTGGGGATGGAGCCCACAACCCGGGCCTGTGCCCGGACCGGGCATCGAACCCTGACCTCCTGGTTCCTAGGTCGACGCTCAGCCCCTGAGCCACGCCGGCCGGGCTCCTGCGGCCCACGTTTCCTAACCACGTTCCCTCCGTCAGCCGGAGCGGTCACCGTTAATTCTGTGCTTCTCCCACGTCCCCTCGTCTTTTGGACGGATTCTCCATGAGAACACAGAAACGCCAGTCTGGGGCAAGCACCCCGCCCGCTTCCGGAACATTCCCATGACTTGATTGAGAAAGGAAAATCGAAAACTCAAGCGTGGAGACGGAAAGGAAAAGCACAGCCAGCCGTGTGCGTGTGTGCGTCTGCGTGCGCACACGCGTGTGTATGTGTGTATGTGTGTGTGCGTGTATGTATGTGCATGTGCATGCGTGCACGCGCGCGTGTATGTGTGCGGGTGTGTGTGCATGTGCGTGTGTGTGTGTTTGTGTGCCGTTCCCCCAATCAGAGGCATTGGACGCTAAGCGTGTTATCTTTTCCCAGTCCTCTCCTGGGCGGTTCTGCAACACACACACACACACACACACACACACACACACACACACCCGCCGCCCCCCTTGAGTCGCTGGCAGCAGAGCCAGCCTCCGCTTCCATAGGAAAGTCTGTCTGGGAGCCGCGGCGGGCCGGGCCAGCAGGCAGCTGATTGTTGAAAGCGCAGGCCATGGGGGCCAGCCAGGTGGCTGGAGGGAGCTCCTGGCAGCCGGGCCGCCCGGGGCGGGAGGAGGAAGAGAATCGCGGTCCCCAGGAGGCAGGCGCGGCCGGGGCCCAGGCCGGGTGGCCGAGGAGGCAGGGCCGGTGGGGGCGGAGCGGCCGGCCCCTGCCAGCTCCCCCTGCGGTGTCTGATTTTTGAATCAGCAGCAGCGTCCCCTACCTGCTCCCTCCCTCCGAGGCGGGGAGCTGGAGGGATGCGGGCCTGGGCCGGGGAGCCCGCCCGGTGGGCCTCCCTCCCAGCAGGAGGCCTCGGGCCAGAGGGTCCCAGGCGCGGAGGAGGGGATGGGAGCAGACACCCTGTGTGCAGGACGGTTTGCTCTTTCTAAGCAATGCCTTTTTTTTTTTTCTCTTCTCCACTGCAAACGGTCTGGCTCTCTCAGTCCACTCGTTTCTCATGGAAAAGCCCAGGAAAAAAATAAAAATAAATAAAAAGGCCGTCAGGACATCTGCTGCCCGGCGGCGTTCTTGGGCGTCCTCCAGCCGCGAAGGCCCCCCCAGGCCGGCGGGCGATGTCCCCCGCACGGCCAGCCGGGGAACTCGCTCGCCACCGCGGGGATAGGGTTGCAGCCTCCGCCTGCAGCCCACACCGCTCTCAGGCCGTTAGCAAGGCGTGGCCGCGGGCCCGCGTCTGGCTCAGGCCGGGATGCAGCTGGACAGTGCCCCGTAGGGAAAAGCCCCATAAAGCCCGCCCCGTGGGGCAGGGAATATATCAGGCGCCGCCGGTGGGGGGTGAGGGGGGGCAGGAATCGGAACTGCCTTCGTGGGGGGGACCTGCCGGGAAGGGCCAGCGCCCCCCCTAGGTGGGGGACACAGGCTGACCCCCACCTGCGCTCAGGGACACTCAGGGGTGGGGCAGGCGAAACAGGGCTCGGCTTCTCTCCAAGGAGACGGCGTCATTTATTTATCTATTTCTTCTTATTATTTTTAAAGATTTTTTTTTTTTTATTGATGTCAGAGAGGAAGGGAGAGGAAGAGAGAGAAACACCCACGAGGAGAGAGAATCATGGATCGGCTGCCTCCTGCACGCCCACCACTGGGTATATCAAGCCCGCACCCCGGGCCCGTGCCCTCACCGGGAATCGAACCCATGACCTCCTGGTTCCTAGGTTGATGCTCAACCCCCCGAGCCACGGCGGCCCGGCTCCCCGCGCTATGTTACATACGTAAGTTATCCAGCGCTTCAACATTCACCCGTCGCCTTCTACTTTTCGTTCCAAAACGGGAACGTTATTTGAAGCTCCTCTCCTCCTAAAGGCTTATTCCAGCTGAAGTAAAACGGCATTATCTGCTCCGAAAACAAACGCTGCACATTTATAGCTGAAGGATTCCCCGTGGGGAAGGTTTCCATCCGAGCAGGGCAGCTTGCCAGATCCTTTGCGACTCCCTGTTGGTCAGAGCCACGAAGAACATGAGAATCAGAGAGACCGGCCGATCGCCGCCAACAGAGACGCCGAACGCCCCTGCGATTTGCTATAAGCCCCGCACTCCCACGAGAGAAGGTTCTGGAAACAAGCAACCCGTAACCAGGAGTCAGAAACGACGTTGCCTGCATCTGGCAGAGACATCAGCCCGTTTTCCCGAAACGCTTTTATCCCCCGGACGGTGCTGAGCACAGCAAAACAGGAAGGCTCTGAGCCCCAGCGAAGCCCTCGGGAGCGGCCGGCCTTGTGCTTGAGCGGACAGACGGACGGACGGACGGAGGCCTGCAAAACGCGGAATGACGGACGACGGCTGCCTGTCACCAGCTCGACGTGTTCCTGAAACCTGGGCTTCCCCTATGGTTACGTTTAGGGGGTATTTTTTTCCTCCTGAAAATGTGTTTTCCCTGCAGCTGAGTCTCTCTTTGCTTCACTGAAATGAAATTGAGAGTCTCTCCTTCCATCTGCCCTGTTGCCATCTCGGTTGCTCAGAAATCTCTCTCATTGGTCTGAGGTGGCAGGGGGCGGAGCAAATCAGCCACCTGCCTACCCGGGACATGGGTTTGACTACATAGGTTAATTTTTTTTTTTTTTTAAATATATATGTTTTTATTGACTTCAGAGAGGAAGAAAGAGAGAGAGAGTGAAACATCCATGATGAGAGAGAATCATGGATCGGCTGCCTCCTGCACGCCCCCTACTGGGGAGTCGAGCCTCTGCAACCCGGGCCTGTTGCCTGACCGGGAATCAAAACCGAGACCTCCTGGTTCCCAGGTTGAGGATGCCCAGCCATGGAGCCGCACCGGCCGTGCCAGCAGGCTAATTTTTTCAGGGGGTCATTTTGGATGGCCCGCAAATGACGTTACAAACATTCGAATGGCTCTTGGCAGAAAAAAAGGTTCCCAGCCCCGTTCCAGATGGTCCCCTGGCCTGGGGCAGCGCCTCCCACACAGCGGTGCTCCGTCAGCGTTTGCTGGCTGAAGGGCTGGCTTTCCCTCCCCCGCACCCCCAGGCAGCAGTGCCAGGCTGCTCGCTACCTCTGTGGCCATGACCGTGGGGGGCCAGGCCTGGGGGGCCAGCTCGGCTTTGCTACCCCTGGTCCTGCTAGTCCTAAGGGTAGGGATAGGGGTCATACCTCCTGCCTAGTGCAAGTGCTGATTTTTTAAAAAAATACTTTCATTGGTTTCAGAGAGGAAGGGAGAAAGGGAGTGAGATAGAAACATCAACGATGAGAGAGAATTGTGGATCGCAAGCACTGATTTTGGACTTCAAGATTGATCAGTTCTTTATTTGGGATCTTAACTAGACAAGAAGAAAAAAAAAGGAAAGAAAAGAAAAAAGAAAACAAACAAAACAAAAAAAACCAAAAAAATCCAATTACAAAACTCTTATTTTTCACCTTTTTTATTTTTTGTAAGGAATTTACATGCAAAAGATGCCTTTTTTTATGAAAGCGACTTGGCCTTGGGCAAAGTTATTTAAAGCATTCATCCTTGGAGAGAAAACCTTTTTTTTTTTTTTCCTTTTTGAAAAAAAGAAAAAGAAAAGAGAGGGCCATTCTCTCTCAAGGATGCCGGTTTCTGCAGCCGCCGGGACTTCTGGGCCGGGAGTGCTTCCCAGCACGCCGAGCCACCGTTTCCAGGCCGGAAACAAAAAGGGGTGTTTTTCTACCAACCGACCCTTCGCTTTGGCTGAAGAAGACAAAGTGATCCGAAAAGAATTTGGGCGGGCCTGCGCGTGTTATGTAAGCGTGCGTGTGCGTGTGCATGTGTGTGCGTGTGTGTGTGCGTGTGCGTGTGTGTGTGTGTGTGTGTGTGTATGTGTGTGAGCACACACTCTAACCCATCACCTGGAGCCTGGCCGGTGTGGCTCAGCGTCCACTAACCCCGGCTGGGAACCGGTGACCTCCCTAAGGCCATCGCCGGGATGCGACACAGGAGCACGCGGCTCCCAGGCAGGGGACAGCTTTCCAACGGTCTCGGGCCCGGCCCTGCATGGCTCAGCGGGCTGAGCATCTAGCCAGGAACCAGGAGGTCACCGGTTCGACTCCCGGTCAGGGCACATGACTGGATTGTGAGCTCGATCCACAGGAGGCGGCCCATCGTTGATTCTCGCTTGCTCGTCACTGATAATTCTCTCTCTCTCTCTCTCTCTTTTCCTCTCTGAAATCAGTAAAAACGTATTTAGTGCCGAAACCGGTTTGGCTCAGTGGTAGAGCATCGGTGGTCTGCGGACTGAAAGGTCCCGGGTTCGATTCCGGTCAAGGGCATGTACCTTGGTTGCGGGCACATCCCCGGTAGGGGGTGCACAAGAGGCAGCTGGTCGATGTTTCTCTCTCATTGACTTTTCTAGCTCTCTATCACTCTCTCCTACTCGACCCGCATCCCTGATCTCGCCCCGGCCCCACCCCACCCCTGGGAGCGGGCCCAGGACCGCGCTCAGGCCCTCCCGTGTTTTCCAGAAAAGAAGAAGCCAGCGGGCAAGGGCGGGCCGCCGGCGGACGGGCGGGCACGGAGGAGCGCCATCCGGCTCACCAGCGAGCACACGGTGGAGACCCTGGTGGTGGCCGACGCGGACATGGTGCAGTACCACGGGGCCGAGGCCGCGCAGCGCTTCATCCTCACCGTCATGAACATGGTGGGTCCCCGCGGGCGCGGCGACACGGGAGCGGAGAGGGTTTTAAGAGCCAAAGGTGGCCGGGCCGGAGCGCTGACACCAGCAGCAGCCTCGGGCCCGGGCAGGCCCCCTGGACAGAGTTGCGGGTGTTCTCAGCTTCCTTAACAACCACAGCGAAGTAAGATGCTGACGCGTTCCAGGCAGGTCCCTCCGGGGTGGGGGGCGGGGGAGGGGGGAGGAAGAATGACATCAATTTTGCTCAGTGACCATGCAGCACGGATAAGCGGCCTCTCTCTGGCGACCAGAGAGGCCAGCGTGGTGTGTGAGCACGCCCTGGTCCCCAGGTGGTGTTGGGGTGCCGCTCCAGGCGCCCCACGAGGCGCAGTGGGAGGGAAACACCCCCCTGAGTGGGGTCCCAATGGCGCCCTCATTGCAGAGTCACTCACAGTCCCCAGATGCCCCCGGGGAGGCCCCGACCCACACGGGGAGGGAGTGCTGTTTGAAAACCCCTCTCAGGCCCTGTTGGTGCGGCTCGGTGCTTGAGTGTCAACCTAGGAACCTAGGAGGTCACAGTTCGATCCCGGTCAGGGCACAGGCCCTGGTTACGGGCTCCATCCTCAGTGGGGGGGCGAGGGGGAGGCAGCCGGTCCATGATTCTCTCTCGTCATTGGTATTTCTCTGTCTCTCTGCCTCTCCCTGCCTCTGACATCGATAAAAAGCGTTATGTTTAAAAATAAGGTCTGATTGATGATTCTCTCTCTCATTGATGTTTCTAACTCTCTATCCCTCTCTCTCTCTCTCTTTTTTTAAAAATATATTTTATTAATTTTTTACAGAGAGGAAGAGAGAGAGAGATAGAGAGTTAGAAACATCGATGAGAGCGAATCATCGATCAGCTGCCTCTTGCACACCCCCTACTGGGGATGTGCCCGCAACTAAGGTACATGCCCTTGACCGGAATCGAACCCGGGGCCTTTCAGTCCATAGGTCGACGCTCTATCCATTGAGCCACACCGGTTTCAGCTATCCCTCTCTCTTCCTCTCTGTAAAAAATTAATAAAATATATATTTTTAAAAATAAAAAATAAAAATAAGGTCTGTAGGCAGGCATTTCCCCTCGGTGGGTGGGCTCCGTCCAGGAGAGCAGGTCAGGGCCGCGCTGGCAGCCGCTCCGCCAGACGGACTTCGGACAGCAGCCCCCCCACACCCCGCGGCGGCCCGCAGACATGTAACCGAGCCGCCCGGAGGCCCGCCTTTCCCATGGAAACTCCTGCTCAGGACCCGTCTGCAGGCAGCGTCCGCGCGCCGCTGGGAGAGACGCCTGGCCGGGCCGGGAGCAGCGCGGCCCGGCGTCTGGAAAGTCTGTCTCGGGCGTCCGGCGCGGCCTGCGCCCTGGCGAGCGGTCAGAGGCCCGGCTGCAGCTGTCCCGTTTCCTTTTTTCTTTCTTTCTTTCTTTCTTTCTTTTTTTTTTTCTCAATATATATTTTATTGATTTTTTTTTTTACAGAGAGGAAGAGAGAGGGACAGAGAGTCAGAAACATCGATGAGAGAGAGTCATC
>NC_140523.1:1012388-1305881 GCF_964339955.1 Pipistrellus hanaki
CTTTCTTTTTTTTGGGGGGGGGGAAACGCCAGTTCCACGTAATACTTCCTCCTCCGAGTTCCCACCGCGTTTCTCTTGTTTGGCTTCAAACCCTTCCAGTGTTTGCTATTGTCTCCCGTCTCCCGGACCCCATGGTTACAGAACCAGCCGGGACCCGGCAGCTGTGCGCGGGCCGCGCGGCCCGGCCCGCCCCCGCCCCCCCCCCCCCTGGCCGAGCCGCCGGCCGATCCAATGGAAGGGTGCCCGGAGCCGCAGGGCGAGGGGCCGGGGGCGGCACTGCCTCTGCCACGGAGCGCCGGCCGCCAAGACAAACACGGGTTTGGAGATCAAGCGGGAACCCCCAGAGGTTTTCGTCTTGGAAAAATAAACCCTCTGCGCCCACACCCAGGTCTGCCTGCCGGGCCCGCGTGCGTGCGTGCGGACATCGGCGGAGGCAGCAGAGGGGGCAGGGATGCAGGCGGCGAGGGTGCCGGGGAGGAGGGGGAGAAGGGGCTGCTGCTCCCCAGGACGTGCCCCCGGGCTTGTCCCCTGCACCTGCCGTCTGCGGCCCGGTGGCAGGCCCCCTGCGTGCCCGCGGTGAGGGCAGGACGCAGCACGCACAGGAGCACACGCACAGCGTGCGGCGCAGCGCCCGCCGCCCTGGGAGACCGGGGCTGTGGTTTTATCAGCTGTGTCTCCTCGCTGGCCGGCTGCTGCAGGGCCTTCGTTTCCGAAGGTGCCTGGTCCTTCCAGGCAATCAGCCATCCTGCCCACTCTGCCTGCAGAATTCACTTGACCTCTTTTTTTTTTTTTTTTTTTTTTTAATATTTTTATTGACTTCAGAGAGGAAGCGAGAGAGAGATAGAAACATCTATGATGAGAGAGAACCATGGATCGGCTGCCTCCTGCACGCCCCACACTGGGGATGGAGCCTGCAACCCGGGCATGTGCCCTGACGGGGAATCGAACCATGGCCTCCTGGTTCATAGGTAGACGCTCAGCCACTGAGCCGTGCCGGGGTGCCTCCATCTGTCAGAGCAGTGGTCTTCTCTGACCTCTGCCCGGAGGTGAGCCCTCCGTCCCGGTCCCTAATGACATGTCCCCGAATTCCCTTGGGTGGGCGAACACTGCCCCCCTGGAGGGGCAGGGCGTGGGTGGTCTTGCTCGGACCCCAGCCTGCCGCCCGCTCAGCTGGGAGGCTCAGAGGCCGCCCAGGTGCACCCATCGCCGCCCCCCCCACCCCAGCCCCACCCCGCCCCGCCCCGCCCCACGCTCCCCTGGCTCCGGGCCCACGCCTGTCGGGGCCCAGGCTTTGCAGAAGATCCGGCAGAACAAAGCCTCCTTGTTGCTGTCACACCCCTCTGTTCCAACGTGCCAGGCCCCCGCATCCCGGTGAGCCGTCTGCCAGGGAGGCATCGGGTACGAGCCAAAGCCGGGCAGATGCCCTACCTGGCCGCCTGCTTCCTCCCGGCTTCTGTGTTAGTGTTTAGGCCGCAGTCGGCGTTGCTCCGGATGGATGTGTGCACAGCAGCTGCGGGGCAGAGGGCAAAGGGCAAAGGGCAGACTGTCGGGTGACGGCCTTGTGCCGTCAATGCCGCCCACACCCCCTGGGGGCCAAGGGTGATGCCGCTGACCTGTCCGTGTGGGGCACAAGCCCACCCGCTGCCCCTCGAGGGCACGGCGCAGGGTCTGGACCGGGCCCTGTGTGCTGGCCGAGGGCTTCTCCAGGGCGCTCCGATGGCGCCAGCACCCACCGGGCCGGGGTGAAGGTACCGCTGGGCCAGGCCAGCCCCGAGCGCGGGAGGAGGCAGCGGGGCTTGTTCCTGCTGCCGGGAGCCGAGCGCCTTAGACGCCGCGGCATTCTGGGCCGATTCACCCCCCAGACCCGCACAGAGCATGCTTCCCTCCCCCCGTTTATGAATTCTTAAAATATATTTGCACTGACTTCAGAGAGGAAGGGAGAGGGGGAGAGAGAGAAACATCAGTGAGGAGAGGGCATCCTGGATCGGCCCCCTCCTGCACGCCCCACACTGAGGATGGAGCCCGCAACCCGGGCCTGTGCCCTGACCCGGAATCGAACCTCGACCTCCTGGTTCCTAGGTTGATGCTCAACCACTGAGCCACACAGCCAGGTGCCATGTCCTTATTTTGGCATCCTGTCAGCAGCACGGAGGCCCGCCCAGGCACGAGACGTTGGGCTTCTCCTGGGAGGTTGACTGAGCTCAGGATGCTGAGTCAGCATCCCCATGGCAACCCGCTCCCCGAGCTGGGCGTGGGGACCACTTCTTCACCGAGGGGCCCTCGTGTCCTCGCCGGGGGAGTGCTTACGGGCTTCTGCTCAGGAGCCGGTGCCCAGAGCCGCCCCCGCCCCCCGCCCCGCTCCCACGCGCAGCCCGAGAGCCAGGGCCACCTCCAGGGGCCCGGATCCAGAGTCCCCTCGGCTCTGCCCTCCTCCCTCCGCCGGGGTCTCTGAGGTTCCGCCCGTCACCCCCAAGAGGAGGGCCCCGCGGGGCCAAGAGCGTGGTTTCTCCGTCATTCCGAGAGCGCGCTGCTTTTTTTCTCCGCCGACTTGGCAGCCTGTCCGCGCCCGGCCTTGCGCTTCATGCTTCCTGTGGAAACAGAGCTGCTAGCGTGAGAGGGAGGGAAGCCGTATGTCAGGGTCGTCCCAGGCAACTTTTCTAGGGCATTCCATCCCCCGGGTCCTTGGAGCAGAGTCAAGGCAAAGCAGTAGACACAGCTCACGCGGTCCGTAGGCGGCCTGCCTCGGGGGGGATGAGCCCGCAACCCAGGCATGTGCCCTGCCCGGGAATCGAACCGGCGACCTTTCGGTTGCATGGGATGGTGCTCAACCAACTGAGCCACACTGGTGGCCAGGGCACGCCATTTGCTTTTAAATATGGCTCACACATTTATATATTATTTTTATATTTGTAACTTTTTCGTTTTTGAGAGGAAAGGAGAGGGAGAAGGAGAGGGAAACATCCATGAGTAGAGAGAATCACGGATCGGCTGCACGCCCCCTACTGGGGATCGAGCCCGAGACCCAGGCCTGTGCCCTGACCGGGAATCGAATCGTGACCTCCTGGTTCCCAGGTCGAGGCTCAACCCCTGAGCCACACCCGCCGGGCTGGCCCGCAGATTTAAATCACACCTCCATCCCCTTCGAGCACAAGGACCTGGGAACGAGCCTGCTCTGGGGACTGGACCTCCACCGCCGTGGCGGCCAGGGAATAGCCGTCCGTGTCTTCCTTGTCCTTGGCGCACGGCACCCCGGTGACAAGCAGGGCGGCGCTGGCACGGTGAGCGGTGGCTGGTGGGAGCCCGGGCAGCCGGGCCAGCAGCTGGGACTGTTTACCCGGCTGTTTGCCGGAGGAGCCGGAATCTGCACTGCCCTGTGTTTACTTCTGGCACCCGCAGGCCCCTGGCGGGCCCGGAGAGAGCTATGTGCTGACGCCACGCAGTTTTCTCCGGACTAAGCAAACAAGGAAGCTCCCTGCCCCCGGCTTCCGCACCGAACGCCGCCCCTCCCGGGCCGCGGCCGCGGGCGGCGGGGCAGAGCGTCTGCCCTGAGATGACACGGCGGCGGCGGGGGGCAGGCCGGCGGCCCCGGGGACGCGGCGGCTGCTGTGCGGGATGAATGAGATGTGTTTCTCCCGGCGTCGCATCTCCGATGTGAAACATGTGTTTTGCCGGGGGTGCAGGAGAGAGGGAGTTGGGAGAGAAGCACAGACTCAGTTGTGTGTTGTCCGTGAACTTCCTTCTTACCAGAATCAAAATCTAGGGGACTTTAGAAATATATATAGCTGAAACTGGTTTAGCTCAGTGGATAGAGCGTCAGTCTGTGGACTGAAAGGTCCCAGGTTCGATTCCGGTCAAGGGCATGTACATTGGTTTTGGGCACATCCCCTGTGGGGGGTGTGCAGGAGACAGCTGATCGATGTTTCTCTCTCATCCATGTTTCTAGCTCTCTATCCCTCTCCCTTCCTCTCTGTAAAAAAAAAAAATCAATAAAATATATTTTAAATATATATATATATATATATATATATATATATATATATATATATGTATGTATATATCTAAAATATATTTTTAAAAAGTATATATATATATCAATTTTTAAAAATTGATTTCAGAGAGGAAGGGGGGGGTGAAGAATCATGGATCGGCTGCCTCCTGCGTGCCCCTCATTGGGGATGGAGCCCACAACCCAGGCCTGTGTCCTGACTGTGAATTGAACCATGACCTCCTGGTTCAGAGGTCAATGCTCAGCCATGGAGCCACGCCGGCCGGGCCTGGAGGACTGGCGTGTGTGTGTGTGTGTGTGTGTGTGTACACACCTCTGCCTTTGCCCCATGTCTCCTGGGATAAGTGAAATACAACCAGTACCTTCCGTCTTCACAGCAAGTCCGTATTCGTTCTATCCTGTGTGAGCCTCACGCAGAAAGAAGGAGACAATTAAAAAGAGCTCTAATGACTTCGCCATTCCGTGGAGGTAGCCGCTGTTAATATTATTGCCTCTCTCCCCGGAGTCTTTTTATCTTTAGGATTAAGAGCGTTCGGGCTCGGCCACGTGGAACCTCTGCTCCATCCCACCCACGTCTCCCTGTAAACGCACGAAGGTCTAGGGAAACCTCCTGAGTCTGAAAAGACTGTTTGTTCACTATCTCGGGTCTATCAGGACTTTGGTGAGGGCGGCCCGGGGTTTGAGTGACGGAGAAAGAGAGCCCTGCGCTTAGCGGTCCGGCCTCCATTTCTCCGTCTGTAAAATGGGGCCGTGGCACTTGCCAAGTCAGGAAGGGCCAAGCGTGCGGGCAGCACCTGCCCGCGGACGGGACCCTAATAAATGCTCTTGCCTTCCTGCTTCCCCTGTGTTCCAAGAAGCTCAGCAAGCATGTGCATTGATGCTTTTATTTATTTATTTAAAAAAATATTTTTATTGATTTTTCACAGAGAGGAAGGGAGAGAGAGAGAGAGCTAGAAACGTCGATGAGAGAAAAACATCGACCAGCTCCCTCCTGCACACCCCCTACCGGGGATGTGCCCGCAACCAACGTACATGCCCCTGACCAGAATCGAACCTGGGACCTTTCAGTCCGCAGACCGATGCTCTACCACTGAGCCAAACCGGTCTCGGCTGCTTTTATTTATTTATTTTTAATATATTTTTATCGATGTCAGAGAGGAAGGGAGAGAGAGAGAGAGAGAGAAACATCCATGATGAGAGAGAATCATGAACCGGCTGCCTCTTGCATGCCCCCCACTGGGGATGGAGCTCGCAACCCGGGCCTGTGCCCTGACCGGGAATCGAACCGTCCCAAGGCCATTCCTGGACGGCTCTGGGCTGAGTGGCTACGCAGGCTGTGCGTTACCTCGGCGGCGTGGGGCGTGGGGATGGGGACTGCACGCTCCGGTCGGGCGTGGCGGCGGCGGCGGCTGGGGCGTGTCTGTGTCTGTGTCCGCGCGGCAGTGAGCGTGCCCGGTCAGCAGATGCCCCGGGGGCGGCGGGCTCGGCACAGCTGGCCCTGGCCGTCGCCCTCACCCCCTCACCAGACGGCTTCTCCCCGGCGTGCGTGTCGGATTGTTTGTCATTAATTTATTGGCCCGGAGGCCTGGCCTGGGCCCGGGCCTGGGCCCGGGCTAGTGTTCCTGGGTGCGGCTTTAAGTGAGCATGTGTGAGTGTGTGCGTGCACCCGTGTGAGCGTGCATGTGTGAGCATGCACGTGTGAGTGTGTTTATGCATACGTGTGTGTGTGCATGTGTCTGTGTGTCCGCTGCACGTGCATACCAGCAGGGCTGCGTGGGAGTGTGCGCCTGGCTCACTGCTGGCCACTTCACAAGCCTCAAAGAATGTGTTGTGCTTTTTATTTATTTTATTTTTTTTATTTAAATAAAACCAGAGAGGTGACCTGGAAGGCCCCGAGGAGCGGCCGGCGTCCTTGCTGGAGGTCACGGTCACCTTCACGGCTGGGCTGGGTCGTCCATGAGCTCCAGCGTCGCACGGCCAACAGCCATCCTCTGTCCCTTTCACCAGAGTGTCCTCCCCACCCCTGGCCCCGCGTGTGGCGTGTGGCGTGTGGCGTGTGGCGTGTGGCGTGTGGCGTGTGGCGTGTGGCTGGTTTCTAGTGAAAGTGCACACCCGGTGTGGTGCCCGGCCGGGTGGACCCGGGTCCCAGCGCGTCTCCCTGCATTGCGGGGACAGGGTGGCGGGGAGGCTAGTGAGCCGGGTCAGGGGGCCGCTGGAGGGACCAGGCAGGGGGCGGGGCTCAGGGGTTGAACATCGACCTAGGAACCAGGAGGGCACGGTGCGATTCCCGGTCAGGGCACTCCATCTCCAGTAGGGGGCGTGCAGGAGGCAGCCGGTCCATGATTCTCTTTCATCATTGATGTTTCTCTTTCTCTCTCCCTTCTCCTCCCTTTCTGAAATCAATAAAAATATACTTTAGCCGAAACCGGTTTGACTCAGTGGATAGAGCGTCGGTCTGCGGACTAGAAGGTCCCAGGTTCGATTCCGGTCAAGGGCATGGACCTTGGTTGCGGGCACATCCCCGGTGGGGGGTGTGCAGGAGGCAGCTGGTTGATGTTTCTGACTCTCTATTTCCCTTCCTTCCTCTCTGTAAAAAAATCAATAAAATATATTTAAATATATATATATATATATATATATACACTTTAAAAATTGTTTACAATGCTTGTACGCAGCTGTTGCATTACTGTTATTACGAGGTGAGGCAAGAGAGCCGAGTGCCCACCGATCCCGCCGTGAGCTCTGGAAGGCAGGCCCGGCCCGAGCCCCTCGCCAGCCCGTCTGCCCCGCTCTCCGCCGTGCGGGAGGCGGGCCGGGCCCTGACCGGGCGTCTGTCTCCACCGCAGGCATCGCTTACCTGGGAGGCGTGTGCAGCGCCAAGAGGAAGTGCGTGCTCGCCGAGGACAACGGCCTCAACCTCGCCTTCACCATCGCCCACGAGCTGGGCCACAAGTGAGTGTGGGCCCTCGGCCACGTCCCTCCTCCCCTCCCCCTCCCCCTCCCTCCCCCTCCCCTCCTCCCCCTCCTCCCCTCCCCCTCCCCCTCCTCCCCCTCCCCCTCCTCCCCCTCCTCCTCCTCCCCCTCCTCCCCCTCCCCCTCCTCCCCCTCCCCCTCCTCTCCTCCTCCCCTCCTCCTCCTCCTCCTCCTCTTCCTCCTCCTCCCCCTCCTCCCCCTCCTCCCTCTCCCTCCTCCTCCTCCTCTCCTCCTCTTCCTCCTCCTCCCCCTCCTCCTCCCCCTCCTCCTCCTCCTCCTCCCCCTCCTCCTCCCCCTCCTCCTCCTCCTCCTCCCCTCCTCCTCCCCCTCCTCCTCCTCCCCCTCCTCCCTCTCCTCCCCCTCCTCCTCCTCCTCCTCCCCTCCTCCTCCTCCCCCTCCTCCTCCTCCTCCTCCTCCTCCTCTTCCTCCTCCTCTCCCTCCTCCCCCTCCTCCTCTCCCTCCTCCTCCTCCTCCTCCTCCTCCTCCTCCGGCGTCTGCCCTGAGCAGCAGGACCAGCTCCCCGCCCCCGCCTCCCTCCCCCACACCAGCCAAAGCAGCCCTCCTGCCCCGCTCGGAGGGGTGGCTATGACCGGGAGGGACCTTCTGGCTAGTGGCCCCTTCAGTGGCCTTTGTGCCCCCAGCGGGGATTCCCACGCCCAGCGTTACGGGAACCGCCTGGAAATCACCAAGGTTTCCTTCGGAGGCTGACCCTGGGCGCAGAGGCCAAGGCGAGGCAGGGGCACTGCTTGTAACCTGGCCCACATGGTTTCGTACTTGAGCGTCGACCTAGGAACCAGGAGGTCAGGGTTCGATTCCCGGTCAGGGCGCTTGCCCAGGTCGCAGGCTCCATCCCCAGTGTGGGGCGTGCAGGAGGCGGCCGATCCATGGATCTCTCTCTCTCTCTCTCTCCCACATCATTGTTTCTATCTCCCTCTCCCTCTCTCTCTATCTCTCTCTCGCCAATCAATGAAAAGTTATTTAAAATAAATGAAGCGATTTCCCATGTAGTGGGGGGAGTCACTAGCACAGCTTCTGCACCCTGATTTTGGGAATCCCTTCCGCCCTCCCTGGTGGTCCTCACCTGTGTTTGGTGACACCCCCACGGGGGGGGGGGCCTTGGCATCTCCAGAGGAACCACACACTGAGAGGCTCTGTGCCCGGAACCCCTCTGCCTTCCTCATCCCGGATGGGATTCCGCAGGGAGGGCCTCCCTCCCCGTCTTAATTCCTCCGCCCCCTCTGGCTACAAAGTCGCTGCTGGAACAACCCTCCCTGGCTATAAGGTTGCTGCTAGTGAAAACACCAATTACCCCAATTACCGCCTGAGACGCCTCCCGCCCTCCTCCCGGGGGCTCCTGGACCGGCGGGCGGGCGGGGAGCCGCACACCGTCATTAGGGCGGCTCTAAGAAGCTGTTTTCATCCGGCACCTGAATGCCAGGTTCAGCGGGCGTGATTAACGGCAAGGGGCCTGTAATTTGCACTGGGGGGGGGGGGGGGGGAGGCTCTTTTTATTTTTTATTTTTTTAAGATAAAAAGGATCGCTTCAGAAGATCCTCTAAGTAAGTAAATGGGAAAGGAAGAGCAGTGACAAAGCCGCAGTGTTCCCGCGGTGTGGAAACCTCAACAACAAACCCCCTTAGAGAGACAGCCCTCTGCAGGAAGCCCCTGGCCTCGCCTGTCATGAACCCTCCCTTCCCGAGACCCTCTGCCCCCTGGGTCCAGTCTGCGGATGTGGGCCTGGGCCTCGGGGCGGGGCAGACCCCACCAGCAGCAGTGCGCCCCCTGGACTCGCCCCAGACCGTGCCCTCGGATGTCCGGGGCGCTGGAAAGGGTCCAGGCGCTCCTCCCGTGCACGTCATTCGCCGGGTGGCGCCTAAACATTTTGATCATTTCTTTCTTTTACGTTGAAAGTAAGTAAGCTACAGAATAATTTTTTTGTTGTTGTCGTTTAATATATTGTTATTGATTCCAGAGAGGAATGAAGAGAGGGAGAGAGAGAGAGAGAAACATCAGTGATGAGAGAGAACCATCGATCAGCTGCCTCCTGCATGCCCCTCCCTGGGGATGGAGCCTGCAACCCGGGCCTGTGCCCTGCAATCAGGGCAGTGGGCCCTGGCCGGTGTGGCTCAGTGGTTGGGCATCGACCTATGAACCAGGAGGTCAGGAGTTGCAGGCTTGATCTCCAGGAGGCGGCTGGTCCATGGATCTCCCGCATTGTTGATGTTATTCTCCCTCCCTCTCCCTGTTTGAAATGAATTTAAAAAGGGGGGGGGAGGGGCGGATTGGATGCTGGGCCCCGGGAGCAGAGGCGAGAAGCCCGGAGGATGAGTGCCCGCTCCCCTCTCCCCCCTCGGCAGCTTGGGCATGAACCACGACGACGACCACTCGTCCTGCGCCGGCCGCTCCCACATCATGTCGGGCGAGTGGGTGAAAGGCCGGAACCCCAGCGACCTCTCCTGGTCCGCCTGCAGCCGAGATGACCTGGAGAACTTCCTCAAGTGAGTCCCGGGCTCGCCCTGAGCCTCCACGCCCCAGACAGCGCCGCCAGGACGCGCGCCCCGGGGTCCCCGCACGGGTGGGAAGGGGCAACGGAGCCCAGAATGCCCAGCTGCCCTGAAGCACGGCCAGGGCGGGACCTCCCGGGTCTGCTGGGCTTTCTCCCTGGTGTGCACCGCGTACGGTGTGTGCACCTGCTGTGGAGTGTGCACGGGGTGTGGTGTGTGCATGGGGTGTGGCGTGTGCACTGGGTGTGGGCTGTGCACGGGGTGTGGTGTGTGCACCCGGTGTGGTGTGTGCACCTTGTGTGACGTGTGCACCGGGTATGGGCTGTGCACTGGGTGTGGCGTGTGCACCAGGTGTGGCGTGTGTACCCGGTGTGGCGTGTGCACCCGGTGTGGCGTGTGCACCCCGGTGTGGCGTGTGCATCAGATGCTCCTCACTCAGCCTCCTGTGACAGGGACGTGCCTTCCCCAGGGACAGACTCCCTCAGAATTTATTACTGATTGGCGAGAGGAAAGGAGAGGGAGAGAGAGACATCCGTGATGAGAGAGAACCATGGATCGGCTGCCTCCTGCACACCTGACACTGAGGATGGAGCCCGCAACCCAGGCCTGTGCCCTGACCGGGAATGGAACAGAGACCTCCTGGTTCCTAGGTCGACATCAACCACCGCCACCCCAGCCGGCTGGGCGTCCCGCAGCTTTCTCCACGACTCAACATCAGAACAAAGGCCCGGCGTTTGCGTGCGGGCTCAGCTCTTGTCCGTTTCAGGTCGAAAGTGAGCACCTGCCTGCTGTTCACGGACCCGCGGAGCCAGCACGCCGTGCGGCTGCCCCACAAGCTGCCCGGCATGCACTACAGCGCCAACGAGCAGTGCCAGATCCTGTTCGGCACCAACGCCACCTTCTGCAGGAACATGGAGGTGAGCGGCCGGGGGGGGGGGGGGGGGCAGGCAGGAGCGCGTGGAGGACACGGGTGTTCACACTCCACGCACCTGAGCACGCACACATGTATGTACGCATCCACACACGTGTATATGCACACACCCAGGCAGGCATGCATTTCCGTCTGCCGTCACGGGCATTCGCACAGTGCGTGCCTGGAGAGCCGAGTGCACACAGGGGTGCACACGTACACACGCTCGTACACGCAGAGTCAGGTTTTGTTATGTCACGTGCTCACTAGGAAACCCATATCGCTGTTGTATGCATTTGTAGTTATTTTGTGTTTGGAATGATATTTGCATGGAATCGTTTCCTTGGTAACCTTCTGTCCTTCATCGTCGTGCATGGACAGATAGTACCCTGAGGAGGGGTTCAGAGGCCCCGCCCAGTGCATCTGTGCTGCCTGCGTGAGTTATTACTCTTCTTTCTTTGAAAAAAAATTATATTTTTATTGATTTCAGAGAGGGAGGAAGAGGGAGAGGGAGGTAGAAACAGCAACGATGAGAGAGAATCATGGGTCGGCTGCCTCCTGCACGCCCCACACTGGGGATCGAACTCACAACCCGAGCCTGTGCCCTGACCGGGAATCAGCCTTGACCTCCTGGTTCGTAGGTCGGCGCTCAGCCCCCTGAGCCACGCCGGCCGGGCTATCCTTTGGGCGAAATTTGAATCCAGAACCTCCTTCCGCTGGACCCCACGTGCATTCCTCTTTGGGCATTCACCATGCGGAGCCTGAAAGAGCCGTTTCCTCGCTCAGAACTCTGGGAAAACACTGCCTCGGGTGGCATGGGGGCAGCCTGGCTTCCGGAAACACCTGCCTGGCAGAGGACCAAGGAAATCTAGGGGCCCCCCGTCCGTCCTCCCTCCTAGGGCCCTGGAGACACCCCCCACCACCACCAGCAGCAGCATCTCGTCTCCCGTGTGTGCAGGGGCTGGCGCTGTGGCTCCGAGCTGCCCGTGGAAATAAGAAGTGAAAAAAAACAAACAAAAAAACCCCCACCACATTGGCATCGCCGAACTGGCACTTGTTCCAAGTCCTTGGCAAACAGAGCCGTCTCCTCTCCTAGCCAATGGCGATGTGATGTTTTTAATTCAGGAAAGCGTTTCAAGAAAGTCCAAAACCTGCACGTTACAAACAGCAGGTGGTAAATATTTATTAGGAAGAGGAGACGAACTTGACCGGCGAGCCCAGTCCGGGCTTTTTTATTTATTGATTTGTTTGTTTATTTATTTATTATGCTGACCACTCGCTCCTGTGCTCGTCAGCAGTCCCCGCAGGGCAGCGGCTCCGGCAGGGGGAGGCTGCGGGTGGTGACAGCCGGAAGGAACAGCCCGCCATTGCCCTCTCCCGGCCCCCATTGTTTTTAAGTGATTTTTTTAAAAAAATAAATATATTTGTATTGATTTCAGAGAGGGAGAGGGAGAGAGAAACATCCATGAGGAGAGAGAACCATGGACCGGCTGCCGCCTCCTGCACGCCCCTCTACTGGGGATCAAGCCCGCAACCGGGACCTGTGCCCTGACCGGGAATTGAACCCTGACCTCCTTCCTGGTTCCTAGGTGGAGGCTCAACCGCCGAGCCACGCCGGCCGGGCAGAAGTTCCTCGTTTGACTATAACACAACTCATTCGTGTTTCTCTTTTTTTAATATATTTTATTGATTTTGTACAGAGAGGAAGGGAGAGAGAGAGGGAGTTAGAAACATCGATGAGAGAGAGTCATCGATCAGCTGCCTCTTGCACACCCCCTACTGGGGATATGCCCGCAACTAAGGTACATGCCCTTGACCGGAATCGAACCCGGGACCTTTCAGTCCCCAAGCCGACGCTCTATATCCATTGAGCCAAACCGGTTTTGGCGTTCGTGTTTCTCTTTACAGTTCAGACGCATTGTGTTCCGTTGAAGACATCTCTGCCTGACCTCATTCTCCCCCCCCCCCCTTTTATTTTATTTTTTATTTTTTGATGACTAGGGAAGTTTTACGGGAAAGCGCTGTCTATAAAAATGCGTCATAAACAGTTCACGCCGCCCGCCTTCTTCCTCCCCCGCCTGCGGGGCCCGTTGTGTCCCTGAGCCCCCCGCCCCCGCCCCACACATTCCTCCGGCCTCCGCCGCCGCGTCCCCAGAGCTCCGGGGTCGGAGGGCGCGGGAGCAGCGGGTTAATGAGGTGCGGCCGGCGGCTGGTGGCTCTCTCCGGGACCAGCTGGGGCTGCGCTCCGGGCCCTCACTCTGTCCCGCTCACGGGGGGGGGGGGGGGGGGGGGGGGGGCCTTTCCTGAACCCCAGGCCGCAGTATTCCGCCTGCGTCATCATCTTCTCCGGCCCCGAGCAGCTCCCACGTCCTCGGAAGCTAAGAGGCCCCGGGGCTGTTCTTGGCTCTCGGTCCAGGCCCACCCCCCTCGGGGGCTGCTTTCCTGCCTTTTCCTCTGCCTCTGTCCCTCCACATCTCTTTCTTCTCGTTGCTCCTCGCCGTTGGTTCTTTCTTGTTTTACTTATTACGTTTCTTTAAAAATATATTTAATTGATTTTTTTTTACACAGAGAGGAAGGGAGAAGGAGAGAGAGATAGAAACATCGATGGGAGAGAGAAACATGGATCGGCTGCCTCCGGCACATCCCCCACTGGGGATGTGCCCGCAACCAAGGTCCATGCCCTTGACCGGAATCGAATGAAACGGGACCTTTCATTCTGCAGGCCGACGCTCTACCCACTGAGCCACACCGGTTAGGGCTTATTTATTTTTTTTAAAATATATTTTTTTATTGCTGTCAGAGAGGAAGGGAGAGGGAGAGAGAAATAGAAACATCCATGGTGAGAGAGAATCATGGATCGGCTGCCTCCTGCACGCCCCCACACTGGGGATGGAGCCCGCACCCCGGGCCTGTGCCCTAACGGGGAATCAAACCGTGACCTCCTGGTTCCTAGGTCGATGCTCAACCCCTGAGCCACGCCCGCCGGGCATTTTCCCATTGATTCTCAGAGAGAGTGGAAGGGAGGAGAAGAGATAGAGGCTCGCCCTCTGAGCCGCACCGGCCGGGCACCTCCTCCCCTCCCGTTCCGAATCCCGAGTCCAAACCCACCGCTGGGCCCGCCCCCAGCAACCAGGCCGTGGCCCGCCCTGGGGTTCCCGGCAGTCACGTGTCTCCTCTCCGCCCGCAGCATCTAATGTGCGCGGGGCTGTGGTGCCTGGTGGAAGGAGACGCGTCCTGCAAGACCAAGCTGGACCCGCCCCTGGACGGCACCGAGTGCGGGGCCGACAAGGTAACCGCTCCCGCCGGCCCCCCCCCCCCGGAGGCCGTGGGCACTGCCCCCTGGGGAGTCAGTCCCGGGGCCCAGACGGCCGGGACCTCGGGAGGCAGCTGATGGGAGGCCGGAGGCAGCGGGTGGGACGGGAGGCACCCAGGTCACGCGGGGCCCGCTCTGTCGCAGTGGTGCCGCGCGGGCGAGTGCGTGAGCAAGACGCCCATCCCCGAGCACGTGGACGGCGACTGGAGCCCCTGGGCGCCTGGAGCATGTGCAGCCGCACCTGCGGGACCGGAGCCCGCTTCCGGCAGCGCAAGTGCGACAACCCCCCGTGAGTGCCCCCACCCTGGCCGCCCCGCCCGGCCTGCCCCTCACAGGGCCCCCCTGCCCCTCACCGGGCCTCCCTGCCCCTCACAGGGCCCCCCCCCCCGCCCCTCACAGTGTCTCCCTGCCCCTCACAGGGCCCCCCTGCCCTCACCGGGCCCCCCTGCCCCTCACAGCGTCTCCCTGCCCCTCACAGGGCCCCCCTGCCCCTCACAGCGTCTCCCTGCCCCTCACAGGGCCCCCTGCCCCTCACAGCATCTCCCTGCCCCTCACAGCATCTCCCTGCCCTCACAGGGTCCCCCTGCCCCTCACAGGGTCCCCCTGCCCCTCACAGGGCCTCCCTGCCCCTCACAGGGCCTCCCTGCCCCTCACAGGGCCTCCCTGCCCCTCACAGGGTTTGTCTCACAAGGAGGGGGCGCAAGGAAGCGGAACTACGACCAGGAACTACACCAGAGCCAGTGTTGTCCAGTTGGTTAGCGTCCACCTAGGAGCCGTTCCCAGTCTCGGTTCCATTCCCGGCCAGGGCACACGCTGGGGTTGTGGGCTTCCATCCCAGTAGGAGGCAGCGGATCCATGATTTTCTCTCATCCCTGATGTTTCCCTCCCTCCCTCTCCCTTCCCTCTCTCCTCTCTCTCTCTCTCTCTCTCTCTAATCAATCATCTCTGGCCGGTGTGGCTCAGTGGAGGAAGTGTTGGCCTGCAGACCCAAAGGTCGCGGGCTGGACTCCGGTCAAGGGCATGCACCTCCATTTCAGGCTCCACCCTCTGCCCCAGTCGGGTGCGTGCGGGAGGCAGCCCACCCGTGCGTCTCTCCCTCTCCAATCGGTGCTTCTCTCCGCCTCTCCCTCTCCCTTCCACGCTCTCTCAGAATCAGCCCGGGAAATATCCCGGGGGGAGGCTGAGCGGCATCAACCACAAAACCAATAGTCAGGGAAGATTTTTAAAAAGGCCCCGGAGGTCATTCCGGGGGGGGGAGGCCGGGCGGGGCCGGCTCGGGCTGCTGGCTGCCCTGGGAGCTGCGGGCCGCGGCGTCAGGGGAGCGTCCGGGCGGCCGAGGAGCTCACCTGCTCCCTCAGTGCTGGGCACACTGCGGCTCGCCAGCCACAGGCGGCCCTCGGGCCCCTGGCGTGTGGCTCTTCCACAGAATACCACGGCCTGGGCGGGTCTGTGTGGAAGAAGTGGGTGGCGTTCGAAGGAGTTTACGTCTAAAAAAATGTGGCTCTCCAAAGCAATTCCGATCGTTGTCCTGTTGGTATCTGGCTCCGTGGGCTCATGGGTTTGCTGACCACTGAGCTATCTGAAGCCGCCCTCCTGCGACTGCGACCGTCTGTCTTCGATGGGGGATGGGGGGGTCTCTGCCTGTCAGTTCGGAGTGCGTGGGGCGAGGTGTGCGCCCGGTCACGCTCCCCTCCCACGTGGGTCTTGCTCCTCCCTCGAACCACCCCCTTTCACTCTTTCTCAGAACGGCCGGCTCTCCGTCCCCTGGGCCCTCAGCTGCATCCCATTAGCGCCGTAAGGAGCGCCCTATAAAGGATGACTCACCCGAATGGCTCTCCATCCACCATTAAGTCATGTTGGTGAATAATTAGCAGTCCCCGTGGGCAAGCCCTGCCGCCCACGGGAGCCCAGCCATACCTCACACGCTCCGGGGGTGGGGGGCCAGGCCGGGCGGGGGGGCCGGTCACAGGGAGGCTGTGCCAGGAGCACCGCTCCCTCCCAGGGCGCTGAGGGGATCGGTGCTGCAGAGTCGGTCCCGTTATACCGCTCCTCCGGCCCCCAGCAGAGCCCGGCTCCCGGCGGGTGCTCAGTGCTTCAGGAATGACGGATCCGTTAAGAGCGCTGATGGTGCACTGAGGTTCCCCAGAGAAGGAGAACCAATAGAGAGAGAGAGAGAGAGAGAGAGAGAGAGAAGAGAGAGAGAGAGAGAGAGAGAGAGAGAGAGAGAGAGAGAGAGAGAGAGAGAGGAGATGGTAGATAGATATATGGTAGATGGATAGATAACGGGTGGTAGAAGATAGATGGATAAAATAGATGATAATTAGGAAGACGATAGAATGTAGCTATATAGGTAGACGATAGATAATAGGTGGATACATGATAGGTATATGATAGATGGGTAGTATGTTAGATAGATAGATAGGTAGAAGATAGATGATAATGAATAGATGATAGATAATAGATAGGTGACAGGGTAGATAACAGGTGATAGGATATAGGTAGATGGATAGGTGAGTGTTACCTAATAGATATATGACAGATGGATAGCTAGATAGATAAATAGAAGATAGATGATAGAGTCCGGGTGATAGATTATAGGTAGATGGATAGCGGATAGGTGATAGGACATAGATACTACCGTAGCAGGCAGACGGATAGATGGTGGATGATGGAGAGATGACAGACCCGCCGCTGCAGGGCACCACTCAGTGCAGCCCTCCAACATCCGTGCCCCTCGCCCACTCGGGCGCCCGCTCACCGAGAGGCAGGGACCCTCTGCGCTTCCGGCGCCCTCCGGACACTCCCCCCGCGGTGTCCCCTGACGCGCGGAGCTCACTGCACAGGCCGTGCCGGGGGTGTGTGTGTGTGTGTGTTGTGTGTGTGTGTGTGTCAGGCGGCCTGGGACCCTGCTTCCCCGAGGCCACCCGAACGCCACGGACAGCCAGGGAGCGGCCAGGTCCCGCACACCAGGGCTGTCTTCACCGGTGGGCCCCTCCCACCCGTGAGACTGCCGCCCACGGACAGGGTGCTCCGTGGCCTCTCAGGACCTGCCCCAGTCGGGTTTACCCCGAGGGAGCCCAGCAATCTGGTACTAGTGACACCTCGGTGCTCTGTCTGAGCTTCCTGCCCGGCCCGGTGGCTCAGTGGTTGAGCGTCGACCTAGGAGCCAGGAGGTCAAAGTTCGATTCCCGGTCAGGGCACATGCCTGGGTTGTGGGCTCCATCCCCAGTGTGGGGTGTGCAGGAGGCAGCTGACTCATGATTCTCTCTCCTCATGGCTGTTTCTCTCTCTCTCTCTCCCTCTCCCTTCCTCTCTGATTCAATACAAATCTATATATTTAAAAACAGCGGACTTACTGTTCTAACGGGCAACGGCTGTCTTCTCCTCGCCCTCAGGGACCCTCCCCAGGTGAAGGGGGGAGCGAAGGGGCCGGCCGGCCGGGAGGGGCCTGTTCCGGCCGCAGGGGCGCCTCCGGGGAGCTGTGAGAGGGCCAGGCCGCTCAGCTGCCTCTGCAGGAGGCCCTGACGTGGTGCCGGTTACAGGACACAGCTGATGGCGGCCCGAGCCAAACTGACCCAGCAGCACCCCCTCCACCCTGGCTCCGGCCCCGCTCCCCAGGCTGGCCGCCCCACCGGTTCCCAGGCCGTGCGAGTCCCCGCCCGTCCCCCTGCCCTGCAGGCCTGGCCCCTCTCCCGCTCCCACAGCTGGTTCATTCACTGTCCAAGCACACCGGCCAGAGTCCTCCCTTCGCCCTCCCCACGCCCCTCCGCCTCGGTCTTCCCGGCCATCGGAACGCGCGCCTCCTGCCAGCGGACAGCCAGGCCCGGGGTCATCCGTGTCCTGGGCCCAGCCTCCTCGGCACGTGTGTCCCTCCCGGTGCGGGTTTCCGCCGAGAGGCTGCACCCCCCGCAATCTGGAGGCCGGCGCCCCGGGCACCGGAGGGCAGCGCTGTTTGGGGGAGAGCCAGCTCTGGGGAGCCCGAGGCGGAGGGGCGTGGGAGCAGGAGGAACCGGGCAGGCGGCGGGTCCCAGAAGCATCCGAGGGGAAGCCGCCGGCCGGCCGGCCGAGGCCCCTGCCCCGGCTTCTGCTCCCACAGGAAACCCCGTGTGTGCCCTGGCCCCTCGCCAGCGACCTGCTGTCCACGTGGATGGTTTTTGTTTTTATTTTTTATATAGGGTTTGGCTCAGTGGATAGAGCGTCGGCCTGCGGGCTGAAAGGTCCCAGGTTTGATTCCGGTTAAGGGCATGGACCTTGGTTGCGGGCACATCCCCAGTGTGGGGTGTGCAGGAGGCAGCTGATAGATGTTTCTCTCTCATCGATGTTTCTAGCTTTCTATCTCTCTCCCTTCCTCTCTGTAAAAAAATCAATAAAATATATATATATATATATATATATATATATATATATATATATATATATTAATATATATTATTGATTTCAGAGCGGAAGGGAGAGGGAGGGAGAGGGAGGGAGAGAGAAACATCCATGATGAGAGCATCATCCATCGCCTGCCTCCTGCAAGCCCCCTTTTGGGGATCGAGCCCACAATCCGGGCATGTGCCCTGCCCGGGAATCGAACCGTGACCTCCTGGTTCCTAGGTCAGTGCTCAACCCCTGAGCCACGCCGGCGGGCCCGATGGCTACGCTTTACGTTGGGATGAGTGACACAGTGGGTGGGTCTCCCTAACCCCTACTCACCACATTGCGTCCAGGTGACCCTGACTGACGGCTTTGGCCTGCCCTCCCTGGGGGCTCACCGACACCGAGGCGGGAGGGGCAGGGAGCAGAGGGGGGGCTCTGGAGGCCTTGCCTGGGCTGGCTGACCCCGGTGGCCGCTCTCTCCCCGCAGCCCCGGGCCCGGAGGCGCGCACTGCCGGGGCGCCAGCGTGGAGCACGCGGCGTGCGAGGGCCCGCCCTGCCCCAAGGGGCTGCCCAGCTTCCGGGACCAGCAGTGCCAGACGCACGACCGGCTGAGCAGCAAGCAGAAGGGGCTGCTGGCCGCGGTGGTGGTGGACGGTAAGGAGCGGGCGTGTCCTGTCCCTTTGATCCTTCCCCGGGGGTGGAGCCTGGCACCTCCTGGAAGGACCCCCGCCCTGCCAGCCTCAGAGGGACCCCCGGGCAGAGCCTGGCGTTGGCCTCAGAGGCCTGTGCCATTTCCCAGGAGCACCTGCAAGGCAGGCTGCAGCCCAGGTGCCTCCTGCACCCCCGTTTGCAGCAATCGGGGGGGGGGGGGCGCAGGAGGGGGGTTCCGGCAGCCTGCCGCCTGCTTCTAGGTGCCCGGGGCCAACTGTGTGGGGCAGGAGGCTGGGCGGGGCCGGGACAGGGCCGTCTGCTGCCTCCCTGTCCAGTGCGGGTGCTCCCTTGCAATTTCCAGGATCATTTTGGGTTGGTTTTTTACTCTTTCTGTAAAATTTTTTTTACTTTTATTGATTTCAGAAAGGGAAGGAGAGGGAGAGTGAGAGAGAAGCATCCATGAGGAGAGGGAATCATGGGTCGGCTGCCTCCTGCACAACCCCCTTACTGGGGACGGAGCCCACCACCCGGGCCTGTGCCCTGACCCGGAATGGAACCGTGACCTCCTGGTTCCTACCTAGGTCGACGCTCCACCACGGAGCCAGGCCAGCGGCCGGGCGCTGAGGAGGCCACGGTCTGGGATGAGGAAGTCGGGGTGCAGTCAGCATTCTGCCTTTGACGGGGAGACTGGAACTCGGGGCTCGGCAGGGGCCGCCTCCCCTCTGGGAGCCACAGCGACTGCCCTGTTCCTGCTCTCGCTGCGGAATGCTTTGGCCGGGGACGTTCAGGGAGGGAGACGCTGTATTTTTTCCTATTTTCTCTTCTCCAAAGGAGAAAGAAAGAAAGAAAACAAGGAAATTCTTGCCGAGGTAGATTTTCCAAGGCAGGACTCGGGCCCGCAGACCCCGGCCGCCTCCCGCAGGCCTCAGAGACGCTCCTTAGAGCGACTGCCCCGTGGAAGAGCCTCCGACAGGGCCCGTGGGCCTGGCCCAGGGCCAGCCCGCCCGCTCCCGCCTTCCCGTAGAGCTGCCCCCGCGTCCGAGGGCTTGGCAGAGGCCGCGCGGCACATTCCAGCTCCCTCCCGGCACAGCCGGACCCCGCGGGCCGCAGCCCCCGCCGTGACCGGTCGGGCGTGGCGCTGAGGGCTCCGTTAGGCCAGCTGGAGCCGCTTAACAAAACAGAGCGAAGGTGGTGCCCGCCCGGCCGGCGTGGCTCAGTGGCCGAGCGTCCACCTAGGAACCAGGAGGTCACGGTTCGATTTCCGGTCAGGGCACAGGCCCGGGTTGCAGGCTCCATCCCCAGTGTGGGGCTTGCAGGAGGCAGCCAGTCCATGAGTCTCTCCCTTCATGGATGTTTCTTTCTCTCTCCCTCTCTCTCTCTCTCTCTCTCTCTCTCTCTCTCTCTCTCTCTCTCCCTCTCCCCTTCCGCTCTGAAATCAGTAAAAATTAGGGGGAAATTTTTTTTTTTTTTTAAATTCACTGTTTTGAAACTGCTTTAGCCAGGGGACGCTTCCTTATAACCTTAGGACGGCGTGGCTCAGGGTGCCACGGGGCCCCGGCCACGGAGAGCAGCGTGCCCGTGGCCCTTCCGTGGCAGGCCCGGGCGCTGGGGGAGAGCGGATCCCACAGGGGTCCTCAAACTTTTTAAAGTGGGGGCCAGATCACGGTCCCTCAGAGAGCTGGAGGGCCGGATTATATGAACTACTAATTCCTACTGTAACACCTCGGCTGCGCTCACTGCCCAAAAAACCTGGCGGGCCGGATCAGACTCCTCTGCGGGCCGCATGTGGCCCGCGGGCCGTAGTTTGAAGACCCCTGGCAGGAGCCCTCCAGCTCCGTGTCCGGGCCTCTGAGGCCCTGCAGGCCCCACAGGGCTCTCCGCCCCCCCTCCCCCCGCCTCCTGGCTTCCTAACCCCCCCTCCCCGCGAGGCCCCCTAGGGAGACACTCACGGAGCGCGCACAGGCCTCGTGGGTGACCGCGCCCTTCACCCCTTTCCCTCCCCAGACAAGCCGTGTGAGCTGCACTGCTCGCCCCTGGGGAAGGAGTCCCCGCTGCTGGTGGCCGACCGGGTCCTGGACGGCACGCCCTGCGGCCCCTACGAGACGGACCTCTGCGTGCACGGCAGGTGCCAGGTGACGTGCGCCCTCCGGCCGGCCATCCGGCCAGCAGTCCGTCCTCGCGGGGCTGCCGGGCGGCGGCCCCCTCTCCTCGGGGGCTCGGCAGGGGCGGGGGCCGGGAGCCCCGGGGGAGTGGGCTTTCTTTAAAAAATATATATATATATTTTTTTTATGGCCCTGGCCAGTGTGGCTCAGTGGATGGAGCGTCAGCCTGTGGACCGCAGGGTCCTGGGTTCGATTCTGGTCAAGGGCACGGACCTCGGTTGCAGGTCCTCCCTGGCCCGGGCCCTGGTCGGGGTGCATGCAGGAGGCAAACAATTGGTGTGTTTCTCTCTCACACATGGATATTTCTCTCTGGTTCTCCCTCTAAAATCAATGAGGAAATATCCTTGGGTGAGGATTAAAAATATATACATTTTAAATTTATTTTAGAGAGAGAGAGAGACATCAATGAGAGAGAAACATCGATTGATGGACCGGCTGCCTCCTGCACGCCCCGCACTGGGGATGAGCCCGCCCCCCGGGCCTGTGCCCTGACCGGGAATCGAACCGTGACCTCCTGGTTCACTCCCGGGTGGACCACTGCTCAACCACCAAGGTGAGGCTGGGGGGCGCGGGTGAGCTTATGTTTTTGGACAAGCTCCGCTCTGGTTCCAGACAAATGATACGGACAAATCAGATGCCTTTGCCAGTGGCACCCCAAGGGGCACAGACGCCTGGCTTCCGGGAACCTGGCCCCACCCCCTGGGACATAGTCCCCAAACCCACCCACGTGGAACCCCTCTCCGCGGCACCCCCCCCCTCAAGCCTAGCCCCCCCGGCCGGTCTTCCCGTGCACCCCCTGCTCACACGGGACCGGTCACCCGGCGCTGACCTGCTGTTTGAAGGAAACCAGCCGCCGGCCCCAGTAAGACCAAGAAAAACACACACACGGGAGAACGCGCCCTGGCAGGAGCCGCGGAGATAATTATAGACTCCGGCCGAATTTCTAGGATTCTGCTGCCAAGTCAGCAACCACGCATGGGAGCAAAACAGGGCGAGATACAGGAGACCGCGGCCATGTTCTCTCCCAGGCGGGCGCCGCGCTCGGAAATGGCCGCCCTCTAACCAAACAAGGGCAGAGCCGGGAAGGGGGAGGCCGGCCCGGCCGGCCGGCGCGGCTCCGCGGTTGAGCATCCACTCAGGAACCAGGAGGTCACGGTTCGATTCCCGGTCAGGGCACATGCCCGGTTGCAAGCTTGGTCCCCAGTAGGGGGGCATTCAGGAGGCACCCGATCCATGATTCGCTCTCATCATTGATGTTTCTCTCTCTCTCTCCCTCTCCCTTCCTCTCTGAAATCAGTAAAAATATACATTATATAAAAAAATAGGAGCCCAGGGGAGGGCTGGTGTCACTGGCCTGGAAGCCCATCCGCAATGGAATAAGGAGTCGGTGGCATCCCTCCGATGGGAGAGAGAGAACCCACTGTCATTGCAAGATGGCTTTCTGTTTCATTACAGAAAGCGCGTGCTCGCCTTTCCCAGCCAGAAACACAACCCACTGAGCCACACCGGCCGGGCTGGGGCGCCGCTGCCTTCCTGGGCCCCCTTTTCTCCGGCAAACACTAAAGGACGCGTTTGGCCACGAGGCCGGTGCAAGGCCGAGCCTAACGCAAGCGGGATCCCATTTAAAATGATTTTAAAATCGGAAGAGCAAAGCGTGAATGGGATCCCGCTTGCGTCAGCCATCTGCTGGGGCCTCTGGGAGTACCGGGGCCCCCACGGCCCTGTCTGCCGGGCCTCCCGGGGGGCGGGGGGGCCGGCTCACGCCGCTCTCTGGCCCCCAGAAAATCGGCTGCGACGGCATCATCGGCTCGGCGGCCAAGGAGGACCGGTGCGGCGTGTGCAGCGGCGACGGCAAGACCTGCCGCGTGGTCAAGGGCGACTTCAGCCACGCGCGGGGCACAGGTGAGCCCGGGGGCTTGTGGGAGAATCCGCGCCTGCCCGCCCCCCCCCCCCCCCCCCCCGGCTCCGAAGGCGGGCGGAGGGGAGCCGGCGGCTCCGTCCAGTCTCATAGCCACCGGCCACTGGGCCGTGTCAAAGGTTTTTGTTGTTGTTAATTTTTTCCATTTATTTTTTTCCCTCCCCCAAAATGTTTTTTTTTTAATTTTTAAAAAAAATATATTTTATTGATTTTTTACAGAGAGGAAGGGAGAGAGATAGAGAGCTAGAAACGTCGATGAGAGAGAAACATCGACCAGCTGCCTCTTGCACACCCCCTACTGGGGATGTGCCCGCAACCAAGGTACATGCCCTTGACCGGAATCGAACCCGGGACCTTTCAGTCCGCAGACCGATGCTCTACCGCTGAGCCAAACCGGTTTCGGCCCAAAATAT
Organism: Pipistrellus hanaki; assembly: GCF_964339955.1. Classification (NCBI taxonomy): domain Eukaryota; kingdom Metazoa; phylum Chordata; class Mammalia; order Chiroptera; family Vespertilionidae; genus Pipistrellus; species Pipistrellus hanaki. Next base: position 1,035,601 of record NC_140523.1, read on the forward strand.
GTTTTTATTGATTTCAGAGAGCGGAAAGGAGAGGGGGAGCGGGGAGAGAGAAACATCGGTGAAGACAGAGGATCATTGAGAGGGGGTGGCGGGGGCGTGGAGGGGACTCTGGTGGGAGGTGGCGGGGTGGCTCAGCCATGTGATCGGTCCCCGCAGGCTACATCGAAGCCGCCGTCATCCCCGCGGGCGCTCGGCGGATCCGGGTGGTGGAGGACAAGCCGGCCCACAGCTTCTTAGGTAACCATAGTAGCGGCCCGGCCCCTGGGGTCTGTCCGGCGGGCGGAGGTGGGGGCCGGCCGGGCAGCGGGGTCAGCGGCACGCTCCCAGCCCCGCGGTCGGCACACTGCGGCTCTCCGGCCCCTTGCGCGTGGCTCTTCCACAAACTACCACGGCCTGGGCAGGTCTGCGTGGAAGAAGTGGCGTTGGAAGAAGCTTACGTTTAAAAAACGTGGCTCTCCAAAGAAGTTTCCATCGCTGTCCTGTTGGTGTTTGGCTCTGTGGACGAATGAGTCTGCCGACCCCCGGTCCAGGCCGCTGGCGGTAAACGCCCACGTTAGGTGTCACGTTCTGGCTGCCGAGACTTCCTGTCACCATCGCTCACCTGACCCGGGACCCGGGTAGCGAGCAGAATTGGGAACATCATCTCTGCTTTTCCGTGGAAATGTGGGAAGGGCAGAAGGGTGTCAGGGTCCATTAGATCTAATTTCTAATTCCCACCTGAAATGGACTTTAAATATATATATAGTTTTTTTTTTTTATTGATGTCAGAGAGGAAGGGAGAGGAAGAGAGAGAGAAGCATCAATGATGAGAGAGAATCATGGATCGGCTGCCTCCTGCACCCCCCACACGGGATGGAGCCCACACCCCGGGCCTGTGCCCAAACCGGGAATCGAACCCTGACCTCCTGGTTCCTAGGTCGACGCTCAGCCACTGAGCTGCGCCGGCCTGGCCTGCCTCGGTCCCCTGATCTCTGCCAGGCAGACCCCGGGATCCCAGGGCCTGGGGTAGGCACCGGGGCGGGCCCGGAGGCGGTGCACGCTCCTTACGTTCCTGAGGTTCCGTTCAAACCGGCCGTGCCGGCCCCGGGCCGGGCGCCCTGGGAGCCCAGCCCCTGGAGCTCCGAGCTGCCCGGGAGCCATTCCCGAGGAATTCCACCCGCCTCCCTCCCTCCCTCCCTCCCTCCCTCCGGCCCACGGCCTGGCCCGCGGCTCGAAACCACCTGGAACAGGAAATGCCTCTGCCGCTCGGTCCACGGCCTCCGGGTGGAAACACAAGGCGCTGACGCGGCGCCAGGGCCAGAAGTGGGTTGACTGCGGGTCAGGCCTTCCAGTGCGATCCAGGAGAGACAGACGCAGGGAGCCGCTCCCGCCAGCCCCACGCGGGGAGGGGCGGGGGACGGCCCGGGGACGGGGGGCCTGCAGCCAGCTAACAAGGGGCCCTGCCCTGCCCCCTCTACGGCCAGGGGTGCCCCCTCCACGCTCCCCAGCACGGCTCACAGTCTCTCCCCCCGGAGCCCGTGTCCACCTGCAACTGTCTGCAGACATGCATCACGTGACCGCAGGTTCCTGGCCCCGGGTGTGAGGAGGGCAGGGACCCACCCTCCCTCGTGGGGGGAGTTCCTCTCCCGTTAAGCGGCTCCTCCTGGCTCCTCACGGCTCCTCAGCAAAAGACACAAAGGCAGGCCCTGCTGTGTGTGTTTCAGACAGCGATTCCGAACGTCCGACCGGCCCGTCTCGTTTGCTCAGTGGCTAGGCCTGGGGACTGAAGGGTCCCAGGTTCGATTCCCGGTCCAGGGCATAGGCCCCGGGTTGTGGGCTCGGTCCCCAATAGGGGGCGTACAGAAGGCAGCCGATCCATGATTCTCATCGTGGATGCTTCAATCTCTCCCTCTACCTCTCCCTTCCTCTCTGAAATCAATAAAAAAAATATATATATATTTTAAAAAACAAATAAATAAAAAATAAAATGCCGGACCCCTGACTCCGGCGGAGTCCAAAAATGAAATTGTTCTTCCCGGCCAATCAGACCCCCCCCAACCCCGGGACATAAAATCACCAGACAGAACCAGGTCCCTCCAGAATTCCCTGTGCTCTTTATTTTTTCTTTTCTTTTAATGTTTTTATTGTGGTGGGTGTTTTTTTTTTTTTTTTTAGTTGTTGGGTTTTTTGGGGGGGTCTGTGCCCAGGAGAGGGGTGGCTGGGCCGGACCTGGTGCATGGCTTCCGCCCCACGCCGCCCACTCTCTCCCCAGCCCTCAAGGACTCCAGCCGCCGGTCCATCAACAGCGACTGGAAGATCGAGCTGCCCGGGGAGTTCCAGATCGCGGGCACCACGGTCCGCTACGTGCGCAGGGGCCTGTGGGAGAAGATCTCCGCCAAGGGCCCCACCAAGATCCCGCTGCATGTGATGGTGAGGCTCGGTGAGGGCTCCCTCCCCGGTTACTACCTCCCGGGGGTTGGGTGGCGGGCAGGCGCCCTCCGGGTCCCTGGTGGCTTACCTGGCCCCCCACACTGCTCAAGACTCCCTCTGGATCTCCTCTTTGCTTTGTAAATATATTTTTTATTGATTTCCGAAAGGAAGAGAGCCGAAACCGTTTTTTGGCTCAGTGGATAGAGCATCAGCCTGCAGACTGAAAGGTCCCAGGTTCGATTCCGGTCAAAGGGCATGTACCTTGGTTGCGGGCACATCCCCAGTAGGGGATATGCAAGAGGCAGCTGATTGATGTTTCTCTCTCATCGATGTTTCTGACTCTCTATCCCTCTCTCTTCCTTTCTGTAAAAATTCAATAAAATATATTAAAAGAGAGAGAGAAAATTAAGGGGCGGGGGGGAGAGAGAGAGAGAAAAACATCAATGAGGGGAGAGAATCAGGGATCGGCTGCCTCCTGCACGCCCCCTGCTGGAGATGGAGCCCGCAACCCGGGCGTGTGCCCTGACGGGGAATCAAACAGTGGCCTCCTGGCTCCTAGGTTGACGCTCAGCCTCGGAGCCACATCCCCCTGGGCGTGCTGCAGGTTTCTCCAGGCCCCGGACCCGCTGGCAGGGCTCCGGCCGCTTCTCAAACGGAAGGGCCCGTCCAGCCGACGGCCGGTGCGCAGTCTGCGTTTTTATATCAGATGGCACCGGTCCGGCCCCGGCGTGTGTCTCCGCGCTGGAAATTACCTTCTGGAAAGGGGCTGTTGACTCCGCTTCCTTCCAAACGAACAGCGCTCAGATTTTCCAAGCTCGGCTTGCAGCAGGCATCCGGGAACTGGGGGTTGGGGGGGGCGGGGCGGGCAGGTTCTCCGGGAATGCCACTCCCCGGGTGGCCTCAGAAACCTGTGGGGTCCCGTCTCACCTGTCGGGCCCAACCCCCCAGGCCACCTGCTGATGCGTCCTTTTTATTGTTTATCTTGGTGAGTCCTCACCTGCGGATTTTTTCCATTGATCTCTTTGGAGAGAGTGGAAGAGACGGGGGTGGGGGGGGGGGAGAGAGAGAGAGAGAGGCGCACTTTGATTGGTTCCCTCCCGCACAAGCCCCAAGCAGGGCCGGGCCTGGAGCCTGCCACTGAGGTACAGGCCCTTGAACCCGAGCCAAACCTGCAACCCTTCAGTCTGTGCCCAACGCTCACTATCCACTGAGCCAAACCAGCCAGGCTGTGCATCCTTTTTAAGAATATCAAAGCTCTCCCGCGACAGCCTGTTGTGAGCCCTGAACGCAATAAAAATGTAAAAATGTAAAAAAATAAGATGAAATGAAATAAAAGCAGCCCTGGCTGGTTTGGCCAGTGGTTAGAACATCCACCTGCAGACCCAAGGGTCTCGCGGGTTCGATTCCCGGTCAAGGGCACGTACGATAACCTGAATCGCAGGTGTCCCAGCCCCGGGAGGGGGCGTGTGCGGGAGACAGCCCATCGATGTGCCTCTCTCAGGTCGATGTTTCGCTCTCTCTCCCCCTCCTTCCTCCTCCCTCCCTTCCACTCCCTCTAGAAATCAGTGGAAAACACGGTTCTCGGGTGAGGATGAGAAATCATGGTGATGATAATAATAATAATAATAATACAATAAAAGCAGTCATGCAGAGGGCCTGAGAGGAAGCCAGCAATAAGACCCTCACTGTCACCAGGATGGGTTTATTTCCCGTCTCTTCTCGAAGCGTCCACGGCCCCAGGGCATCGCCCGCCGGCCCAGGCCCAGGCCCAGCCGGGATCCATTCGGACCAGGAGAAACAGAGCTCAGAGAGAGAGGCAGCCACCGCCGCCCCAGCCCCAGGCCCGGCCCGTTACCACGCACTGCTTCTCTTTCTCTCTCCAACGACGACGGTTCCTTCCAGTTTGCAAATCTAAAACGAGGGGTGCCCTTCCAGCTGTCCCCCAAACGGGGACGCAGGCCGGGGGGCCATGGGCCCCGCCTGGGAAACGGGCCGTGCACACGCACACACATTCTCTGTGGCTGCGGAACTGCCCGAAATTGGTTTCAGATGGCTCCCCCCATCCACCAGCGTTGTGTTCCCAGACTGAGATAATAAAGATCTCTTTTAAAGAGGCTTTTTTTTTTTTTTTTAACTCTCTTTTCCACCGGAGGCAGGTTTCCAACCGCCTTCCTGCAGGCCTGCTTCTTGGAGAGAGAGATGTTTGTGCTGCCGAGGCGCCCCACCCCCACCCACCCACCGCGCACCGGGGCCCCCGGAGGAGGAGGGAGGGGGAGACCCGGGGGGGGGGGAGGGAGGGAGGGAGGAGGCCCCGGCTCAGGCACTTGCCACCTGGCCTGCCCCGCCTCTGTCTGGACAGGTGGGCCCTGCACCGTCTGCCTCCCGCGCCCGCCGGCCCCTCTCCTGCACCTCCCGGCCCAGACGGGAACCTGCTAGGGGCTTCAACCTGGGGGGACCCGCTGGTTTTAGGCCTACCCTGGGGACACCCCCCTCTCCCCCAGCCAGGCCACTTAAAAGTCCTACATGAGGCCTTGTTTTGCAATACTAATTTGAATATATATATATATTATTTGTTTGTTTGATTTTTAGAGAGAGAGAGCAAGGGAGAGGGAGAGGGAGAGAAACATCAATGAGGAGAGAGAATCACGCATCGGCTGCTGCCTGCACGCCCCCTCCTGGGGATGGAGCCGCAACATGGACACGCATGCACCCTGACCTCCTGGTTCTTGGGTTGACACTCAGCCACTGAGCCGCACCGGCCGGGCGGGTCGAACCTGTTTGAAAACTGCCCCCCCCCACCGTGCCCACCAGGAGGGAGACCCCAGAGCGAGGCTCTCCACCCGCCCGCCGTCAGCAGCCCCGGGCCTTTTCCGTGCAGGTGCTGCTGTTCCACGACCAGAACTACGGGATCCACTACGAGTACACCGTCCCCGTGAACGCCACGGCCGAGAACCGGAGCGAGCCCGAGAGGCCCCCGGACTCTCTGTTCCTCTGGACGCACAGCGGCTGGGAGGGGTGCAGCGTGCAGTGCGGCGGCGGTGAGCGCGCGCCCGGGCCCGCGGGTGCGGGCTTGGTTAAGGGAAGGAGACGTGGGTGCCGGGCCCTCTGTGGTCGGGGCACGGAGAGGGACAGGCCGGGCACCTCGCCAGTGTTTGTTCCTTCCAGAGAGGAAGGGAGAGAGAGAGAGAGAGAGAGAGAGAGAGAGAGAGAGAGAGAGAGAGAAACATCGATGAGAGAGAGGAGCATGGATCGGCTGCCCCCCTGCACGCCCCCTACTGGGGATCAAGGTCATAACCTCGGCATGTGCCCTGTCCCGGAATCAACCCGTGACCTCCTGGTTCCTGGGTCCACGGCTCAACCACGGAGCCACGCCAGCCAGCCAGCCAGCCAGCGGCTGCCTCTTTCTGGTCCTAGTCTAGAATTTTCCTCCTGCCCGCGTCTTGCACACCCTCCTGGCTGAGTTTATAGTCCTGCCCAGAGGCCCCTCCACAGCGGGACCTCCCTCCCCTCCGGGGCGGCAGCCACAGCCAATCAGCCCCCCGTGTGCCGGTTTCCAGGGGAACGCAGGACCGTCGTGTCCTGCACGCGCATCGTGAACAAGACCACGACGCTGGTGAATGACAGCGACTGCCCCGCGGCCAGCCGCCCCGAGCCCCAGGTCCGGAGGTGCAACTCACACCCCTGCCAGGCACGGTAAGGAGCCGGGGTCTGCGGGGCCGAGCCTCCGGGGCGGGGCGGAGGAAGCAGCCGGTCCAGGCCGCCCCGGGCCACCTCCCTGGCTGCTGAGGGGTCTGTGCGCGCTGGAAACACTGGTCTCTAGCTGCTGAGCCGGAACTGGGACGGACATGGACAATCCGTAGGCCGGGGTGGCTCAGTGGTAGAGCGTCGACCCATGAACCAGGAGGTCAGGGTTCGATTCCCGGTCAGGGCACATGTCCGGGTTTCAGGCTCGATCTTCAGGAGGCAGCCGATGCATGATTTTCTCTCATCATCGATGTTCCTTTCTCTCTCTCTCTCTCCCTCCCTCCCTCTCTCCCTCTCTCCCTCTCTCCCTCTCTCCCTCTCTCCCTCTCTCCCCCTGCCTCTTCCTCTCTGAAATCAATAAAAACAGGTTTGTTGTTTTCTAAAATAAAACGAGTTTTATGGTCCATCACCCCGAGTGACAGCGAGACCCATAACCATACGGGTTTTCTGTCTAGCAACACTGTCCTTCCAGTATCGAGGCTTTAGAGAAGTATTTGTAAACATGTGAGCGTTTTCGCCCCGTCGGCAGGACTTAGTGGTTGAACGTCGACCTGTGAACCAGGAGGGCACGGTTCCATTCCTGGGTTTCCAGGCCGATCCCCACTAGGGGGCATGCAGGAGGCAGCCCATCGATGTTTCTCTCTCTCCCTCCCTCTCCCTTCCTCTCTCTCAAAAATCAATAACCTGTATTTTAAGCGAAGGAAGCCAGAAACAAAACGGATCTCCTTCCCTTCCGCGCGGAGGGCTCCTGGGCCTGGTTTCTGCAGCTCGTTCGCTATTAAAACGATTAACAAATCATTATTTCCAATTGCGAGCGGTTACGGGATTCCTTATCGCCTCTCGTGCCAAGACGCGTGTGCGGTTTTCTCTGACCGTGAGTCAGCCGGGGCCGTCCAGAGCGCCTGCACAGGCCTGGACCGGCTCCCCGCCCCGGGCCCAGCAGGCCCCTCGGGGCTGAGCCGCCGAACCCCCGCTCCGTGACTGATTGGGGAGTTAATGGACACTGATTATTGCCTTTCCGCTTCCTGCTGTTCCCCGGGGGAGCATCTGTCCAGCATCTGCTGCGACACCACGTGCTCGGGATGCCTGAATGATTCCGGGACGGGGACGGAGGGGCACGGACGCTCTATGGGGTGTGTGTCCTGTTGTGGGGTTTTATAGGAACTCCCAGCGGTTCCCGTAGCCCGCGGTGCGAATGCGCAGTGTCTCTCCCACGTGCCGGAGCTGAGCTCTGCAATGACCTTCATAGCCCGCCGCCCCGGTGAGACCAGCCCCGAGGAGGAGGCGGGTGGCTCTGTGGATCCAGCACTGTCCCAGGGACCAAGGGTTCGATTCCCGGTCAGGGCACATGCTCTGGTTGTGGGCTCCATCCCCAGTAGGGGAGGCGTGCAGGAAGCAGCCGGTCCATGTTTCTCTCTCCCTCTCCCTTCTTCTCTGACATCAATAAAAATATTTATATATTGTATATATTGATTTTTTACAGAGAGGAAGAGAGAGGGATAGAGAGTTAGAAACATCGATGAGAGAGAAACACCCATCAGCTGCTTCCTGCACACCTCCTACTGGGGATATGCCCGTGACCAAGGTACATGCCCTTGGCCGGAATCGAACCCGGGACCCTTCAGTCCTCAGGCCGACGCTCTACCCACTGAGCCAAACCGGTTGGTTTCGGCAATAAAAATATTTTTTTAAAAAGAAATTAGCAGCTAAGTTGGCGGATTGGGGGTGCAGAACCCGGGCTGTGATGTGAGGGGCCTGCGAAGGCCTGGGCTGGTCCGGAAGGGGGTGCTTAGATGATAGCATGCCGGCCTGGAGGAGAACAAAGGGCTTAATGAGCACCAGCAGGCGCCCCCCGCCCCCCCCCCCCCCGCCCCGCGGCCCAGCCCACACAGCGGGGCAGGTGAAGCCAGGCCAGCAGCCCGCCCTGCACGCCTGCCTCGGCTCAGCCTGGCTCAGCACTCTGCCTGCCGAAAGGAGAGGTTCCCAGGGGCTCCCCAGAACCAGAGGGAGCCAGCTCAGCCTCTCGGGGGGGGGGGGGGGGGGGGGCGGGGCAGTGTGCAGGGGGACGGGCCGAGGGGACTGGGAGGCACAGACGCCGGGCTCCCAGAGGGACCAGCCAGGGAGCCGGCTGCCCGCCCCGAGCCCACCCGCCCTGGGAGGCTTGGCACGCCGCTTTACGAGCAGGCAGCTCGCAGTTCTGCCTGCTCCCACCCAGGACTGCCTTTTAATACATTTTTACTGATGTCAGAGAGGAAGGGAGAGGGAGAGAGAGAGAGAAACATCCATGAGGAGAGAGAGTCATGGACCGGCTGCCTCCTGCACGCTCCCTACTGGGGACCGAGCCTGCCACCCGGGGCATGTGCCCTACCGGGAATCGAACCGTCCCCTCCTGGTTCACCACGGAGCCACGCCGGCCGGGCCACGACTAGCTTTAGTGACAGCCTCACGTTCGGCCCTGAACCCCGCCTGCCAAGGACAGGCCGTCCACTCTCTCTAAAAATCAATGGACAGTGTCCTCGGGTGACAGAGTCCCTGAGAGCTCCCTGCTCCGCCTCCTCCTGCGCCCGCAACCCCGGGTCCCCCTGTCCGGGCAGGGCCTCCCCTCACCGTGGGAGGCCGGCCCCCGGAGCCCCCGCCCGGCCTCCCCTCACCGTCCCTCCCCCCGCAGGTGGGCGGCCGGCCCCCGGAGCCCCCGCCCGGCCTCCCCTCACCGTCCCTCCCCCCGCAGGTGGGCGGCCGGCCCCCGGAGCCCCCGCCCGGCCTCCCCTCACCGTCTCTCCCCCGCAGGTGGGTGGCCGGCCCCTGGAGCCCCTGCTCGGCCACCTGCGAGAAGGGCTCACAGCGGCGGGAGGTGACCTGCGTGCACCAGCTGCAGAACGGCTCCCACGTCACCACGCGGCCCCTGTACTGCCAGGGCGCCCGGCCCGCCGCCGCGCAGAGCTGCGAGGGCCAGGACTGCCTGTCCATCTGGGAAGCGTCCGAGTGGTCACAGGTGGGTGCCTCCGGCCCGGTCCTCGCCGGCCCCCAAATCAACTCACATGCTCCTGAGTCCCTCCCCGATAGCAGCGAGGCCAGAAACACGGGAAACGTGTTACTGATAACGGGTAGGCGTTTTTAAAAAAACAATATACCACAGTGCTCTTAGGTCCCCTTTCCTGTGGACATTCTCACGGAGATATAGATGGCTGGACAGATGAATAGAGGTAGACAAATAGATAAATAAATAGATACATAGAAAGATACATAGATAGATACAAAGATAAATACATAGGTGGATATATAAATACATAGATACTTGGCTACATAGTTGATACATAAACACATGGATAGATACATAAGTACATAGATAATGGGTATATAGTTATGTGAGTACATACATAAATACATAGGCATATACATAGATACATAGACACATATATACACGCATAGATAGATATATAGACAGATAGACATATACATAGATGCATAGGTGGATATGTAGATGGATACATAGACATATCGATAGATACATAAATACCTACATATTGTAGATACATAGACATACAGATAGATACATAGATACATACATACCTACATAGATAGATACATAGACATACAGATAGAGACATAGATACATACATAGATAGATACATAGACATACAGATAGATACATAGATACATACATACCTACATAGATAGATACATAGACATACAGATAGAGACATAGATACATAGGTAGATCGTAGATGGATACACAGACACACCCTAGAGGGATACACAGACGTGCAGCCTGCCTTCCACACCCGGGGGCACGTTTGACCTTGGTGTCAGCTTGGGAAGGGGTTCCAGGCTCTCCCTCACCCTGAGGCCGGCGGTGCTGCTCGTGCCCCTGCCGCGTCCTCTCCGGGGACCGCGTCTCCGAGGCCTCCCGTCCGCCCCGCGGGCTCGGCTCCGATGGTTTGGCCGTAAGAACGGCAGCTCGGCCGGTGCAGGGCCAGCCTCCCCCGTTCCCCGCGAGAGGCGTTCTAGGAAAGTCAGAGGGCTCCGTCCGGCCAAGACGCTGTGCAGCGCGGAAAGTATTTTTAAAGCCCCTTCCTGCTGCCAAACAGTTGGAATGACTCTGAATCGGAGAGCCGTCCGCCGGTTCCTAATGAATGAGAAGTCTGCCCGGGCCGTCCTAACGCGGAGCCGGCTCTCCGACCGGCCTTGTCGCGCGCCCATGGAGAGACCTGCGCGTTAACCGCCCTTTACGAGGCCTTCAGAAAGGAAGACCGTTTAAATCGTCTTAAAATATGTTTGTGCTGATTTCAAAGCGGCGGGGAGAGGGAGAGAGAGAGAGAGAGAAACATCCATGAGGAGAGAGAATCACGGATCGGCTGCCTCCCGCACGCCCCCTACTGGGGATGGAGCACACAACCCGGGCCTGTGCCCTGACCGGGAATCAAACCGTGACCTCCTGGTTCCTAGGTCGACACGCAACCCCTGAGCCACACGCCTGCCAGACCAGGAGCTTAAACATTTTGCTTGTTTTTTTTTTTTTTTTTAATTTTATTTACATGGACTTAGGTGTGTACGTTTAGCCTCCCAGGGACCTTTTTCGGGGAGGGGGGTACTCACTGCAGGGGTAGGGGCAGGTAGTGAGTGGTCACTCTCCCCTCCCCCCGCCTCCCAGGAGCCAGAAGGCCTTAGTCACCTGGGTCTTGATTCAAACAAGATTTATACTTGAATCAGATCAAAACCATAAATTTTCTATTTGGGGTTTTTTGTTTTTTTTTTCTTATATGGAAGAAACACGCATGCCTCTTTCCCCAAATACCCCAGCCCGACACTATCAGCTGTCAGCATCGGATTCATTCACCAGCCCCCTCCGGGGGCGCGTGAGCCAGCGGAGACAGATTTATAGCGGCGTCTCCGTCCGCCTATGTGCCCCGTCACGCCCAGGCCTCCTCCCCAAACCGCATCCGCACCCACCGGCCCCCTGGGCTCAGCCCAGGCCTGAGCCCAGTGCTTCTTTCCCTCTTATTTCTCTTTAAATGTCTTTGTACTGATGTCAGAGAGGAAGGGAGAGGGAGAGAGAGAGAAACATCCATGAGGAGAGGGAATGATGGACCGGCTGCCTCCTGCACGCCCCCTACTGGGGATGGAGCCCACAAACCCGGGCCTGTGCCCTGACTGGGATGTTTCTATCATCTCTCCCTCTCCCTCTCCCTTCCTCTCTGACATCAATTAAAAAAAAAAAAATGTATATTAAGGCCGGAGAGGAGCATGAATGGAGCAAAATGGCGTTATCATGTGCAGCTTATAAAAATATGCAAAGAAATGATAGCAGCTGTGGAAGTCCATTTTGAGAAGGTTTCTGTACAACTTTTGAAAATTTTAAATTGGGGAAAAACAAACAAAAAAAGGTAACTTTTGTGATTCCCACCACCACCACCAGTTAAACTAATACCAGGATGCTCAATGTATACAACGCCCTTTGCTGTGCTGGGCACTGCAGAGGACTCAGAACTGAGCAAAGACGGGGGCCAGCCTGCTGACGCGTCAGTTCTGGTGCTGTCTTTGAGCAGATTCAGAAGACAAACATATAAGAACTAATACAGTGATTTCAAAGCATGCTATAATATATATATATATATATTAAAAGAGGAAGCCTGGGCCCCGTCCCTGCACCCTCAGCAGGGCCGGCCCCGGCGGGGCCCCCGGGCGTCGGGGCGCCCCGGCCTCAGCGCCCGCCGCCGCCTGTCTCGCAGTGCTCCGCCAGCTGCGGCCCGGGCACGCAGAAGCGCACGGTGACCTGCACCAACTCCCAGGGCAAGTGCGACGCGTCCACGCGGCCCCGCGCGGAGGAGCCCTGCGAGGACTACTCCGGCTGCTACGCCTGGAGGACCGGCGACTGGTCCACGGTGAGCCGGCGGCCCCCGCGCCCCCTCCGCCCGCCACGTCCGCCGGACGGTCCGCCCGCGCCCCCTCCGCCCGCCACGTCCGCCGGACGGTCCGCCCCCTCCGCCCGCCACGTCCGCCGGCGGCCCCCGCGCCCCCTCCGCCCGCGCCCCCTCCGCCCGCCACGTCCGCCGGACGGTCCGCCCCCTCCGCCCGCCACGTCCGCCGCCGGCGGCCCCCGCGCGGCCAGGGAAACCCGCTCCCGGTCCAAAAGCTGCGCCCGCCGGCGCCCCCATTGGTCAGTCCCTTTCCCGGCTCGAGCTGGTGGCTTCCCGCAGTCCTGCCCCACAACTGTCACCAGTGCTTTTATTTATTCACATATGAATGTATGTATGTATGCATTTATTTTTTTTAAATATATTTTATTGATTTCTCACAGAGAGGAAGAGAGAGGGATGGAGAGTTAGAAACATCGATGAGAGAGAATCATTGATCAGCTGCCTCTTGCACACACCCCACTGGGGATGCGCCCGCAACCCAGGTACATGCCCTCAATCGGAATCCAACCCGGGTCCATTCAGTCCGCAGGCCGACGCTCTATCCACTGAGCCAAACCGGTCCCGGCTGTATGTATGTATTTGTTATTGATGCCAGAGAGGAGGGGAGTGGGGGCTCTGTGTGAGTGCGGGGGGGCGGGGGGATGTCTCAGATAGCATCTGCCGCCTGCCTCCAGCCCGGGCCAGGTCGGGGGATTTCCAGCATTGCTTAATTAAACCTGCCGGCTCAGGTCCCAACAGCTTCCGAGGCCCGTGGCGCCCATGCCAAGTTGGGGGCGATCTGTCACACAGCCTCTGACATTTCCCCAGGCACAGGAGAAGTTCCGTTAGGGGTGTTCTCTCTCCCCATTTCTCTCTCTCCCCTCTCCCTCCTTCCCTCTCCCCACCTCCCTCCCTCCCTCTCTCTCTCTCTCTCCCATTCTTTGTTACCCACACCTGCCCCAGGCAGACTGGCCCCTCCGAGAATGGCCCAGTGGCCCCGTTGGGGTGATGCTGGACTGTGAGGGTCCACCTCGCATCCTGTCACACTCACCGGGTCCCCTGCCCCCCCGGAGCCCGGGACCCCGGCTCACGCGCACACAGCCGCAACACGCCTGCAGCCAGTCCCTCCCCCGAGACTCCTACCACCTCCTTCGCGAATTCTCCAAGCATCCCTCCGGGACCTGGGGTTCTGTATAGTCGTGACTTTACAGGCGGGAGGGACGGAGGGTGCCTGTCCTCAGGGTCTGGCCTCCTGAGAGGACAAAGACCTGGTCCCTCCCGGCTGGGGGTGTGTGGCGGGAGGAGTGGGGGCCTCAGGGTGTGGGGGGCCCGTCTCTCAGGCCCTGAGGCTCACATTCCGCCCCCGGAGACGCCATTCACATATTTGGTGCATGTCTATAGATTCGTGCTGAACCGCTAAGCCACGCTGGCTGGGCAGCAGCTATTTTATTTCAATAAAATAAAAATTCGCACACAGGTAGGGTCCCTAGGCCTGGCCCGCAGTCAGGGCCGATCGGAGCCTTCCTTCCTTCTGGCTGCCGGCCGGGGCCTTCCTTCGTTCCACTCCGCCCCCTGGTGGTCAGCACACATCATAGCGAGCGGTCAAACTCCCGGTCGAACTCCCAAAGGGACACTGCCTCTCAGCCTTTTATATCTATAGGTTTCTGTAGAGAGATTGCTTTCCTATGGAGCTCGCACCCCAAGGGTCTTTGGCGCCCCCTCCTGGCAGGTCACCAGGCCTGTGGCTGGGGAGGGAGCGGGAGGGGCTTGCCCCAGGCAGGGCAGGAGCCGCTGGGGCGGATTCGGGGCCTCTCCCTGCCGCTCAGTTTCCTGTGTCTGGGGAGCCCAGTGACATGCGCCTGTGACGAGCGACAGGGAAGGAGGGCTTCAGACAAGACCAGATCCGCTCCCCTGTCTTTTATAGACGCGTCTGCTGGCGCTTTAAAAACCTGAGAGGCGGCGCCCCTCCTGTGCTCGGGGCTAAGCCGATGCTATCAGGCCTCCTGGTGGGCGGCCACTAGCAGTTTGATTGAAGCCTAGGCCGGTGGGGTGGGGGTGAGGGGTGGGAGCGGAGATGGAATTCCTTGTCTGTGCCTGTCGTCCTTCCTGTGGGGGCTCAGAGGCCGTGCACAAGCAGGCACACACCTGTCGGGAGCCGTGTCTGAGGTCAGGGCCGCCTGGCTGAGCTGCCGCCACAGGGGCAGTGGGTCAGTGCTGGCCACACCTGCCTGCAGAGGCCGGGCCCGGCCGCCTGGGAGCCTCAGCAATAGGCCCGGGGTCAGCCTGCAGCCCCGTCCTCCGCTCCTGGCCCCGTGCCTGCTTTTGCTCATAACCACAGTGCTGCTCGCCCTCGCCGGTGTGGCTCAGTGGATAGAGCGTCAGCCTGCAGGGTGAAGGTCCCCGGATTTGATTCCGGCCAAGGGCACATGCCCGGGTTGCAGGCTGGATCCCCAGGAGGGGGGTGTGCAGGAGGCAGCCAGTGCCCTCTTGTACGTACCCACACCTGGGGTCGATCGAGTCTGCAGCCCGGGCATGGGCCCCGACCGGGAATTGAACCCGGTTCGTAGGTGGAAGCTGAGTTTGACGATGGCCCTCGATCCTTTCTAGGGAGACACCCTGTCAGTGTTGCACTTGGTTTTAATAGCCCCGCAGGATCGAGGCCTCGCCTGGTTTCTCAGAGGCCCGGCAACCGGGCCCACAAAAGACACCGGAACCCTCGCGGGCACGGGCACCCCCGGCCAGGAGGTGCCTCAGCCAGGCCCATGCCCGGCTGGCAGGGCCCGGCCCCCCGGTGGCAGGGGGCGCCATGGGGGTGAGGCAGGCATGGTTAGGGCGGCTTCTTGGTTAGCCAGTGCAGTCAGGCTCCTAGGGGCTTGGAAGCCCTGCCGCCACCTGCCCCGCGCCCCTCCGAGAAGGGCCCGGGGAGATGCCGAGCGGCCGCCCTGTGCCCGCAGTGCTCCTCCACGTGCGGGAAGGGGCTGCAGTCCCGCGTGGTGCAGTGCATGCACAAGGTCACCGGGCGCCACGGCAGCGAGTGCCCCGCCCTCGCCAAGCCCGCCGCCTACCGGCAGTGCCACCTGGAGGTGTGCAACGACAAGATCAACGTGAACACCATCACCTCGCCGCGCCTGGGTGAGTGCCCGCCCCCTCCCCGCGCCCCTCCGCCGGCGAGTCCCACTGGGGGCGGGGGGAGGGCCAGGAGCCGGGAGGCGCCCTCCTTGGTCTCACCTGAGCCCTGGCGATGGACACGGTCACCTCGGAGCAGACCGGAGGCGGAATGTCATCCGCGCCATGAGAAAGCCGGCTGCTAACTTCCGCCTGACACCCGCGGACCCCCCGCCGACCCCTGGGGAGCTGGAGGGACTCCTCCCGATGGTTTAGGGTTCCTGCATGGAGCGGGGCAAAGGGGGGCGCTTTCTCCTGCAAACGCAGGCTGCGGGGTGTCATGGGTGAGCCCCCGAGGACGTGCACACGGCTGCTCCTCAGCTGTGGCGGTTTGTCCCTCGTTCAGCGGGACCTTCTGTGTGAGCAGCGCGGTCCCTCGGGCTCCCAGCTCGGCCGGCCGCGGGCACGGCCCGGGCCGCAGGGTGCAGGGTGAGACACACTGAACGGTGCTCCGGCGGCGCCTGCAGAGTCCCTGTTCATCCAGACAGAAGTCCCCGGCCCACATCCCTCCTGCCGCCTGGCCGGGCGCCGGAAGGAAGGGCGTTGCTATGTGGCTGCACTGGGAGGGGGAGGGGAGGGTGTGCGAGCTCATAGAGGTGCACCCCAGGCTGCTGCATGCACAAGCTCCCCGGGGTCCCCAGGCATGTCCTTCAGGCACCTCCTCCCTGCAGAGCTAGGACCCTGGAGGCGACTCAGGCCCCTTGCTTATACTGTGACCTTGTGCTGTGACCTTGTCTTGCGCTGTGACCTTGTCTTGCGCTGTGACCTTGCATTGTGACCTTGTGTTGTGACCTTGCGCTGTGACCTTTGTGCTGTGACCTTGCGCCGTGACCTTGCCTTGCGCTGTGACCTTGCATTGTGACCTTGCGCTGTGACCTTGCCTTGTGCTATGACCTTGCATTGTGACCTTTCACTCTGACCTTTTGCTGTGACCTTGCGTTGTGACCTTGTGCTGTGACCTTTTGCTGTGACCTTGCGCTGTGACCTGTGTGCTGTGACCTTGCGCCGTGACCTTGCCTTGCGCTATGACCTTGCATTGTGACCTTTCACTCTGACCTTTTGCTGTGACCTTGCGTTGTGACCTTATGCTGTGACCTTTTGCTGTGACCTTGCGCTGTGACCTGTGTGCTGTGACCTTGCGCCGTGACCTTGTCTTGCGCTATGACCTTGCTTTGTGACCTTGCCTTGTGACCTTGTGCTGTGACCTTGCGTTGTACCTTGTGCTATGACCTTGCATTGTGACCTTTCACTCTGACCTTTTGCTGTGACCTTACATTGTGACCTTTTGCTGTGACCTTTCACTGTGACCTCGCGCTGTGACCTTGCGCTGTGACCTTGCGCTCTGTGGGCCCTTTGATCCTCAGCGCCCGTGTCCTCGTGTTCCATAAATGCCCGTGGTGACGAGGTCTCCTGCCACAAGGTAACAGTGCGCCCCACTCCGCTCAGAAGCTGGGGAGCAGTGCCCCAGCCCGGGGAGGCAGCCAGACCACCAGGCTGGGCCACGTGGCCACGCTGGGCCCAGGGGTGTGTCCCCGTAGAAGCAGGCAGCAGCCACAGTGTCCCCGGCCGGGCCACGCCTCCTCCGTCTCGGCCAGGCGCCACCTGTAACCCCCAGGCCTCTCCGCCCGCTGTCCCCGCAGCCGCCCTGACCTACAAGTGCACGCGGGACCAGTGGACGGTGTACTGCCGGGTCATCCGGGAGAAGAACCTGTGCCAGGACATGCGGTGGTACCAGCGCTGCTGCCAGACCTGCAGGGACTTCTACGCCAGCAAGATGCGCCGGCCGCTGCCCCCGCCCTCGCCGAGCTCATGACAGGCGCTCCCCGGTCCCGCCACACCGCGGTGCGAGGCCTCCGGTTCCTGACCCCAGGGCCTGCCGAGCACACCGCCCCCCGGAGGGCACAGCAGTCCGGCAGCCAGGACCCCCCGGAGCACAGCGCCCTCGTCCCCGCAGAACTCCGCGTGGACCTGACCTCTGCCCTGAGTGCTTTTATTCTTAATATATTGTTCAGAGCCACTGGGTGGCTTTCCACAGGAAGGGGGGAAAGTAGGCCTGAACCACAGGATCGGCACCATCTCGAAGGTTCCCCGGACCTCCACGGGGGCACCTCTGACCGCCGACAGCCGAGCCAGACAGACGTCTCCCGACGGCAGGATTCCCGGGGCTTCGCGTGTCACCGGGCGGGCTGGCCAGAGCGAGGCCCGGACGCCGAATCGGGCTTCGTTCGGGTGGAGGGACCGAGGCCGTCTGCCCGGCCCTGAGAGCAGGCTCTCCGGACCCAGGGCCTGGCCCGGGGGCGTCCCTCTGCGAGGCTGGGTCTGCGTGGACCCATGGGAGACCACGGCCACGTCGCACTGCAGCCGCTGTGTCGGAGAGAAGATTCCGGAAGGGTTAGGCCTGGGAGATCCCACTGTCAGATCTCTGCTGTCCGCCCGGGGAAACGGAGGACCCTCTCTTGCAGGCGCTGCGAGCAGCTCTGGGGCGGCTTCCCGGCAGCCGGGGGCGCTCAGGACAGTTTGTCAGGGCCGTGGGGCTTCCCTCTGCCTCCCGGAGCCCTCTGCTTTACCTTTTTGTGTTGTTGTTTGTTGTTTTTTTTTTGGGGGGGGGCCTCCATTCTAGCCAGGACTTCATAAGCCTGGCGCCGTGCGGATGGCCTCCTGGGGGTGACCTTGGCCATCTGCCTGAAGCGGATCACCTCCGGAGCCTCAGAGGATCCACGCTCAGGCCCGCCGCCTCGTCCACACAGGCGGGTTTCCTCCAGGGGGCGCTGCGCCCAGCGGGCCGGGGTCCTTGGAGGAGAGCCGCCCGCCCGGCGGAGCCAGGGCCCGGCGCCCGGCCACCCCGCCTTCCTGCAGCGCAGACCTCGTCGCCGCGCGGTCCCTGCGGGACGGACCGTCTTCCCCGCGGGGCAAGGAGGACACTCAGAAAAGCAGGCAGAGGGGACCGTCTTCCCCGCCTTCAGTCCCCTCGCCCCTCCGGACAGGGCTGTGCCCGCCCTGGAGCCCGGGGAGGCGGCCCTCTGAGGGCGCAGGGGAGTCCCGACAAGGAACGGGGCGCAGCAGGCGTGCAGCCAGGATCCTCCAGCCCCTGCGAGCTGGGGTCTGGGACCCGGGGCCCTGCACGCCAGGAATTCCGTTTCCCCGAGCAGCCTGGCGGCCGTCGGATGGGTGCTCACGTTCAAGGACTTTGCCACGAGGACCCCCCCCGCCGTGTCCCGGGGTCTCCTCCGGGTGCTTCTCCTCCCACTGGTGCTGCGCCTGGGACCGGGGCTGGCGTTGTGGACGGCGGCGTTCAGGCCACTCCGGTCACAGGACAAACCACACATCCCTCTGCTCTCTCCAGCCCGCTCCCCCCGGGGACGGGGGCCGTGGAGGGGCGTGGCCGGTGCTCGCCGCAGCCCCTCAGCCCCCGCCCCCACCCCCGGCCCCGTGAGGCCAGTGGAGAAACCTCCTTCGGTGCTCAGTGCCCGGTGCTCTGCAGAGAGGAAGGACAGGATGCCGGGGTGGCACTGCCCACCCTCTGATGCCACCCCCCTCCCCGCCAGCTCTTGTTCTTAAATATCAGGGCCCCAGGATTTCCTTTTGCCTTAGCCCCAGAAGTCCCGTAATCCATCACAGATGGATAGAGCTGGGGGGCGGGAGGGTTGTGGGGGTGGGGGTGCCAGCTGAGGAACTGGGGCAGCTAGCTCGCCCGCCTCTTAGCTGAGCCCCTTCCGTGCCGCCTCTGCATCAAAGGCCCCGCCCCCTCCGAGGGTGAACGCTGACTCGGTTGGTATGGAACACCTATCGCTTCCCAAGGTGCTTTTCACCAGCAAGGACCCACCCCGGTGCAGCCCTCGCCCGCTCTGCCCGGAGGACACGGACCCTCTGTGACGGCCACGGCGCAGCCTCCGTGGTCCACAGCGCCCTCTGCTGTCCGTGGCTAACTCCCGTCTTAGGATCTCATGGTGCTATTTTTTTTTTAAATGTATTTTTATTGATTTCAGAGAGGGAGGGAGGGAGGGAGAGGGGGAGAGAGGTGGAAGCATCAGTGATGAGAGAGAGTCACTGATCGGCCTCCTGCCGCGCCCCTGACCGGGAATCGAGCCCGGCCGGCAACCGAACCGCGACCTCCTGGTTCACAGGTTGGCTGACGCTCAGCCACGGAGCCGCAGCGGCCGAGCTCACGGTGCTATTTCCGCTGGTGCAGACGCAGCCCTCTTGGCCGAAGCGTGGCTCGGCCGTCTCTGCGCACAGGGGGGGAGGGTCTCGGCGGCCGTCAGACGCGCCCCTGCTCTCTCCGGCGTCCGATGTATATAGTCCCCGTCAGCTCACTCCTGTCGCGTACTGTGCCCGGCCATCCTGTCCCACTTCTCCGGTGCTGGTTCTCGGACAAAGAAGAAGGGGGGGGGGGCAGGGGGAGACCTACAACGGGAGACACACCCTGGACACCCTGGACACGAGAGGTCCCTGTTTGCGTTGGAAGCGAGCTGAGTACGTTCAATAAAACGTTTTCCCCGTATCCATCGTCAGCAACTGTGCAGCAGGAGACAAACGCGAGTCCTCGCAGCCGAGCGAGAGCGGCCGTGGTGCCCCTGCCTCCGGGGACGGCGGGGGGCCTGCCCCCGGGGAGCTGGGGGGCCGCGGCCGGTGTGGACAGCGTCGGGGGGCGCCGGCCCTGCGGTCTGGCTGTGTCTCCCCCAGCGAGCACGTGCTGACCAGCCATTCTGTTATATGCACACACACACGTACACATACACATATGTATATATGCACATGTGCCTGTGTGTGTGTGTGTGTGTGTATATATGTATATACACACACTCTCTATGCTCTCCTTCCATCAGGTGAGGCTGCAGAGAGGAGGTAGTTAGTCATTCACACCCAGAAAGAGGCCCCCCCCCCACTCCATCCCTGCACTCACACACCCCTCCGGGCACCCTGAGCTCCAGTGATTGACAGCAGGAGAACCACGAGCTTTGGCGTTAAAGAGACAGGACTTTTAAACCCAAGCCCTGCCCCTCCCCAGCTGCGTGACCATCGGAGGGGAAGCCCCAGGCGAGGAGCCAGCGCCCTGCGAGGCTGGATGGATCCACGGTGACAGCACAACGCCCTCTGCTGGCCGGCACCCTCCCCTGCGCCTCCGGTCCTGCTGCTCAGGGCCACAAAGGCCTCTCTCATTTTCTAGGCCATGGCGGTGGTATTTTTACCCCCAATGTTGTGCATTCAACCCAAAAAGCCATCCGTGGTGTTAAACCATCTTTACGTGTGCTTAAAGATGCCTGCTCACTTTATATTGGATCAATATTGGATCAAATTATATTGGATCACTTTATATTGGATCAGCCGAAACCGGTGTGGCACAGTGGATGGAGCGTCTGTCTGCGGGGTCCCGGTTCGATTCCGGCCATCGCCTTTCAATGTGCCGGCTTTCCTGGGCGGTCAGCGCGATTGCATTCCTCCGTGTGTCTTTCCATTTATCGGGGTCCTTTTCAATCCCTTAGATTTCAGCGTACAAGTCCGCCCCTCCTTTTGTTAAATGTCCTCCTAAGTCTGCCCTTCTCTTTCGGTGCGATTGTGAGTGTGACCACTTCGCAGCTGTATTCTCAGACTGTCGCGCTATCTGTGGAACATGTCTTCTGTGACCCGCGCACTCCTCCGGGATTCCTTTCAGATACAGAAGCACGTCCTCCGTGGCCCCGCCTGACGCGCCCGTTCGCTCTGGTCGTTTCCGGTGGATCTGGCAGGGATTCTCCGCGTGTATGACGTCATCTGCCAAAGAGATGGTTTTACTGCTCTGTTTCCCATCTACACGGCTTTTATTCTATTTCCCCGCCTGGCTGCCCCGGTCAGAACCTCCACCACAACGCTGAATCGCAGTGACAAGAGCAGATAAATATCCTCGTCTCGTTCCAAACGTAAAGGGGAGCGCTTTTAGTCTCTCTCCGTTACGTATGATGTTAGCGTGGGGGGTTCCATTCATGCCACACGTGCATCAGGCTGAGAAAGTCCCCTTCTATTCCTAGTGTGTTGGGTGCGTTTATCACGAACGGATGCTGTGTTTTCATTCATTTCAGAAAGAGAGGGAAGGAAAAGGGGAGAGAGAGAAATATCAATGAGGAGAGAAAGGCCCCCTACAGGGGATGAAGCCTGCAGTCCCCGCACGTGCCCTGACTCAGTAAACGCGAACAGAAACGTCACGTGTCACGTCCAGGAAGCCTCCCTGGAGGGGGGCAGCGTGCTCCCTGGGTGCCTGCCGCTCCCCCGCGGCTTGGCATGACGTGGTGCCTGGCAGCCCTGTTGGCACCCGAGGGCTGCGGACAGCAAGAACGGTTTGTGCCAGCTGGGGTGGTCTGCTGTCCACAGCTACACCCAGCGCCGTGAGCACAGAGGAGCAGCCTGCGTGTCCGACACACACACACACACACACACACACGCGGGTCCTTAAACCCGTCAGACGTTAGAAAAATGCACATGGAAGGAACCGCCCAGCGCCCAGTACCTAGCGGGACTGATAAAAAAATATAAGTGCCCGAACGGGGATCTCCGAACGAGGCTGCCGCGATGTGAGCTGTTGTGGCGTCTGTTTGAAAGCAGCCTGGCGACGGCCAGCGAGAGGGAGCTCAGTCCTCTCCGAGCCAGCGGCCCGGCCGGGGAGTGCCTCTCGCTCAGCGCGCTAAGAGGATCCATATGGGAAACTGGTTTTCGTAAGGTTTTCTGTAACCTGATACGTCTCACACGGTTCCGTGTTCGCGTGTAGCTCACAGGAGAAATTATACAATACATACATGAGGCCTGTCCCCGCCTGGTCTCAGGGTGGAAGGGGGGAGACGGGGAGGGGGTCCTGGGAACCCAGGGCCGGGCTTACAGGTCAGCGTGGGAGAGCCCGGCTGGTGTGGCTCAGCGGTTAGGCATCGACCGGCCGAGGAACCAAGAGGTTATTGATTCCATTCCCGGACAGGGCACATGCCCAGGTTGTGGGCTCCATGGGGGGGCGGGAGGGGACGGGGAGGGAGGGGAGGAGCAGGGCAGGGAGGATGCAGGAGGCACCTGCTCAAGGATTCTCTCTCATCATAGTTGTTTCTATTCCTCTCTCCCTCTCCCATCCTCTCTGAAATCAACTCCCACCTTGCAATATCATTGGGTCCAATATCATTGGAACCAGTATCATTGGTGCCTGTGGAGTGAGGCGCTCAGGTGAACCACAGCCCATGACAGCCTCAGGGCTCCACGTGGCTCAGGTGGGAGAGCTGGGGCCCCGCCCCGGAAATAGGCCCCGCCCCGATCCCGGCCTCAGCCCCGCCCCCAATCCCGGCCACGCCCCCAGACCCGGCCTCGGCCCCGCCCCTAGGCCCGAGCCTAGCTCCCTGCCGGTCTGGTGCTGACCAGTCAGGAAGCAGGACTCGCTCTAGAGCCCGCCCCCCGCCGGCTTCATTGGCTGCCCCGCCCTGGGGTCCGCTGGTATTCGCAGCCAATGGGCAGGCGCAGCAGGGCCGGCGGCGCGGGCGACAGCGGCGGCGGGTCCCGGAGCCGAGGTACCGGGGTTCGCTGGGGGGCGGGGGGCGGGGGGCGGCTGTGGTCCGGGGCGGGGCGCTGGGCTTCGCCCGCTGGGGGGCGGCGGGGTTCGCTGGGGGGCGGGGCGGGGCGGGGCGGGGCGGGGACGGGGGGGTGGGGCGGCGGGGCGGGCGGGGTGGCTGTGGTCCGGGTCCGGGCGCTGAGCTTCGCCCGCCCGGCTGGGGGGCTGGGGAGCTGGGGGTCCGGGAGGCTGTGGGGCCGGGGGCTGGGAGGGTGGGGGGCCGGGGGGCTGGGAGGCTGGGGAGCTGGGAGGGTGGGGGGCCGGCCACCCTCCTGCCCCCGGAGGGGCGGCGACCACGGCCGACGGGGTCGGGCGCGAGGGGGCTGGGGTTGGAGGTCAGAGGTCGTGCCTTGTGCGAGTCGGGGCGCCCGGCCACCGCTCTGCTCCTCTGGGCGGCAGAGCTTTCTCTCCGCGTTCGGGTTTCGGGAGCCCCAGGCGTGGAGGAAGACTGCGGGGCGAAGAAGAACCGGAAAAAAAAACACATTTGGAAAAAAGCGGTGTTTTTATTGCTGTCTCGCTCCCTCTCTCTCTCTCTCTCTCTCTCTCTCTCTCTCTCTCTCCCCCTCTCTCTCTCTCTCTCTCTCTCTCCCTCCTCTTTCCTCCTTCCTCTGTTTCCCACAAACACACAGTTCGCAGAGCTCCGAGGAGACCCTCCTCGTTAGGGCGGAGGGCGGGGGGGCTGCCGGGTTGGAATTAACTTGGAATGAACGGGGTTCGAACGTGAGGCAGCAGGGCTGACCCAGACCTCCAGGGCCCCCCAGGTCTGTGGGCTCCCACCAGCCAGGCGGACGTGTGGCCGTGGCCGTGGCCGTGGGGCCGGGGCTCCGGGAGGAAGAGCCCCCGGTGGCTCTGAGCGGCCGGGCGCGGCCTCGGACAGTCCGGCCGGGGCTCCAGGTGGAAGCACTTCCCCGCGGGCCTGGGCGCGGCGTCAGCGATGGGAGCCCCAGCTGGTCCCGCAGACCCCCCCTCCTCCCCCCCCCCAGCAGGTGCTGCAGCCTCCTCCCTCCCTCTGAGCTCAGGGGGTTCAGGCCTCGGGGCTGCGGCGCAGGCAGGGCAGGGCGTGTGCGAGTCCCTGGGTGCTCGCTTTGTCCTTGTTTTCATTTACTTGTTTATTGACTGGTTTTTGGCTGCGTCGCTCTGGCCCCTTCTCGCCGGTGGTCTCTCCCCGGAGCCAGCCCCTCGGCGCCGGGCCCGGGGACCCCGTGTCCCTCCCTCTGTGTCCAGGGTGAGGGCGGTGGCCCAGCGCGGGGGAGAGTGCCCAGGGCGGCTGGTCTCCTCCGGGGAAGGTGGTGGTTCTGGTGGCTGACGCTCTGCGGCCCGGGGCTCTCCGGGGCTTTCTCCGGTCCGCCTGGGAGACCTCTAAAACTCTCCCTCCTTCAGGTGTCTGTTCTCTGGCGGGACCCCCGGGCCGGCACCTGCGGGGCCCCCATGCCTGGCACCTGCGGGGCCCCCATGCCTGGCACCTGTGGGGTCCCCGGGGCTGGCACCTGCGGGGCCCCCTGGGCCGGCACCTGCGGGATCCCCTGGGCCGGCACCTGCGGGGCCCCCATGCCTGGCACCTGCGGGACCCCCTGGGCCGGCACCTGCGGGGCCCCCATGCCTGGCACCTGCGGGACCCCCTGGGCCCGGCACCTGCGGGGCCCCCTGGGCCGGCACCTGCGGGATCCCCTGGGCCGGCACCTGCGGGGCCCCCATGCCTGGCACCTGCGGGGCCCCCATGCCTGGCACCTGCGGGGCCCCCTGGGCCGGCACCTGCGGGATCCCCTGGGCCGGCACCTGCGGGGCCCCCTGGGCCGGCACCTGCGGGATCCCCTGGGCCTGGCACCTGCGGGGCCCCCTGGGCCGGCACCTGCGGGATCCCCTGGGCCTGGCACCTGCGGGGCCCCCTGGGCCGGCACCTGCGGGACCCCCTGGGCCGGCACCTGCGGGATCCCCTGGGCCTGGCACCTGCGGGGCCCCCTGGGCCGGCACCTGCGGGATCCCCTGGGCCGGCACCTGCGGGGCCCCCTGGGCTCGCACCTGCGGGGCCCCCTGGGCTCGCACCTGCGGGGCCCCCTGGGCTGGCACCTGCGGGGCCCCCATGGCCTGGCACCTGCGGGGCCCCCTGGGCTCGCACCTGCGGGGCCCCCTGGGCTCGCACCTGCGGGGCCCCCTGGGCTCGCACCTGCGGGGCCCCCTGGGCTCGCACCTGCGGGGCCCCCATGCCTGGCACCTGCGGGATCCCCTGGGCCGGCACCTGCGGGGCCCCCTGGGCCGGCACCTGCGGGATCCCCTGGGCCGGCACCTGCGGGGCCCCCTGGGCCGGCACCTGTGGGGTCCCCGGGGCTGGCACCTGCGGGGCCCCCATGCCTGGTACCTGTGGGGTCCCCGGGGCCGGCACCTGCGGGACCCCCGGGCCTGCACCTGCGGGGCCCCCATGCCTGGCACCTGCGGGGCCCCCTGGGCCGGCACCTGCGGGGCCCCCGGGGCTGGCACATGTGGGGTGTGGCGGCATCTCCAGGGGAAACAGGCTGGTCCCCGGGGTCGTGTGTGGATGCGGAATTGTGCTGAAATGGCTGCTGGGGCTGTGTGTGTGTGTGTGTGTGTGTGTGCGTGTGCGCGAGTTGATGAGCCTGAGAACCTGAGTGCATGTGTGCGTGACCCACAGACACAGTGAGGTGCTGAGGCCGGGGGGGCGGGGGGGGGACCAGGTGGAGGGGAGCTATGGGGGGGAGGAGGAGCAGCTATAATAATCTGAACAGTAAGGGTTTATTTTTTAAAAATAGAAGGGGCCCGGCGGGGGGGGGGGGGGGGCGGAACGGGGACAATGGTAATGCTTCCAACAGTGCAGATCTCCAATAAGAAAAGCCGCCACCAACACGGGTGCAGAGGGCTGTTGGACATCGTGTCCGTGTTTCCTTCCAGGTGCTCCCAGGCGTGGGATGGCTGGGCCGTACGGCAGTTCCGATTTTAATTCTCTTTCCCGAGGATCCGCATGGTTTCGGTGGCAGCTGTGCCGGTTCACAGTCGCGTTCCCCACACCCTGGCGGCTCTCGCGCTCGCTCTGCCGGGGGCGGCCATTCCGAGGGCCGCGGGCGCCTCCCTGGGGTTCGGAGCCGCCTGGGGGGGAGGGGGGGCGGCGCGCTCACGTGCTCGCCAGGGGGTCAGGCCCTTCCTATTTTCACGTTGTTTTCTGTTCTGTTTCTCTGCTGTGGAGTGTGTGGGTTCTTCATGCATTTTGCATGTTAAACTCTTGTTACATAGAAGGCCTGCGAATGCTCTCCCATCCCATGAGCCGTGTCATTGCCGCGTGGAAGCTGGCGGTGGGTGCTGTCCCGCTCGGTCACGCGTGCCGGCTGCCGTTCTTACCTCTGCCCCGCCGGCCGGGGTCAGGGCGCTCGCTGCTGTCTCTGCCGAGAGCCGTGTGGTTCTGTCTTACACCGCAGGCTTCCATCCATTCTGAGTTAATGGTTGTGAGAAGTGTAAGATGGGGTTTGACTTCTATTTATGTATTTACTAGAGGGGGGAGGGGGTGGTGGCCCTCAGCCCAGCCTGCACCCTCTCCAATCTGGGACAGCCCTCTCACAACCAGGACTGCTGACTCCCAACTGCACACCTCCTGCCTTCTGATTGCCCCTAACCGCTTCTGCCTGCCAGCCTGATCACCCCCTAACCACTCCCCTGCTAGCCTGATGGATGCCTAACTGCTCCCCTGCCAGCCTGATTGCCCCTAACCACTTCTGCCTGCTAGTCTGATCGCCCCCTAATCACTCTCTGCTAGCCTGATCACCCCCTAATCACTCCCCTGCCAGCCTGATTGCCCCTAACCACTTCTGCCTGCTAGCCTGATCACCCCCTAATCACTCCCCTGCCAGCCTGATTGCCCCTAACCACTTCTGCCTGCTAGCCTGATCACCCCCTAATCACTCCCGCTAGCCTGATCGCCCCCAATCACTCCCCTGCCAGCCTGATTGCCCCTAACCACTCTGCCTGCTAGCCTGATCACCCCCTAATCACTCCCCTGCTAGCCTGATTGCCCCTAACCACTCTGCCTGCTAGCCTGATCCCCCCTAATCACTCTCTGCTAGCCTGATCACCCCCTAATCACTCCCCTGCTAGCCTGATTGCCCCTAACCACTTCTGCCTGCTAGCCTGATCGCCCCCCTAATCACTCCCCTGCCAGCCTGATTGCCCCTAACCACTCTGCCTGCTAGCCTGATTCCCCCCTAATCACTCCCCTGCTAGCCTGATTGCCCCTAACCACTCTGCCTGCTAGCCTGATCGCCCCCTAATCACTCTCTGCTAGCCTGATCACCCCCTAATCACTCCCCTGCCAGCCTGATTGCCCCTAACCACTTCTGCCTGCTAGCCTGATCACCCCCTAATCACTCCCCTGCCAGCCTGATTGCCCCTAACCACTTCTGCCTGCTAGCCTGATCACCCCCTAATCACTCCCGCTAGCCTGATCGCCCCCAATCACTCCCCTGCCAGCCTGATTGCCCCTAACCACTTCTGCCTGCTAGCCTGATCACCCCCTAATCACTCCCCTGCTAGCCTGATTGCCCCTAACCACTCTGCCTGCTAGCCTGATCCCCCCTAATCACTCTCTGCTAGCCTGATCACCCCCTAATCACTCCCCTGCTAGCCTGATTGCCCCTAACCACTCTGCCTGCTAGCCTGATCGCCCCCTAATCACTCTCTGCTAGCCTGATCACCCCCTAATCACTCCCCTGCTAGCCTGATTGCCCCTAACCACTTCTGCCTTCTAGCCTGATCAACCCCTAATCACTCCCCTGCTAGCCTGATTGTCCCTAACCACTCTGCCTGCTAGCCTGATTGCCCCCTAATCACTCTCTGCTAGCCTGATCACCCCCTAATCACTCCCCTGCTAGCCTGATTGCCCCTAACCACTTCTGCCTTCTAGCCTGATCAACCCCTAATCACTCCCCTGCTAGCCTGATTGTCCCTAACCACTTCTGCCTGCTAGCCTGATCACCCCCTAATCACTCCCCTGCTAGCCTGATTGCCCCTAACCACTTCTGCCTGCTAGCCTGATCACCCCCTAATCACTCCCCTGCTAGCCTGATTGCCCCTAACCACTCTGCCTGCTAGCCTGATCCCCCCCTAATCACTCCCCTGCTAGCCTGATTGTCCCTAACCACTCTGCCTGCTAGCCTGATCGCCCCCTAATCACTCCCTGCTAGCCTGATCACCCCCTAATCACTCCCCTGCTAGCCTGATTGCCCCTAACCACTTCTGCCTGCTAGCCTGATCCCCCCTAATCACTCCCCTGCCAGCCTGATTGCCCCTAACCACTCTGCCTGCTAGCCTGACCCCCCCCTAATCACTCCCCTGCTAGCCTGATTGCCCCTAACCACTCTGCCTGCTAGCCTGATCGCCCCCTAATCACTCCCTGCTAGCCTGATCACCCCCTAATCACTCCCCTGCTAGCCTGATTGCCCCTAACCACTCTGCCTGCTAGCCTGATCACCCCCTAATCACTCCCCTGCTAGCCTGATTGCCCCTAAACACTCTGCCTGCCAGCCTGATCACCCCCTAATCACTCCCCTGCTAATGTGTTTGCTCCTAACTGCCTTCCCCTGAAGGCCTGGTCACCCCTAACTGCCCTCCCCTGCAGGCCTGGGTCCCTCCCAACTGCCCTTCCTTGCAGTCCCAGTCCCCCCAAACTTCCCTCCTCTGCCGGCTTGGTCACCCCTAACTGTCCTCCCCTGCAGGCTTGATTACCTCCAACTGCTCCCTTGCAGGCCTGGTCCCTCCCTACTGTCCTCCCCTGCTGACCTGATTGCCCACAACTGCCCTCCCTTGCAGGCCTGGTCCCTCCCGTGTCCACATGGGGGCAGCCATCTTATGTGTTGGAGTGATGGTCAATTTGCATATTACTATTTTATTAGATAGGGTTTGCTACTTACAAGAGTCATTTTAATATAAACATTGGGCATAAAATTAATCAGTATAATATGACGTTCCAGTCCTTTGCATAAAGGAAAAGCAGTGACTAATGTTGAAGGAATGAATGAAGGAATGAGCTAAATTGCTCTACACTCTCTGAAGTCCCAGAAGCAGGCCATTGCTGGAGAGTGGACAGCTTGCCCCTCCCCCTTTCCCGTACCTTCTCCCTGGGTCCCTTGCCGTTCACTTGAGGTCACAAGACTGGGGTGATATGTATACATAGACACGTACATAAGATTGTCGTCTGGCCCTGGCCCATGTGGCTCAGTGGTTAGAGTGATGGCCCTCACACTGACAGGTCGAGGGTTTGATTCCTGGTCCAGGTCACCTACCTGGCTTGTGCATCTGCTTGGTTTGCAGGAGGCAACCACTCGATGCATCTCTCTCACATTGATATTTCTCTCTCTCTTTCCCCGTCTCTCCCCCTCCACTCTCCCCCCTTCTGCTTCCTCCACCCTCCCCCCCCCTCTGAAAAGCAACGGAAAGTACCCTCAGGTGCGGATTAACAGCAGCAACTGCCATCTTCAAGTAGAGGCCATTTTACTTCTTTTCCAAAACGATGCTTCTCATCTCTCTCTCTGGCCTGTCCGGCCAGAGCCGTGGGTGGGTCTCGGGAACAAAGCCCCCCCGTGGGCGGTGAACGGCCCTCTGGCCGTGCGGCTGAGCTGTGGGCGCTGTGATCGCGTGGAGGAGGCCTGTGCCTGGACTCACGGGGCCGGCGGTCTGCGCTTTGCATATAGCTTCGTCCTCTGGTCTCGCGAAGGGAGGGGTGCCCCCTCCTGACGCTCGCGCTCCTGAGCGTCCCATCTCCTGGCGCTGCGCAGGGTCTGCTCGGGGCCCCTGAGCCCAGGGGTGGCCCCTCGGACCCGGGCTGCCCCACTTGGGGGTGTTAATTCACAGCAGCACCTTAGCCTCTGTATGTCCAGGCATCAGTTCTGATATTTTTAGTTTAAAGATTTATCCATCTTGGTAATCTTTTTGGTAAAAAAACAAACGAACAAAAACAGCTTAGCCCTGGCCGGTGTGGCTCAGTGGATAGAGTGTCGGCCTGTGGACTGAAGGGTCCCCGGTTCTGTGTCAAGGGCACACACCCAGGTTGTGGGGTCGATCCCCAGTAGGGGGTGTGCAGGCCACAGCGGGGGTGGCGGGGGGTGAGGGGTGGCGTGAGGCACGGAGCCATGTCTGTGCTGGGTACAACCCAGAGACCAAAACGGGCCCCGCTGCACAGTCACAGCAAGCAGGGGTGCGGGGGGCAGGGAGGGTGGACGGCCGATGAGTAAATGTCGGGGAGCCCGTTGCAGACGAGATGCTGTCCCGCGGGGGTGAGCGTGCGGGCACCTGTCTGTCTCAGAGAGTCCTGAGACTCGTCAGGCACCAGGGGAGGCGGTGACTCGGGGGAGGAGCCCAGTGGACATAGGGAGGAGGTGGTCAGGGCCCAAGCCACGGGGCCTGAGGCCTGGGCACCACGGCCCCGGGGTGCACCCAGCACCCAGCACCCAGCACCCCGGCACAGCCCGCTCGGGGCCGCTGGTCACGGTGCCCGCCCTCTGCCCGCTGAGGGCCCAGGACGGCGACAGCCGGGCCCGCGGGGCAGGGAGGCCCCGGGTGTTGCTGGAGGTGCTGTGGGGCCGGGAGGGTGAGCGCCGGGAAGTGAGGTGACACTGATGTGTGAACTCTCATTTTCCCAATTTTTCTGTTTTTGTTTTATTCGTTTAAAAGAGGTGCAGGGGGCGGGCAGTTGGTGAGCTGTGTGAGGAGGGCCGGCCGGGGCTGAGGGGGCGGGGCCCGGGCGCAGCCTGCTCACCGCTGCCTGGTGGCCCCCGTCTCCCCCTCCCCCCGGAGCCCCTGCCCCATGGGCACCGCTATGGCCCCCCCTCCCCGTGGGAGGTGGGGAACACAGGGGCCGGGCCCCCAGCAGTCACTTCCTGGCTGATGGCTGAGGAACGGGGGCACTGAGGAGCTGCAGGTGGGGTTCGGGGTTCGAGTGCCTCTAGCCACAGGGCTCAACCAGCTTTCAACCCCCCAGCCCCACGGCAGCAGGCAGGAACACAGCAGGGAGGGAGCTGTGCCTGAGGGACGGAGGGGCAGGGAGGCTGGTACACGGAGGGGAGGCCCTGCACCCCCAGCCTGGGACAGGACGGCCTCCTGGGGAGGCTGTGCTGGGTGCGCATTGGGGGTGAAACCACCCCCTCCTCCCCTCCGCCCGCAGTCAGGGCCCGGAACCGCAGGCGGCAGGGTGAGCGGGGGCTGCGGCAGGAAGGCCTCGGGGCAGGGACCAGCCTGGGGACCGCAGGACGGGGACAGACAGCAGGACTGGGACAGCGGGACGGGGACAGCAGGACGGGGACAGCGGGGACGGGCTGGAGGCCCCGGGGCCCGGGCGGCGGTGTGTGCGTGCGGGAGACACAGTTACCACAGCCTCAGCAGCCACGCCGTTTGGTAAAAAGTTCACTATCGTGTTTATTGTTGGAGGAAGAAAAGACACGCCAGGGAAGAGGATTAACTTATTTTTCATCGCGAGGGTGGCAACAAAGTCCAGCTTATGCCGCCAAACGGTTCACATGACCCAGCCGCGTACAGCTCCGTGTGCAGGGACTACAGACAGGCAGCAGAGACACAGATGGATCTCGTACAAAAGCCGGCGTGAACAGGGAGCGAGGGCAGTCTACAGAGAGGACGGCGCTGCGCTTGTCAGTGCCTTTCCCGTCTCGTCCCCGGGCTCGGCCGGAGCCCCGCTCCCCGCGTCTGCGGAAACCGGAGGGATGCTCGGAGGGTTGTGGGGGGATCACGGTGAAACGTTCCTTAGAACAAACCCTGACTGAGTCTCTAGCGCGGTGGACGTGCGCGGGCTCGAGGTGGCGTCTGGGGGGCCGTGTGACGTGTGATGGGGACCCCGCCCTCCCGGGGGTCCTGAGGGGGGTGCAGCGGTGGAAACTGGCGACCAGGGAGCTCTGTCTGTGTCTGGAGTAAAAGATCCTCCAAAGGGGGAAGGGGGGCGAGTGTTCGCGTGATGGTGATGGGGGCGTACAAAACCCGCGCGTCCGGAAGGTGAGAAATGGAGGTGCTGGCGACCCCGCTAGTGTCCCGCCCAGCCGGGGTGGCGCCCGCCAGGAGCGTGTTCGTCCGTGGCGTCATGGGGGGGTGGCACGTGCCCCCGGTCACGCGTGTGGGCGAGGGTAACAGTCTAGACTCAGTTCCTGGAAGCCCGGCCCCGCTCCGGGTTGGAGTGGGTGCGGGTGCGGGTGCGGGGTGGGTGGTGGCGGTGTGGGGACAGCGGGCGCGGTCAGAACCTGCATGGGCGGGGGGACTGTCGTACAGTCGGAAAGCCATCTCTAAGGCACACAGACAGTGAGGGGCACCCCATCCCGGTGCGGCAGCAGGTCATGGGCACGCAGAGCGGGAGGGGGGCCCGCGGCCCGCCTGGGGTGCAGGGGGAGGCTCCCCTGGGACCGGGGGGGGGGGGGGCCTGTCTGGTCTCCATTGGGGCCGTTAGGGCCGGGCCTGCGAGGGAGCAGTCAGGACGGTGAGGACGTGTTAAAGGAAAAGGAATCCTTTCCAGGTGAGCCCTGTGTGTAGAGGGAGCCTCGCTCCCTCTTTGGCTTCGGGAGGCCGGGCGCCCCGTGTCGGCCAGAGAGCCCGGCGCACGCCGGGGGATAAACAAAACGCAGTACAGCTGCTCCCGCAAAGGTAAAGTAGAAAATAGCAGCATGTTTGAACCCTCATTCTGAGTTTCTCGGGAGGAGGAGTATTGAAAACACGGGCAGATACACATACTTTACAGGGCACGCAGTTCTGTTCATGGCGGCTCCCCGGAGGTGAGCCCGGACCCCACTCCCTCCCGAGGTAAGGCTGCGGGCGAGCCCCAGCGCAGGGCACTGCCCCCGGGGTGGCGGGGCCCCAGGAGTGGCGTCTCCAGGACCGGCCACGTCGTCCCGCTCGGGAGGGTCCCGAGAGAGGACCCTGCCCCCCTGGTTCCCCCCACCCCCGTTTCCCGCGTGGGGCACCTCTGGGCACACCGAGTCTGCCACTTTCTCTGCCAGCCAGGTCGGCTTTTTCTACTACATTTTTTTCCTCACAAAAGGCAAGTTTTCAAGGATGCCTTGTAAAACTTGTTACAGCACATTGTTTATGCAGGATGAACTTAACACCGTTTTTTTGCCACTTTGCTATTTATGTACACATATAAAATAGAGCAGGATGCTCAGCCCACACAGCACACACACCACCGGGAGGGACACCCGCACAGGCCCGCAGAGACTGGCTGGTAATTCGCACCCGAAGTACAGGATATTAACAAAATAGGAAATATCAAACAGTGAGTACTCTACCTAAGGATCTCGCCTTTCCCCCAAATTGGTGGCAAATCCACAAAAATAGACTTTTTTTTAATCTGGTGACCATACAATACATAGGTACTTACATCGCAGGTGATAATATATTTAAGATGCTATGTACAGAAAGTTTGGCTCAACTTTTAATTTATAGATAGCATAATAAGTGTTCATGGCTTTTATCCCCCAAGGTTCTGTCTGAAAGGTATTTTCCCCCCTTTAGAATAAAACTTAAAAAGTTAAAACAAGATAATAAAGCTATTCTCAAAAAAAAAAAAAAAAATTTAAACATACAGCTTTGGCTTATATAAATAATTCATAGCAGAATGTTTTCAAAAGTAGTGAATAACTTTATATATAGTCATCAATTCATAAGGGCGTTCTCTCTCATATAAAATATACTCGAGCTAAAATCCGTCTCTTTAACGCTAGGGTGCGGCTGTAACGGACTCCGCCCCGTCCCTCTGATAACTTAATATATTACTTTGCTGGGTCGGCTCTACCTCTAGGCGGGGCGCGGGCCGCATGCGGCTGCTAGTCTCTCACCAGCGCTTCTCGGCCCGTGCCTGTGCGTGCCTCGCAGGACATGCGGGGTGGGCACTATGTACAGTATTGCTTCCTGGTCCCGCGGCCCCGTCTACAAAGCGGTTCTGGGGGGCCCGGCCCGCGCGAGGGCCCGCCGGGCACGCGTTTCTCTGCAAAACCCGCTCAGGAAACGGGGCCGGGCGCCGGGCGGCTGCCCACGGGCCACGCCTGCAGACGGACAGGCCGGCAGGGAGGGCCCGGTTCTGTCTGCCACACCCACACACACACACGCACACCACATACATACATACGTGACGGACAGATATGTATGTATGTACATATAAATAGCGTTACCTCCGGTCCTGGCCCTGCGGGCGGGCAGTGCTCTGCGGTCACACGGCCGCCCCGGACCTAGGTCACCCACGTGTCCATGCGCATGCGCTTCACCGACGGGCTCTCTCTGTCCTGGGGGTTGGGGGGCCGGCCCAGCGCCGCCGGCGAGTGGAAGTCCCCCCGCGGGTCCTCCCGGTCGCTGCCGTCGTAGGAGCTGCTGGAGCTGCTCAGGCTGTCCACGGGGGAGGGCTGCGCGGGGGGCTGGGGGGGCTGGGCGGGCGGCGGCGGCGGCTGCTGGAAGCCCGAGGGCGTCACGCGGTCCCGAGGCGGCGAGACGGGCTCCGACTTGATGCTGACGTTCTGGTTGGTGATGGAGAGGCTGGAACCCTGAGAGAGCTGCGCGCCGGACCTGCAGGGACGGGGGTCAGCGGGTCCTGGGCGTGCGGCCCCCGGGGTAAGCCCACCCCCCGCAGGGAAGGAGCCCAAGGCCACTGCGACCTGAGGGGCTAATGTGCCCAACGGTCTGTGTCCAGGCCACGCAGGAGGAACAGCCCGGCCCTGCACACGGCTCCCCCAGGCCCTGCTCTGCCACAGGCCGCCCGCCCCCTCCCCTGAGCAGCAGCCTCGGGGGTACAGGCCCCCGTCCCCCCCACCGGGCTATTCCTAGGTGTCCCTCCAGGAGGCAGAGCGCAGGCCCGGGGCCACGGAGGGGTCTGCTACGCCACCCCAGCTGCTCCCCGGCCTCCCGTCCTGCTGGTCTGCTCCTTCTGTGCGTGATGTCTGCTCCCGTGGCAGCCTGTCCCCTCCAGCGGGGGGAGTGTCTGAGAGGTGCTTGTGTGGGAAATAACGGTGACTGTCTGTCCTCACAGCTGAAGGACCTGCCCACGAGCAGGCTCTCTTGGTGAGGCTTCCTGTGTGTGTGTGTGTGTGTGTGTGTGTCTGCTTGACACCCGCCCTCTCATCCTCCCTGGCAGGGAGGGTGTGGCGAGGGGGGTGCGTGGTGCCCTGTCCCCCTAGATCACAGCCTGGCTGCCTGAACCTCCTCAGGGAACGCTTCGTGCGCTCAGCCTCCCAGCCCGAACAGGGTTTCCTCCAAACCCTGCTGTCTGATCACTGGGCGGGAGGACGGAGGCCAGGGAGCGGGGACAGCACGTGGACCCAGCAGAGCAGGCCCTGAGCAGGGGAGGCAGCGGGTACTCACACCAGGGAGCTGAGGGCGGCCGGGCCCAGGTGGTGCTGCTGCCAGGCGGACACGGGGCCCAGGGACAGCATGCCCGGCGAGTTGAAGCCCTGCAGGGCCGACAGGTCCGCGCTGGTCAGCGAGTAATCTGCAAGAGAGGGCGCTGGTGGGCGCGGGGCTCCGGGCCTCGCTCCGGGGCACGGGGGCCTACTGCTTCCAGGGTCCGGGGCCGTGTCAGTAAGGAGCTCCCGTGTTTGCCAAATGGTCAGTTTGTGACGTCACAAAACGTGGAGGTGCTTGTCAACTGCCCAAGGCTGTTGCTAGGCAACTTATTTTAAATGCTCCCCTCCCTGTCCTTCCCGCCACTAGCATCCTCAACACAGTCACCTCCAGCTCCTGCGCACGTCCCTGTCCACTCGTCCAGGGAGGCACGGCCAGCTCGCTGCACAGCTCACCCCTCTGCTACGGGCTGCCGTCACCCTCAAGGGCAAGTGCACAGCTCCCGCTTCCCCTCTGACAGCCACGCCGCCCACCCCCTGCTGGACTGTCCTCTGCGATGTCCGCGCCTCATCTCCCCCACGCCTGCGCCTCTGCTCCTTACCCAGCGGCCTTCAGCTCGCTGCTCCAGCCCAACCCGGGGGTCACCCTTGACCCTTCTCTCCCAAGTCCGAGCACTGCCCTGGCCCATGTGGCCTTGCTCCACCTGCCCCCCCCCCCCCCACACACACACAGTGACCACAACAGCCAGGAAGGACACCTCCCTGAGGAGAGCCCACGGCCCAGCGCCCTCCGGCCAGAGCGGGACGAACGACTATAACGGTCATTCCCCCAGGGACCCTCCGTTCCCGGTCCCCACCCCTCTCCCAGGCGGGCCTGGGGGAACACTCAGTGTCTGGTCCACCTGCCGCCCCAGGTCAGCCCAGCTCCGCCCACACTCGGACCTTCCACTCACCCGCCGGCCCTGCAGTCCCAGCTCTAAGCTGGTGGCCCCCAGTTCCCAGCACAGGGTGTGCTGCCTCGCTCAGCACCCCAAAGCTGCGATGGGCCCCCTTTCCCGCCCACACTGGACACCGTGGTGACGTTTCCCAGCCACGCCGTTTCCAGCGGCTTCTGTTCTAAGAGGCGAGCAGCCATCGAGGGGCCGGCTCTTAGTGAGTCTCAGAAGCTGGCAAGCGTGTCCGTCCACAAACGTGTGAGACAGTCACAGACCACAGGCGGTGATGGACGAAGGCGTGCGCCACTTACCCGTGTTGTAGGCGGTGGGCATGGCCGAGTACACGAGCCCCTGGGGGGGCAGGCTGGGCGTCGTCACGGACACCACGGGGGTGGCGAGGGGCTGGGAGGCCTGCGAGCTGCCGATCCGCTGTGCGCTCTGCGGGGGGGGGGGGGGGGGGGGGTCGTCAAGAGGACAGGCTTTGCAGCGATGGTTCAGGCCCCTCGCCTCTCACCCAGGGCTGCCGGCTGCCGGCCTGGCACAGTGAGCGGCGCCGTGTGAGCACCGGGGAGGCCGGCCGCCCTCAAACACCGGCGGCTTAAGTACCAGGCCGGCCGGGCATCCGTGTCCGGGAACCAAGTTCATGGCCCAGGACCAGCCCCTCCCGGCCAGGCCTGGGCTCCAGGACACCTTCCTCACTTTGGGTCAGAGCCATCATGGTTCTATCCCAAGTTCAAACTATATTCCAGCAGATGGTGTTTGGCGCTGTGACTTCCAAAACCACTAGAGGGCGGCGTATTCCTGGCTAATCCACAAAGACACATTCATGACATCAACTTCAGGGTAAGCAGTGACATCTAGTCTATAAATTATTTGCTCTCGAATTGTAAACTTCCATTTGTAATCATTACTGTATCGTTAAGTATTTTCCCGATAGATAGTCCAAATCTGCACGTAGCATAATCCGACACAGTGACAGCTAACGAGTGGATGGAAGTTAACCAATACGAACCACATCCAAATCTACGAGCAGTCACCACGTTCAATAAAGAAGGAGCCCTTGTTTGAAAATAAACTAATTGTGCAAAACACGCCAGCATGCACACACAACCCTCCCCCATACACACACACGTGTGTAAATAAAACCAAGAGATGGCACTCCACATGCATTCATGCAGACCCCGTCTGTGCTAAAAATGAAACATTTTCAATACTTCATTCCCCTTAAAGTCCTAATTAGCAGCTGATTTTGAATTTGATCACTTCTGTGAGGTTTGAGTTTGAGTTTGCAAAGAAAAAACCTCAACTGAAAGTTATTTTTAATCCAACTTAATTTCTAGAAGAAAAGCCAATAGAAATCAAGTTTTGGAAAAGGTATTAACAGCTACGTTTTGGGAATGAAAAGTCTTCTGATAGAAACCAGTAAGTCTGTCTGTGGCCACTGCTGGGGATCCCTGCTGGCGCACGGAGCCTCTTGGGGTGCAGAGAGCTCCGTGCACCACGGAGCGAGCCAGCTCTGCAGAAGGTGACCTCACCAGCAATGACGTCACCATCTTGAGAGAAATAACACAGCCATGTGCTACACCATGAAGGTGAGGTCATCTTCTAAGAATATGCCGGTAACTTGGGAGCTATGCAGGGTGTTTGCATCTTTCCTTAAAAGCTGGGACAACTGTCTCTGGTCACGGACAGCTACTGTTTACTCCAATGTTCCCTCCAGCGAACAGAAGGGATCAATGACAGTAAACTAGACGCCCATCACAGCAGACTGGCTTAGTTGTTCAGTGTTTCTATCGTGTTTGGTAACAAGAAGAAATCTGTGTAGCAAAGGGAACACTGGTGGTTAAACATCGAGTTAGTGCTTTCCACGTCACTGTGACAGACAGCCCACTCACCAGCTCCAACTCCTCTTCCTCCGACTGCCCGGGGCGCAGAGAGGGAGAAGAGAGCTATTAGCGGCGGACTCAGGAGGGGCTTCAGGAAAACATGTCATGGGACACGGGGGCGCAGGACTCCCCAGAGATCTGCACACGGGGCCACACAGGTGACCTACTGTCTGTGCTGTGGCCGCCCCTGCCCGGGAAGGGGCTCCAAGGCCTCTCCCCAGCTCCACCCACCCTCTGGCTGCACCGGCCCAGGGGCGCCTCCGGATGAAAAGTCCTTTGCATAGGACAGTGGCCAGTAATCTGTGACCCAAGAGCCACATGCGGCTCTTTGGTCCCTTGAGTGTGGCTGGGCGTGAGAACCACTTCTTCAAAATAGACTCGCCCAGGCCGACAACCGACTTCTGCGCACGGGCCCGAAGCTTCAACCGCACTGTACGTGCGCGCGCACGGGGTATTTGTGGAAGGGCCACACTCCAGGGCCAGAGAGCCGCCTGTGGCTCGTGCGCCGGTTTGCCGACCTTTCCTTTAGGACTCCCCATCTGGGCCTGGCTCTTCCGTACTGACCTCCCCTGCTTCCTCCAGCAGCCCAGGCGGGGCGGGAGAACGGCTGACGCACAGGACTGGGGAGCCCGGCGTGAGCGCCCACTGCACGGTGCCTGCCGGGCGCTGACGGCATCTCCTTACGGGGCTCAGGCCGAGAGGAGCCCGCGCTGCCCGCCCGGAGGCCCCTGGGGTGCGGGCACCAGCCGCCCCCGGAGCCCTGGGAAGCTGCGTGTGGGCGTCTCCTACCGGCCAGGGGCAGGCCCGCTCTGCTCCCGGCCACAGGCTGCCGGAGACAGCGAGGCTGGGGGGACGCAGACACGGCCAGCAGCCAGGCCAGAGCCTGTATTCTTACAGGCTCACAGGGGAAGGTTTTTGAGAAATAAAAAACTTACTTGCAAAATAACTCATTCGCGTTTTTATGCAGTTCCCCATGGTGTGCAGAGTTTTCTAACAGATAACAGCGCTTCCTCACAGAAAGCAGGCCCAGAGAAGACCTCTCCCTGTTCAGCTTTCATTTTAAATAACCACTCTGGCTCTCCAGTCTCTGATTTCTGTGTATATTCACTTCCCATGGACACAATCATTAGGAACAAGTTAGATTCTAGGGCGGTACGAACATTTAAAAAGAAAACAGAGACAGCCCAGGCCGATATGGCTCAGTGACCGAGCATCCACCTAGGAACCCGGAGGTCAGGGTTCCAGTCCCTGGTGGCAGGCTCCATCCCCAGTAGGGGGTGTGCAGGAGGCAGCCTATCAGTGATCCTCGTCATGGATCTTTCCCTCTCTCTACCCCTCTCCCTTCCTCTCTGACATCAATAAAAACACACGTTCAAAAGGAAACACAGCCCGGAGTGTGCAGGAGCGCGCTCTGAGGAAGGGGACGAGGAGGTGACGTACCAGGGGGGGCATCATGCCCTTGCTGGACGGAGGGATGACGACCCGCAGGTCCGGCTTCCGGCTGTTCATGCCCAGGCTGCCGCCACCTGGAGGGGGGGGAGACTTTGAAGGCATCACTTTGCCTAAGCTATTCGCACCCGCGGTTCCAATTACATTTGGAGAAGCTCTCGAGTTTACAAAGCCATTCCCTGGAAGAGAGAAATATCCCTCGTTAACAAACACAGCCATTCACGGACCGGGTGCGAGTCTGAAGCAAGCTTCCCCAGTTCCGGTTTCAGGAGAGTTCTGTAAGGAAACTCATTAGCAGCTCCCCGTGTTCCTTTAACATTTTTAAATAAGCAGAAGCTGGCCCAAGTGTGAAATAGATATAACGCTTAAGCTCAATGTACTACTGTATCTCACAAGCTAGAACATTTGCAATATTTTTACAAAATGTTCCAAAAATGCACATGGAACCACAAAAGACCACGAGTAGCCACAGCAATCCAGAGAAAGAAAACACAAGGCAGAGGTGTCTCGCTACCTGGCATCAAACTACGATACAAAGCTATAGGAATCCAAACAGCATGGCACTGGTGTAACACCTGACATGTGGGCAAATGGGATAGGAGAGACCCCCCCCAAAAAAAAAAACAAAAACAAAAAAAACCACTGCATCTATGTGGTCAAACATAGCAAAGGAGGCAAGCACACACAATGGAGTGAAGACAGTCCACTTAGGAAAAGCCGCTCCCTCGGCCCCCTTCCCTCCTCATCAGCAGAGGCCCGTGGGGGACCCACTCACCGACGGGGCTGCTCCCAGCTCCATTGGGCACCGTGAGGTCCGCCGAGCTCAGCATCCCACCTGCGGGGGGAGCGGACAGGGAGGAGGAGCTGGCACCGCCTCCGCGGAGGAAGGAAGTGCACAGAGTGCCCGCCCTCCACGCCCAGGACCCCAGCCCCCAGCCTGACCCGAACTTGGCACTGCCTAAACAGTAACAGGTAAGTAAGGATACAAAATAACCACCGCCACAGTAAAAGCACAAACAATGTAACTAACGCAGTAATTAATACATGACCGGGCAACTGGGGCAGGCCAGACAGTGCTCGCTGCGGGGTGACAGTGCTCCGGGGGCGATACAGACCAGGGCACGGAGGAGGGCACGCATCCCCGAGGGAGGCCGTCCAGGCACTGGGAATCCCGCTGGTCGACCCACACGTTCGGCAGGGGGCATGCAGGAGGCAGCCCATCCATGGTTCTCTCTCATCATTGATGTTTCTCTCTCTCTCCCTCCCTCCCTCCCCCCCCCCCTTCTCCCCCTTCCTGAGATCAATAACAATATATTTTAGAAAATACTTAAAGGAAAGCCAATTGTTGTTTATTAAACAGGAAGACTAAGAGGAGCACCCTAGTTTGGGGTTTTCGCCCTCTCTGACGAAGAGCGGCCGGCGGCCGTCCCACCTACCCGCACTGCCGGTGCTGGGCGGGCGCTGTGGGGCGCCGGGGGACACCGTCCGGTGCAGCGCGGCCTGCGGCGGCGAGAGCATGCCCGAGTCCGCCAGCGCCGAGCCGGCCGCCAAGGCCGGGGACACCAGGGTGCTCCCGGGGCTGCTGTAGGACAGGGCGTTGGGGCTGCTCACGGGGACCGTGACGGACATGGAGAAGTTCTGAGGCGGCAGCGCGGGCTGGAACGAAAGAACAGGAGGAGGAGCTGTTAGCTTCATCCCATCTGCAGTCCACTGTTCACATCTAAAACTGTTCACATCTATGTTAAACGTGTTCACATCTAAAACTGTTCACATCTATGCTAAACGTGTTCACATCTAATACTGTTCACATCTATGCTAAACGTGTTCACATCTAATACTGTTCACATCTATGCTAAACGTGTTCACATCTAATACTGTTCACATCTATGCTAAACGTGTTCACATCTATGTTACACTTCACATCTATGCTAAACGTGTTCACATCTACCTTAAACATATGAACTTCAATAGCTGACTAGTTATTAAAAGTAGAAGATGGGGATAGATCCTTATAAATTCTCACCCCGCAGATGTAAGCTATTTCCTTTAGAATTATATTTAAACAGGAGTATGTCTGACATGAACCTTTGCAATTTCTTATGTATTAATACATATATTCTGAAATAATGCGTATGCTATATATTTCAGACATTCATAGAGATGAAAAAGTCAACCTAATATTGAAGTACTGTGGTCAAATTTAGACATACAAAATGTATCAGTTACCAAGTAAGCATAAGTCATCACTTTAATGAAACCAGTTTAGTAACATTACATTTCTACCGGGAGATTCCCATTATAATAAAAAGGGCAAAGTGTGTACAAATATTATAAACTTAATACACAGAATTTCAGACATTATAAATAACCCTGGCATGATTTAGTTGACTGACATCTTAATGGACAAAACTAAAAACAACAATTAAGTTACATATGTAGCACAAAGCAATCCGAGTATAAGGAAAGGGGAAAATAAACAATAAAATTAACTACCGACAAGCTGTCTAAATTGTACGATGATCAAATTATAACTGTTATCAATGTTATCTTCTTTCCCTCCAAACAGTCCACACCCCTTTAAAATATATTCTATTTCCTCTTTCATTCCTGCACAGGCGTGTTAACCACGATAAACAAGTTTTCATAATTTAAAATGAGAGAAGCCCTTACTCCTCAGACTTTTTGAAGTGATTAGCAAAGCAATAAAACTGCTAATTCAGAGTTGGTATATATTCTATTCAATAGTTCATTCCAGGTAGAAAGTTATGTCATTGACAGACACAAAACAATGGACATAAGATTTAAAATTTTTTCAAATGTAAATACTTATATTTACACTTTTTTTTTTTTTTTTTTTTTGCAGCTTAATATTAACTGCGGACAGTGATGGTATTAGCACAGAAATATCTCCCTATCTTTCATGAGTGGCCTGTGCAGCATAAAACTTGTTTGAAGAACAGCCCAGGATGCGTACTTCAGGGCATAGTATTAAGAGCATTAACTCTGACATGAAGTAAGTACCAGCATCAGAACCAATGTGTCCCACAGGCCCACACTGCTCCCAAAGTGACGCCTCACTCTGCACCGGGTTAGAGTGCAGCTTCTTAAACAAACAGAACCAGGGCTCCTCCTCAGCACCCATGGGCTCGGCTCAGCTCGGCACCGGAGGCACTGCTGCCAAGTGGTTTGGAGACATTTACAAGAGCCAACCAGGAAACTGCTCATTCAGAGTTGGAATTAGCAACTATTGGAATTAGCATACAACTCATGTTGTGTGCTGTTACAGCGGCCATACAACGTGAGCAAACACAATTTTGAGCCCCACGAGTGTGGCTCGGTGGTTGAGCATCAACCTGTGAACCAGGACGTCACGGTTCAATTCCCAGTCGGGGCACAGGCCTGGGTTTTGGGCTCGATCCCCAGTAGGGGGCGTGTAAGAGGCAGCGGATCCATGATTCTCATCACTGATGTTTCTCTCTCTCTCCCTCTCCCTTCCTCTCTGAAATCAATAAAAATGTATTTTAATAATAATTTTAAAACACCACATTTTATAATAAAACTAACCATTTTATACTCCATAGTCTCAAGATCTATTTAAAGTGCATGAGATATTTTTTAAGTCATAGGAAGGAGGGGGCAGTCATACGCACCCCTACAGTTAAAATTGCTGAAGTTTAGAGCTGACGAGACCTTAAACATCACGTGAGGCAACTCACTCTCTTTACAGAGAAGGGAACGAATCCAGGATGGGGTGGGTGCTCTATCCCAGTGGTCGGCAAACTGCGGCTCATGAGCCACATGCGGCTCTTTGGCCCTTTGAGTGTGGCTCTTCCACAGAATACCACGGCCTGGGCGAGTCTATTTTGAAGAAGTGGCATTAGGAGAAGTTTAAAAAAAATTGGCTCTTAAAAGAAATCTCAATCGTTGTGCCATTGATATTTGGCTCTGTTGGCTAATGAGTTTGCCGACCACAGTAGGAAGCGAGCCTGTATTAGAATGTTCCTCTCATGTCTATGTTTAAGGCACTGAGCATGTCTGCTAAGATCTCAGCAATTTCGACCTAAAGTTCTATAAAATAGAATAAACTATGCTTTTGCAAGGCGTGTGGTCAGTCTCCATGCACAAGTTAGAAGCACAAACCAGACGACAGTACTCACTGCGATCTTATGATTCCGCATCATATTATCAAACTCCTCATTAATTTTTTTATACTTCTCCTCTGTATGTGGCGTTAGCACATAGGCAGTATCGGGGTCTGGGCTGTCGCACCCTCGGTGCTCCTTCTTGTTGAGCGCCTAAACGGTGAAGTTAACAAACAGGATCAACACATCACAAGTAGAGGTGAGGCGGGCGTACTTACAGGGCCTCGCTTGAAAATAAAATCACTCTCTTCAGTTAGTTTGCTGAATCTGTCCTCCGAGAGTGGACTGTGCTCAAAGTAATCGTCAGCATCAGGGCTCTCACAACCATTAAGGCCTTTCTTTCTTAACGTCTGAAATACAATCGGAGAGTTCACACACACAGGGTACTGCCGTGCCACGAGGTTTCCTGCAACATCCACTAGAGCCGCCGGCGTGGTCTTGCGTGAGCACGGGGACGCGGGTCCTCAGTGCGGCATTGACGCCGTGCTGTCCCCTCTACACCAGCAGCAAGGGCCCTGCTTGGACTCGCCCTTCCCACACTTCCAGGAGAAGAGGATCCATCGCTCCCTCTCTCTGTGACAGCCTGCCCCAGGGGAGCCTCGCCCTCCGAGGAGAAGCTAATGCGAGAGAACCCCAACAGAAATGGGGCACAGGCTGCCCCAGGAGTCAGGAGAGCGCCCTAGACATTTCAGCAGCTTCCCCTCCTGACACTGAGCCTGAGAGTGTGTCCTAATCCCGAGAACATCCAACCAGCTCTATCTCCCCAAATGTCATTCTTCACCTGCTCTCAAACACCATCATTTTCCTACTTAACTCTCAAGTATAAAAACTCCAATATAGAATATATGACAGTGCTGACTCCTCCTTATATAGAATCAATGTATGCATGCCCTGACATATTTTTAAAGTTTGTAAAACATTCTCTCCCCTGCCCTTTCCACAGCGTCGCTGACCATGGCACCCGGCGCTCTGCAGCGGGCCCCGCACCGGCCTGCGGGCTCCCTCGCCCCGGGGGCTGTGCGCGTGGCCATAAAAGGCCCTGCTGTTCAGAACACAGGAGGGGGACCCCCGCCCCGCCTGCCTGCAGCCGCTATCGCAGGAGGTGTCGGCACTCGGACGCTGCGGCCTGGCCTCCACAGCCGGGGCTGCCGCGGACACACAGCAGGTGCCCGCACATGTCACCACCGAGGGGCCGCGGACCGATCCGGCCCCCGACGTCCAG
The DNA here is from genome assembly GCF_964339955.1 of Pipistrellus hanaki. Lineage (NCBI taxonomy): Eukaryota > Metazoa > Chordata > Mammalia > Chiroptera > Vespertilionidae > Pipistrellus > Pipistrellus hanaki. The sequence goes on from NC_140523.1 coordinate 1,080,322, forward strand.
GTTCCCTCATCGCCCATCAGCCTCAGGCCAGACAGCCCAGTCTGGCACGGCCACTGACAGCGTCACAGCCCACGTCCCTGCGAGCACCTCGGCTGCCAGAGAAACGGCACCGTGCTCCCTGCCCAGCGGCGGGCGGGCGCCCGTGTTCTTGGGGAGCGGGCTCTCCCGGGCCTGCCCTGCAGGGAATGTGAGAGCCCTATCAGCCCCGCAGATAACACTGATGTGCCTCCGCTGGGAGCCAGCGCGCCCTCTTATCGCCGGAGCAGGAGAGCGGCGGAGGCCCAGCTGCCTAAAAAGGCTTTTCTGTCTCCTTATCGGCCAGAGCGAGTGGAATGCTGTGATCTCAGCGGGCGCGGGAGAGGCAGGCCGGCCTCGGCTCACGGCTGCACAGGAGCCGCCACCGGGGAGCTCCGAGCCAGGCCTGACCACTGCGGCTTCGCCTACTGCCTGGGAGACCAGAATGTCCCTCAGTGCGTGCTCAATTCCGTAATAACTGTCCGATCACCCTCCACACGAAGGGAGCACAGCACTCAGGGAGAACGAGGGGCCGGGAAGCACTCCGATGCTGCCTGCCTGCGCTCTCACCCCCAGCTGCTCCAGCTCTGGCCACCCACCCCTCACGTCTGCATCGCATGATCCCTGGGGGCGGTAGGATGGGTCAGATGGAGCACACGTACAGGTGAGCACGTGTAACGTAACAGAATAAGGTCTTAAGCTGCAAGGAACTTGGACCACTAGGGTTTGTCAAATAAGAAAAGCTCTCCTTTTCCCCATTTTTAATAATTGTTCCCAATGTTGACAGACTCTTCTTATATTTCCTAGACAAGTTGAAAATACATACACATTTAAATTTTTTTAATTGTGAAGCATACATAAAGAGAAGTATATCAAGCCTGGATGGCATGGCTTGGTGGTTGAGCATCGACCCGTGAACCATGGGTCATGCTTCAATTTCCTGGTGAGGGCACATGTCTGGGTTGCAGGCTCAGTCCCCAATAGGGGGCCTGCAGGAGGCAGCCCATCAGTGATTTCAGAGAGAGGAAGGGAGAGGAGAAAGAGAGAAACATCTATGACCCCCCTACTGGGGATCAAGCCCGAAACCTGGTCATGTGCCTTGACCAGGGATTGAACCGTGACCTCATGGTTCAGGGGTCGACGAGCCACGCCGGCCGGACCATATGTTCACTCTGGCAGCTAGTCTACACATCTGCACACACGTCTCTAAAGCATGTGAGTGAAGCTGTCAGTTCACTAACCGTTACCCTCAGTCCTACCGGACGGTGCCAAACTGGTTTTCGGCGGCTGTATCAGCGAACTCTCCCGCCTGCGCCGAGGCTGGCTGTGCGTTCCTCTGGGGACTCAGAACACAGCGCGGGCCCTATCTCCGGGCCGTTTGGGTTTTCTCCTGTGAAGTGCCTGTCAAGCACTCTGCCAAGTTTTCTCCCGAGCTGTTTCTCCTCCTTATTGCTTGAGAGTCTTTTTATGTGTCATCAGCACAAGTCCTCTGCTAATTTTATGCACTGTGAAAACCTCTCCCCACTCTTGGGCGTGTTTTTTTAATACTTGGGATGAAAATGGTTCTTAGTTTTTTTGGGTTATTTGGTTTTTGTTTTGTTTTTTTAATATGTATTTTATTGATTTTTCACAGAGAGGAAGAGAGAGGGATAGAGAGTTAGAATCATCGATGAGAGAGAATAATTGATCAGCTGCCTCTTGCACACCCCCTACTGGGGATGTATGTGCCCGCAACCAAGGCACATGCCCTTGACTGGAATCGAACCGGGGACCTTTCAGTCCGCAGGCCGAAGCTCTATCCACTGAGCCAAAGCGGTCCCGGCTGGTTCTTAGTTTTAATAAAGTAAAGTTCATCCAATTTCCCCTTTACAGTTAGTTCTCCCTTATGGCAGTAATTTCTGTGTCTGTGTAAGAACGCTTTCCCTTCCTCAAGTATGGGGTGTGGGGGAGGCAGCCGATCAATGATTCCCTCTCACCCTTGATGTTTCTCTTGCTCTCTCCCTCCCTTCCCTTCTGACATCAATAAAAATATTCTTTTTAAAAACTGAAAGGTGGATAAGTGAGTGTCGTGTCTGTCTCACTATGTTTATCCCACAATATTCCAACACCAACAGCTATAATATGTATTTAGCATGATGCTCCCAGACAACGGACCAGGTCTAACTCCACAGGCACAACACGTGTCCTCACGCTGCAGACATGCAGGCTGCTAACAACACAGGACACCCCCCTTCTCTCGTCACAGCGGGTCCCCAAAGGGCTGGTGTGTGGGACACAACGGACACACATCTGCGGCTGACTCCGCCTTACTGCTCAGCGCTCTGCCGAGGGACATTCAGGGGAAACCCTGCCCGTTGGAGAGACTGACAAATACGCCACCGCAAGTCGGGGCACAGGCCTGGGTTACAGGCACGACCTCCGTGGGGCGTGCGGGAGGCAGCTGGCCCACGATTCTCTCATCGCTGGTGTTTCTCTCTCTCCCCCTCTCCCTCCCTCTCTGACACCAATAAAGTTATATTTAAAAGAGACACGGCTCAGAGAGGAGCGGGGTCTGGCGGCCTCACCTCGACAATGTCGGCGTTGGTGCGGCTCTCGTGCGGCTCGTTGTACTCGGTGTACTTGAGCAGCACCTTGTCCATGTCGGTGCTGGCGTACTGGAACAGCTTGTTGGAGCTGTTGAAGATGATGAGCGCGATCTCGCAGTCGCAGAGCACGCTCAGCTCGTAGGCCTTCTTCATCAGCCCGAACTTCCGCTTCGTGAAGGTGACCTAGCGAGCGGGGAGAGGCCTTTTAGGAAGAGCGTTCGTCGCCCTGCCGGGGCGGCTCCACCCAGGAACCAGGAGGTCACGGCTCCACTCCCGGTCCGGGCACAGGCCTGGGTGCGGGCTCCATCCCCAGCGGGGGCGTGCAGGAGGCAGCCGATGCATGATGTTTCTCTCTCTCTCTCTCTCTCTCTCTCTCTCTCTGTCTCTCTTCCTCCCTTCCAGTCTAAAAATCAGTAAAAATAAAAATAAATGTTGGAATTATCGGGCCAGCAATTCAAAACAGCTATGAAGCCCATACTAAGGCTTTCGTGGAAAAAGACAGCATGCAGCAACAGGTAAGCAGAGAGGTAGAAATTCTTTTATTTTTTTTATTCTCTTTAAATGCTGCCAGTAAAAAAAAAAAACTAACATAAAGGAATCATCTTTGGTGGGTCCATAAGCAGGATGGAACTAATGAGAAAGAAACCTCTGAGCTTGAGGACATGCCAACAGAAACTGCAAACAGCAGCAGAGAAGAAAGAGAAATCACAGGAGAAATATTTGAATCATAACATTTGAGAATTTCCCCAAATTAATGTTCAGACGCCAAACCACAGATCCGGGAAGCTCAAAGAACACCAAACAAGACAAATCCAAACAACAAACAAAAACCCCTCCAAACCCCAAGATGACAGCGAGGCATGTTGTATGTAAACTGTATAAAATCAAAGGTAGAAACATCTTGAAAAAAGCCGGAGGGGGAAAAACACCTTATCACCGGCGTGTACATGTAAGAACCACATCCAGGTTCTCCTCTGACACCACGCAACGAGGACGAGCACACGGATAAGTTTTAAGTGGCGGAGGGCGGGGAGGAACCGCCAGCCTAAATGCTGTATCTGAGGAATTGTACTTCAAAAGAAATAAAGACCTTCTCAGACAAACAAAAATTGTGGTGCGCAGGGAAAACAGTTTACTGTTGCTTTATTATTGTTGCGGGCACATCCCCAGTAGGGAGTGTGCAGGAGGCAGCTGGTCGATGTTTCTCTCTCATTGAAGTTTCCAGCTCTCTATCCCTTTCCCTTCCTCTCTGTAAAAAAAAAAAAATCAATGAAATGTATTCTAAAGAAAAGAAAAAAATATTTACATCCGTTAAATAGTTAAGTTAAGATGTTCATTTACCTGTCGGTTCCTTTCATCCATTATGCGCGTGATTTGTATTTTCTTGCGCCCCATTTTCGGTCACCTTTCCTCCCTTATATTCCAAATATTTAATTCAAAAATTGCTTTTCTTCAACAGCCTAATGCATCATACTCGGCTTCTGTTATTGCGGCTGCTGGTCCACGGGCTGCCGCTGAAATTTTCTTTAAGATCTAAAAAACAAAACAAGAAAACACCAATTCGAAAATTTAAGTTCTACAGATTTGCATAATTATGAAAATGCTGCACACTCTTCAAACCTGATTTGCTGCTGCACGTTGACAGGATTATTCGTTAAAACCAGTAAGTAAGGTGAAGCCCTTCCTCCCAGGCCCAGGCCCTGGTCGGAGCGTGTGCAGGAGGCAACCCATCCATGCGTCTCTCTCACATCGATGTTTCTCTCTGTCTCTCCCTCTTCCACTCTCCCTAAAAATCAACGGGGAAATATCCTCAGGTGAGAACAAAAAATGAAATAACTTGAAGCCTTGTTCATTTGACCCCTAAAATATCTCTTAAGTCTTTCTGTACCTCTAGCCCTGGCTAAAAGAGTGCAACTGTCACCTCTGAGTTTCTCCTCGATGCTTCTGACGATAGCCATAAGAGGCAAGACTTGCTGAGATTGTTCTGTGTGCCGGCCATGCTTCTAAATGCTGGATACCTTTTCATTCATTCTCTCCTCACTGCAATCTTCTGAGTCACTGTAATTATCTCACCGGGTAACTAGGATTCCTGACACACAGAGACAGTGAGGAATGTGCCCAGGGTCATCACAGTATGAACACAAGGAGTCTCGCTGCAAAGCTGCTCCTCAGACACACTATTAAACATCCTTAACAGCTTCTGATGGCTAACAATCTGGAGAGTTCCTATCTGCCTTTACAAACTTCCTGCAAACCGCCAGCGACACCAGCAGAAGCGCTATTGGTCAACCCACCAAGACACTGCCTGCTTCCCTAATGACATGCGCTGGGCGTTCCGCTCTTCTGTCAGATATTTAATGAGGTCCTTATTAACGGGAATGGCAGCTCCCGAGGAAGCCACAATCAATGCCCCGAGCAGAATAAACCCAGCACCTTCCTGGAGGGTGTGGGCCTATGGGTCCCATGTCCGTTTTCCTCTGACTCCGAGGATCATTCATAAACAAGGAAGGATGTTCTATTCGCTTTATCTCCATAGTGGAACGGCTGGCAATTATATAACTTGTCATGTTGTGAGTGACAGCTCTGTCAAAACCTAGTGCTTTCAAAACTTCCGTCATAAAAATATTTTTGAAGTGATGGGAGACAAATACTATAATTCAGGCAAAATTAATACAGTAAAAAAATCAGTGTAAACTGAACTCTCAGATAATTGAATTATTTTTGTAGTAAGTCATTTAAAAAAAATCAGGAACTAGAGTTTAAAAAAGATTCCCAATATGGGTTCTGTTGTCTTAATTTTCGAGATACCAGAATCTAGCACTCAAATTCAGACCAAGTCATTTTAATACTGATTACAGATGTTCAGTCTTTTACAATCAATTTTGTTTACTGTGGCTTAAGTACATAAATATTTTAAGAGGACGGACTTTAAACAAAAGGTGAACTTTACTTTCAACTTGGCCCTTATTAAATAAACACAACTCATCAGAACACGCCATTTGGATGATTCTAATAATCAACTACCTGTTAAATTTTATCAAAAGCTATTAAAATAAAACTACTTTCTAATAAAGTAACCATGTTCAATCAACAACTGAATGCTTTTAACAACCAAACAGGCCTCTGTTGTGAGAAAATCTATAAGGATCCATCCCTTCTTTAAAAGAGAGAAACTTAACACATCGCGACAGACACCAGAATTCTCACGTCCTATTACACAGTGTTTTACAAAGACTTTTTCTAACCAAATGACTGAAAAAAAAGCATTTGAAAGTCTTCCAAGCAGTCCAAATGAACAAAAAATTTACACACGGGGTACAGAATAACATCAGACTTTCTGTCAAAAACTAAGCAAGCGGACATAAGAGGAGAGACAGACACACAGAGAAAGCAATAAAACGAACAAACAAACAAACAAAACTATGTGAGCTATTTCAGAAACTATTTCACAACATATTACCAGAAATAAAGAGGGCCATTTCAAGACAGTGGACCCAATTCATCAAGAAGATATTAAAAAAACAAAACAAAAAAAAACAACAACACTGAATATGCATGCACCTAATTATAGAGCTTCAAATTCCACAGCCAAGAAGGGAAAGGAGGAACAGCCCCACCCACAATCAATGCTGAAGAGTCCATACTGCTCTCTCAGCAGATGGTGGAATTATAGGAAATCAGAAGGGGTAAGTCTCTAAACGCACTATCCATCAGTGTGACCGAATTAAAATTTCAGAAAGCTCCACTCAACAAGTGCAGAACGTTTAGTGCACACCAAACAGTCATCAACACAGACATCATCCTGCACCTATAACAAATACACAAAGTAGTTCTCGGTCTGCAACACAATTAAATTAGAAGCCTCGAGAGAAAAATACCCGTAAGAGGTCCACTCCCCCGAAATTGGCCTGTCAGATAAAAGTGTTCATAATCAAAATGCGAGCAGGCATTTTTGTAGACTGACAGCTGATTCTAAAACACACCAAGAGAAATGGAAAAAACATAGACTAGAAAAACTCAGGAGTAGAACAAGATTGGAGGGTTTACACCAGCTGCTTTTAAGACTCACCATAAAGCTACAGTATAATCAAGACAGTACAGCGTCGCCATTAAGGACAGATTTATAGAATAATAAAAACAGAATAGGGAGTCCTGAAATACACCCACATAAAATGGTCCATTGCTTTTCAACAAGATGCCAACCTAATTCAATAGGAGACTGTATTAGCTCCTCAAATATGTTACATTTGCAAAAGAAATAAAATAAATCTCATCCCTTACCTCACACCATATAAAAAAATTAACTCAAAGTGGATCACAGACTGAAAACAGAAGCCCAGAGCAGTCTAAAACATGACAGAAAAGAAAGAAGGTTAGAAGAATTTTTGCCCAATCTCTGTGCCAACTCCTCCAATTTCTACTCCAAATTAGGGCAGAGTTATAGGGGGGAATCTCTCATCGGAAGCTTTGAGTCAACATGCGAAACTATTGAAAAGGAAAGAGCATTTCCCATCCACGTCCTCGGCGTGGCTCCGAAGCAGGTTGTGATGAACTCACGCCTCACCCTCAGAGCCACGGAGAGCGTGCCTGGAGAACAAGACACTGGCGACTTCCTGGAGTTCCGTTCGGGAAGGAAGTCTAGTCACTTGCTAAGGCTTACACATGGCCCCGAACAGAACAGCGGCACTGTGTACAGAGTCCTCACCGCGGCTCAGAAAAGGGTCCGAGTGCTGAGCAATGGACGTGAGAATGGCCCACAGCTCTACCCTCCGTCATTCCGTTCCGAGCAGTCAGTGGACAAAAGGGACTTGGGAGAAACGTCAGTAAGATGAAAAAATGAACATTCAGAGATTCACGCAAGACCAAGGATTCTATTTTACAGTGTGAATGAGGCGTCAGTGCCCCCATCCCGCCTGGACATACCTAAGTTTAAGTCTGAAGGATACTTTGCTTCGACTGAAAAGCAAATGCCTGTTCTCCGAGTTGCCTGAACTGATAGATATGAAAATACACTTTCTTCCAATAACAGTAAAGCAACAAGAAACTGATATCAGAGTAACAAGGAACTCATTCTCTAAATTTTTAAAAGTACTAACATATAATTATTCAAGGGAATAATTAGACCTTTATGTTAAATAGCGAAACTATTCTTACAATGACAAGAACAACAAAAAGTCTTAAATACCTTTCCCAAGTTTTTACTGACGTAACTAGGCATAATCAATAGATCTAATGTTTAAAATGTTAATGCTAACTTATTATCACATACCAGAAATATCCCCTGCTATCATTTCCCAACATTCCATTCTTTTTAAATAGTCTAGTATCAATGTACTTTTATTCCCATTAAAAACAAAATGTAGACCTCAGATGAGGTTTCATTCATGAAAACTTCTGAGTAAGACTACACATCTTACTGACTTATTGGGACCATTAACCTGGACCAATAAAGTTTTAAAATCGAAGTAGAGTACTCCAGGGCTTTGCAATTATGGGCCTATGATTTAAGGCAATAAATTCAAAGTCACAACAAAAGCCCCCATTTTCAAGGATCTCCTTGAAATTAGCTTAACTTTTTTCATTGACCCTTCCCATCTTTCCTGCTATTTGAAAACTCCTTCCTCGGCTCGTGTAATTCTCCTCACACCCTCCCATCCTCCTAATTCTTGTCACAATAAATACAGACTACCCACTGTAGATCTTTTTCTTCTTTAAAAAAAAAAAAAAGCAAACAAGGATGGAGGTGGCAATGATGAAAAAATCTGGGGTTATCTGAACAGTGTTAGATAAACTATCACTATATACTAAGATGCACTTCAATTGGCCTCTATAAATCCTTAATTCATTTATATTAATCCCCAAGGTAAACTCCAAAATGACTGCCATTCAAACTCACAAGACAGGCACTCATTTACTTCGTATCAGAGAAAAATGAAAAGTGTCTTACGAGAAATGACGTATCAACAGAAAGTGCACTTAGATAGGATCCTTGAAGATACTTCTTCTTTGTTACTTTTTCACAAAATGCCACTCCTTGATAAAGAAAAAAATATGAGATGGGTTAGTAAGTGTTCTTAACTCCGACACAGAATTAAATATATTTCATTATTACAAATTCTAACATTATGCCTGGCAGGTAGCTCCACAAATACTTGCTGAAAATAGAAAAATAAATGTTTACAAGTCAACTGTTTTATTTGGCTAAAAAACAAAATGTTAGGCAACTGAGCATGTCTAATGTCACTACTCCATTTTTCAGGGAGTGTTACTGAAATGGTCAGTAACATTGTATGCTCTCCAAGACTCACCAAGCGGCTCTGTGGGCTCCATTTTCCTACCCTCTACTAGTATATCACAGGATAAGGCTGTACATTTACCAGGTACACACAGCCTACTGAATTTATGGTTGGATAAAATAGTTGGAAATGCTCATTTAGAAAGAATGTTTTTATATGGTTTTTCTAAATGCATTCTCATTTAGAAAGAAAATTGTCCATGCGTGATTTCTATTGCCAGAATACATGTTTGTATTCAAATACAATATATATGTAGCTTTCACGATCTTTTAAAGAGAACATAACATGAAAATGACCATACAATGCCAAAAATGAATATAAAACTGATCAATGTCAATAATTCACGTTAACAAAGGAACACTGGGAATACTAACCAATGAATTAGTGCATAAAGAATAATGCAGTCCTGCTACATTTTTGCTTGGAAATAGTAGCAAGACATTTAGGCAGAAAAGGGGAAGATGGTAAAAACCACGCCTCTCTTGACCCCAAATGGCCAGGCTAAATTCTGATGCTAATCCAATAATGTAGACTTGCATGACTGGGTGTCTTGCACAGCTGTAGTTCTTTTATAATTACCTACAATGAAACACACTCCGATCTTCAGAAAATAAAACCAAAACTAAAATGTTAATCCTTTAGCCAGCGGTAAATAAATGTCATATATTGAACCTCTAAATCCCATGGTTTGTCTGGGCAAGGGCTAACCCCCTGTACTTCTAACTGCTGGCCCCCCCCTCCCAAAACCTGGTCCCGACCAACCACCTAGCTTGCCCTACTTCTAACTAACCTACATGGTCCACAAGCCATTGCCCAAACTAGCAAATCAATGTCTGTAACTTTCCTCACCTTTCCCCCCAAGTGAACGAAGAATACCTAACATATATGGCAGGTGAGTAAAAGTCCTTCCTGAGAAAAGCAGGAGAGGACGGACTGTGTAGGGAGGGACTAAACCATGAGAAAGGGTATCCAGGGAAGACCAGGGTAATAATAGTAACGAGAACCACTGCCACAGTAGCAGGAACATCTGAGGCTTTATCGTCTGCTAATCGGTAGTCTAATTGCTTTACACGTGTTAACTGATGGAAAGCCAACAATAACCTCATTATTGTCCCCGGGAGGAAACTGAAATGCTAAGAAGCCACTTGCCAAGGTCACGCAGTGAAGCTGGTGAAGTGGCGAGGCCAGAGTTAGAATCCAGGCGTGCTCCGACAGCTCTGCCTCCCCAACCACAGCCCACGCCACGCCTCTATGAGTGAATTAAGTGAAGAAATGAATGCACACTGTAGCAACCGGCTCAAAAGACCACAGAGCAAACCTCAGTCTCAGAGGCCGAAACAATTGAGCAGCTTCTGATACACATTGACGGGCACTGCCCATCAATACCTAGAGGTGACAGATGGCCTGACAAATGGCAGGTGGGTACCTGCTGTGAACAAAAATCACAAATGGCTACCTTCTCAATACCTGGTGAAGTGTACCTTAAATTTCCACGGGACAAATAAAACTTACACAAGATAATGTCACAAAAATCACATGGTAAAAAATAATTTTTTTTAATAAAGAAGGCACTCAAACAAATGAGACATTATCATTTCAATGATGAGTTAATGCTGAATATGTATTTTATACGTATAAATGGATAAGCTGCTGTCAATTGCCAATTTTCCCTATTAACAAGAAAGGTTAAATGACCAAGGTTCCAACTCCTCTCTTCAAATTTTACCAAGCAAACTCCTGTTACAATTGCTGATCACTGAAGTCCCAAATGACCCAAAATAAATAATTTGATCACTAACTCCTCTCTTGTTATTTATGCCTAATCAGTGAATGCCAATAAGCGAGAAAGCAAAGTGAAATCAGAGCACTGCTGACATGATAGGCAAGAAAATATTCTATGATGGTGCGAATAAAAAGACTTATATCTAGATATGAACAGACATTTCACCACAGAAAACACATGAAACTCCAATCCTATATAATAAAAGCCTAATATGCTAAGTGTCCGGTTGTTCAGTCATCCATTCAACCAATCAAAGCATAATATGTTAATGATATGCTAAGAATGCTCAACTGTTCATTATGACATGCACTGACCACCAGAGGGCAAACACTCTGACAGGTAGGTTAGCTTGCTGCTGGGGTCCATTTGAAAATGAGTGAGACAAGCCAGACATAGTATATATAGGGTTCGATACTACCTGTGGCTTCAGGCATCCACTGGAGGTCTCGGAATGTGTCCCCTCCCCCCACACACACCATGGACAAGGAGGGGACGGCTGCCCAGTCACGGAAACAGCCAAACCTAAGGAGACGGACAACACCAAGTGTCGATGGGGATGTGGAGAAACTACAGCTCGTATTGCTGGCGAGACTGTGAAACTATACGACGACTCGGGAAACCAGTTTCACAGCTCCTTAGCCACTTAACATACACTTAGCATGTATGGTAAAACATACACTTAGCATGTGATCCAGAACTCCCACTCCGTGGTTTTTGCCAAGAATAACGAAAGCATCCGTCCACACAGGCTTGTGCTCAAACATACAAAGGAGCTTTATTCTGAATAGCTTCGACTGGAAACAAGCAAGCTGCCCACGGAAGGTGATGGAGGAGGTGTGGAATAAACATATAGTGAACGCCAGGCAACGAAAAACGGAACAAAAAACCCGACAGACATAAACATGAATGAATCGCAAAAACATGCTGGTGAGAGAAAAAAAGCAAAACACTTGTGAGTGCATACGGTATGCTTCCACTCAGGAATAAATGTGCAAGTTCTTGAGCCGCCACTAGAGAACATACAAAGATCCAAAATTCACACGTGATGCAAGCCAGTCCTCAACACTGGAAAGCTACCTGCGACATACTTTTCTGGCCTTACCAAGTTAAGAGCAATCAGCATTATCTGTTAAGTCTCGGTTTCTGCATCAACAACAACGCAGTGAGAGCTCATAAGCTTCGCAGACTTAGTTATGAGCATTAAACAAGCAGCTAGCGTGCGCAGCTAGTGCCTGGCATAGGGTCTGGGCGCGGTAAGTGCTGACTAATTAGCGGGCTGTTGTGCAATCACCATCATGATCGCTGTCATTACTGACGGGGAGGACAATGCATTCGGAGAGACAGAACCGGGACGCAGACACGTGGAGCAGAGGGATGTCCCTGGAAGTCAGTTAGTTCACATTCCTGTTACAATCTCATCACTTTGCTCCCAACATCAGAAAGGCAAACACGACAGCAAACGCCCAGTTAGGACTTCTGGCATCTGTTTGGAATCATTCACTATCTGATACTAATGGGGGGGGGGTGGGGGGGTGGGGGGGTGTATGCTGCTAAGTTCTTACAGGGATGCACAGGCATATGAACAGATACTAAGTCACAAGAAAGAGTATCTTGAAGTCGGTAAAATCTCACAGAAGCAGGCATTTAGGGAAGAAAGGGATTTGAAGCACCCAGAGATTGTTCCACTTACAGGCGGCAGGAGGGAAAGGTGACACAAACGTGGGTGGGTGTGATGAACAAAAAGAGCAAAGCAGGGCGCAGGGGAGACAGCTGGGCGCACACAGTGACGCGCCCCCTTGGAGATGGGCACGCGTCTGAGTTTGACGTGACAGAATAAACTCGGAGGCCAGAGAGAGGCAGGCTAATCCTGGCACCGGGAATCAGGCACAATCCCAGCAGCCTATTCCGTTCTCTGCCAGGGGACGGAGCGGCGGGCATGTGTGTCCTGTGTGACAACATACTAACGCCAAGAAATGCCATTGTCCACCCCGCCCGTCCACCTCCATCCACATCCCCTGACCTGCCCTCGAGGCCCGAAGCCTCTCTTCCCGCGGCTGCTGCTCTTTTCTAAAGAAATACCCAACGGCTCTCCAGGGAAGAATCCGCACGCCATACAATTCACCCACGTACACTGGAAAACACAATGCCAAGACTGGGCATTCCGGTGTCCACCTGCACACGTGACTCTGAGGAACCAGCGTTTCAAATGCTCACGTTGAAAAACTGGACCGTTTTTCATTTCTTCTAGGACAGCAGGTTGCTAAAAGCAGAACAAATGAATCACTGATTCACTTGAATGGATCCACAAAATCACCTAAAATGCCATCGCAAACAGAAGAATATTTAATTACGGTATGAGAGTAATAAAGATAATACTGAGTCATTATTTTAATTAGATGTTATAAACAACACATGGGCATCAGCTATATGCCAGGCCTGTGGAACGTACTCGCTGAATATCTAGAGAGAGATAAAAACAGGATTCTTACTCCCAAGAGGCTTAGATGTGGAAAACCTGACCAGTGCAAAACGCTAAGAACAATCAGGTGGAAGTCGTGACTTAAACTGTTGGCGCCTGCCGTCAGGGGCAAAGCCTTTCTCCTCAGAGCGCGGGGATGCAGGGAGAAGGGACAGTCTGGGGCATCGGCAGGGAGAGGCCTCCGGAACCACGGAACCACGCAGCCCCAGTGTGCCAAGCACTCCTGCCTCCTGCCCAGGTCTCACTTCTAAACACGCCCCGATCACAGAGACCAGGCCTCCCGGGAGCCGGCGGGAGGAAAAGCAGAGGGGAGCTGGAATAACTCATGGCCCCCAAAGGAGGAAGTGACAGGAGCGTGTCCAGACGATCAAGGAGTGAAGCTGAATCAAGAGGGCCCACTGACCGAAGGCGAGTCAGTGCGGGACATCAAACTCACATCACAACGAGGCCTGTACTGAGAGGCAGTAGAATATACTCTATCTCAGCGTTTCCCAAAGTGTGGTCCGCGGACCCCCAGGGGTAAGGGAAGAGTCTGGTGGGGGTACGTGTTGCACCGGAGTTTGGTGGGGATAGGCACTGCACCGTGCTTAGCTGCACCTGATTCTATGTTCTCATGAGGACGAGGGGTACTTGGCGTTAAGAAAATTATAGAAGGGGTACACATATGTCGAAAGTTTGGGAAACACTGCCCTATCTGATAAAAAAGAGTCTATGGATTTATGGTGATAGTAAATAAACAAATGAGAAGGCAAAGTTCTTTACAATGGAGTCAAATGCCAAGCAATACATGTGGGATGAATCACGGGAAAACACCGTTTTGAAACCATTGTGTGATAGCTGCTGCAGGCAAGAATCCTCCATGAATGCTAGAACTATTAAGTGAGCATTCTGGGGAGGACAGGATATTTACAGTCCCAAAGTGTCTCCCCACAAATTACTCAATCATAGCCACGACTACCAGGATTGCTTTACGAGGGGAAAAATGTCAGGCAAAACCCCACTAAGAGGTCCAGGGCACCCATCATCAATGGCAGTTTGCCGACCACGGGTCTGGGATGCTCTACATCAGGTGACACGCCTTGAGCCAACGCCCAGCTCCGGCACACTCCGGAAGATGCAACCACGGGCTTCCAGCTACAAATAAAATAAATACGAACCTCTGTTTCCAGGTGTTGGGGCCACTGTCTAGACACAAATAACAAAGCCAGCATGCCAAAGGTTAACGACAGCAGGTAGATGGAAGTGTGTGGTACGATTCTTGTAACTTTTCTCTAAGTTTCTTCCCAAAACAAAACAGGACAAACACACACACAAACCTGCCTGCGAATACTAACATTTTACTAGAGTTGGAAAGCAGCCGTTTCTGATCAACACCATCTTAACTCGCAGGTTCTTCTCCTTCCCTCTACAACCCTTGTCCGATTACGGAGAACGCCATTAGGAAAAGGTTTTCAGTATCCAGATCAACATCCTGCTAACGTGGTCCCCATCTTGCAAACGGGATATGGTCCACGCCCCACGTGTGAGCCAGGTGCTCACAATGTGGGCTGAGTTTCACTATCGCAAACAGCGGTTAGGTCCCCGACGTTGGCCACGAATCTTCGGGAATCTCTGTTAGCAGCACAGGTGAAATCCACACTGTGTTTGGTGCAGACTGTGCTAAACTGCAGAGTCCCCAGCCCCTAGCCCCGTGGTCGGCAAACCAAGGCTCAAGAGCCACATGCGGCTCTTTGGCCCCTTGAGTGTGGCTCTTCCACAAAATACCACGGCCTGGGCGAGTCTGTTTTGAAGGAGTGGCGTTAGAAGAAGTTTAAGTTTAAAAAATGTGGCTCTCCAAAGAGATTTCAATCGGTGTTCTGTTGCTATTTGGCTCTGTGGACTCATGAGTTTGCCGACCACTGGGCTAGCCTTCCCGAGATACACTAAAGCAGGTGGGAGAGCTGAGGGGAGGAACTGGCTGGAGGAGAAGCTGGTCAGGAAGGAGCACCAGGAGCACAGAGTAACCCATTACACTTCCCGACGCCGGCGCACAGCCAGAGGCATGGCCAACGCAACAGGATGGGAGAGGGAATTCCGGGAACAGCCCCTGCGTGCAGCAGCTCTGACCTCCTGCCTGGGCCCAAATGCTGAGGGCAGCGCGAACGTGCATACCGATGCACAGGCGTCTGGGACAGCCGGAAAGCACCTTTATCGCTCCGAACGGCAGACCGGGAAAACCAGTTGTGGGTGATCCCTGCAGCTGATTAGGAAAACTGCCGCTCCGGCTGCGCATTCCCGAGCTCCATGATGGGCTGGTCGGTCCCGAGCACACACACCGAGCCGGGGAGCCTGGCACTCCAAACACTCTAAGATGGCATTTCTTCTACAGTGTGCAGTATCAAGACAGGGGGGGGAAACACTTGGTCTTGAGAGGTTAAAACTGGCATCACAGATGACACATGAGCCACAACTTGAAGAATAAGTAGTGCGATCGGTATAAAAGCAAAGAAGCATGCCAATTCCTAGCCAAAATAGGAACAGGAGACACCAAAGCACTCACTCACACATCTGCCGTCTTCCCATGCCAGGCAGCGTGCTACTGCCTGCAGACACAGCCACCAACAGACAGACCAGGAGGCCTCGCCTTCAGAGTTTACATTCAGGTGAGAGAGAAAGGCCATCGAGAAGCATTCACTAGCCCGGCAGTGTGGCTCAGTGGTTGAGCATCAACCTAGGAACCAGGAGGTCACGGTTTGATTCCCTGTCAGGGCACATGCCCAGGCTGCAGGCCTGATCCCCAGTGGGGGGCGTGCAGGAGGCAGCGGATCCATGATTCTCTCTCATCATTGATGTTTCTCTCTCTCACCTCCCTCTCTTTTTCTCTGTTTCTTGCTCTCTGAAGTCAATAAAAATAGTTTTTAAAAGAAACTAAACAAACAAGCTATGTGTAAATAATAATAAGTATCTTAAAGGAAACAAGCGAGCTGTGTGGAGACAGTAACGAACGAAGTGCGACATTAGACCCGAGAGTCTGCGTGAGGACAGGAACCGCCTTATGAGGAGCATCTCAAGCAGCTGTTCCAAAGGACATGGAGGGCGGGGCCAGGTGGCTGAGGAGAAGCACCCAGGAAGGAAGGAGGAGGAGGAGAGACCCTTCAGGCCACAGGGAGGAGAGGAATGGGAAGTGGGTGAAGATTCCAAGCGGAGAAATGGCAGGATTTAGCTCTCCAAGTCATCCCTGGAGCTGCTGAGTGAGAAAAGACCTGTGAGGAGCGAAAGAGGGAACCGGAGCCCTGAGATGAGGCCACAGCGGTGACCCATGCAGAAGGTAAGGGTGCCTTGCAATCAAGAGGTGGCTGGGCCAAAACCGGTTTTGCTCAGTGGATAGAGCGTCAGCCTATGTAAAAGATGGATTGTTTGGGGGTGGGGGGAGAAGGGGAGAGATAGGAGGTGAGACAGCAGACACAGCAGTAGTCAATGCAAGAGCCCCCTGCTTTAATAAGCTAGCAGTTACCTCCCGCCCCCAGGTTAAATGAAGGGGATCCCTTTGTCCCAGGGGATCACAAATTATAACTCAAACTAACCCGAGTCTACCTGCACACTAGTACACACACTGCTGTTAACAAAGCTAACCTGGTAAAGGGGTCCAGCTCATGGAATACAAATTCACCACCTACTCCCAAAATAGTTCCCATAATGGTTGAATTTTCTTTAAAGTTCACAGACTAAAGTTTATATTTTTGTATAAGCAGGAAAACAAAAATAGCATTGATTCAAGGCAGCCATAAAAGATGTGGCGTGGCTGATGTTTATTAGTAGTCTGATCCACTGTTGTCTGTTTTTCACCCATGTTAACAATTCCTCTGGCTTCCAGCACCATCGGATTCCACGAAAGAAGGAAGCTACCAGCTGTCACACATCAAGGTTCAAACACTGGCATTCCCGCTCAGAAACCTGCCGCTTTTTAACTTACACGTGTATGACTCCATCTCAAGTGATGATTAAGACAATGTGATATTAAAAATATGAAGTTCAATAAACAATTAAATTCAGTAAATACAAATAATCATTACAATCACTAAATAAAAACAAATTTAAATGTAGTATTTACTAATGGTAGGTGTCAATACACATCAGGTGCTATGAGTGAGACTTAACAAATGGGTTTACACTCAATTATAATAAACTAGACACAGATCCACAGATTGTAGACTACACAGGTAAAGCACACACAGATAAATCATTTCATTCCACAAAGCAGGTAAAATGAAGAATAGAAATTATACAGGGGGAGGCAAAAGTAACTCTACAGTTGTTCATATAGAAAATAATCTATATATATAAAAGCCTATATAGCGAATGGACTGATCTATATATATAAAAGCCAAAATAGCTAATGGACTGTTGGACCATTCGCTATGATGTGCACTGACCACCAGAGGGCAGATGCTCAATGCACAGGCATGGAAACATGGAATAGACTGATGAACCTCTGAGGGAAGGGGGGAAAGGGGAAGGGTGGAAAGAGATTAACCAAAGATTTTATATGCATATTAGAGGCCCAGTGCACAGATTCGTGCACTGATGGGGTCCCTTGGCCTGACCTGTGGGGACTGGGCCGAAACTGGCAATAGAATATCCCCTGGATTGCGAGAGGGTGCAGGTCAGGCCAAGAGACATGCCCCTCCCCCCCAGTACACAAATCCGTGCACTGAGCCTCTAGTACAATAAATAATAGCACAAGAATAAACTGTTGCATGTACTCACAACTAGAAACCTGTAGACTACCCACCACTACCTCCTAAAGAAAAGCTATTTTTAAAATACACCTATGGCAGGCATGTTATAAAGATATTTGTCTGATTTCTAATTTTAATGACTGCATCTTAAAAACACAGTTAATTCCTACACAGGGCACATTTCGCTGAAGAGTAGGGAAGCTTATATTTAACTGTAACTTTTTTTTTTTTTTTAATTTGGGGACATTAGAGAAGTTACAATCAAACAATGATTGCATATTAAAATCTAATATAGAAGAGCCAGGTACAATTTTTGTCGACTTTGACAATGAGTTTGAGAGGCTGGGATATTGTATCCCAAACAAATATACGTGCATTCTCCTCTATTTACACGTTATAGGAAGTCCTTCGTCACAGACACTACACATACATGTACTAACTAGGCCAAGTACCTACATGATCTCATTGGAAGGAAGGGATATTTGGGGGAAGAAATCAAGCAAGATCAGGCCGTGTGCCTTTTTGTACACTGAGCCTAGGGCAGTGTGCTAGGAGCTTTCACACCCATTAACTCACTTAACCCTAACAATTCCAAGAGGCAGGCGCTGTAATTCCTTCGGATTTCACAAAGTCTCCTAACTCTGTCAGGGGCAGAGCTGAGATGTGAACCAAGATCTGACCGCAAACATGCAGCTCAGTCCCCGATCAGTGTCCTTCTGGGGGAGATTATCTAACGGGAAAGCAGGTCTGCCTTGCCACATGTATACTCCTCTCCTTACTTCATCTACCGAGAATGTCCACAGATTCTGCCTCTCTCCTAGAAAAAAGCAATCAGATCCCTCTCAATCCACAGGGCAGTAATCCCACTGCCCCATCACTGATAAAACTTCAGCAACACTTTGTAACATTCATAGGTACCCAGAGTGTATCTTTAAACAAAACTAAAAACAAATAAAAATGAGAAGCAAGCAATCAATCAAGAGGGGTATGGTCTGATTACTGACAGTATAAATGCCCACAGACAACCCAGAACCATCATCATCACTGCATGTCCCTTTGCCAGATTAAAAGCAGCAAAAGGAGAAAAAAAATGAGGCTTCCCAAAATTTGGCTGACGGCATGCGACTTGCCAACAACAAATCTGTTTACAACCTCCTCCTCCTCGTCATAAAATCAGAATAGAGATCCACTCCAGCTCAAACGTTAAAATCAAGTTCTATTCGACACTTCGCAGTTACTTAACCATCCTCGGCACACGCGTCTCTATTTCTCTCCCGGTGACCAAATGAATGGCTGATGTTGCTATCAATCGAATGTTAATACAATCAATATTACCCCGAGCAGCATTCTAAAAGGAAGATACGAAGCTATAATGCACCTGTTTTGAAAAATAAAACACCACTCTCATATCTTTAAAAGATTGCTTCCAGTTGTATTTACAAAAAAAAAAAAAGAAAGAAAGAAAAGTGAAAATAAAAATCTTTGTCACACCTACCTATTAAGGAAATAGAAAATCTCTTAAGAATATGGAAGGTCATTCTCAAGCCATAATTCAACACGATGGCATTACACTTCTTATCGCCGAATCCCAACGGGCTACATCCCTCAGCTGACCAACCCTCACCACTCACTCAGATCCTTTCATTTAAAAAACAAACAAAAAAACACACACTTTTGCTAGAAAGTATAATAATTTCTGATCACTATAATCTCATCACCTTTGTTCCAATGTGGAAAACACACCCAGTTTTATACACAAAGTAACAACAGTGTGAAGTTAAAAGAAACAAGATAAGCACGTTTGTTTAGGGAGGTCACTATCACTTCAAGTAGTTAAGTTTCTATTGGAAACAACCTTGCAAACAAATTGCTCAAGTCTGAAATCCACCAAAACCCAGATTCAGCGCTTCGGCATACCTTCATTACTATAACGCGATGATCATCTCAAGAATGCTCCCCGAGAACCCAGAGTGATTCCAGAATCAATCAGGACACCCTCCTCCATAGAACAAGCTGGTCTTCCCAGTTCACGACCCACAACGCGTGCACACACACCCCTTTGCTACAAAGTGGAACTCAAACCCAGCATTCACTTGGGTGGAAACATTTTTTTAACTTTTTCCCCCCTAAAAAAAAGTTACCATACGATAAAAGCAATGAGCTGACCAAGACCTCCAAAAATACACACACCCAATAAAAAAAACAACAAATAAATGAAAAATAACAAAAAGCGGACATCCAAAAGCCACGACAGCCCCATAGTCACTTTATTTCCCATTCCTCAATTCATTTAAAAAAAAATAAAATAAAATAAAAAACCGCCATCCTTAGGCTTTCAAAAAAATTTTTAACTATTCTGTTTACCTTTTGCACAGACTGTGCAAGCACTGCCAAGGTAACAGATTTTACAACTGACAACTGGCAGCGCTTGGCAGTCGCCAAAACAACACAGCTGGATCCTTAAAGAGACAGGACTGCCATGCCATCCGCGCCCCGAGGGCGGCAGCGCGCGTGGGGAGACCCCCGGGCAAACAGGCTGGAGAACCGTTATCTGTTGTTGTTATTAATTGCACACCCCTTTTTGTTAGCTCCTCGCAGCAGGAGGCTCCTCTGATCGCGGGGTGACTGTGGGGGACCCCTCCACCGCCCGCCCCCCCCAAAAAAATCCCCAGGTTTAAGGATATGCCGCTTCCTTCCATGTACACCGGTTCCCTCCCTCCCTCCCGGACCATTCCAGGAGGCCGGCTTCCTCCTGCCTCGTCTGCCCTTCCAGGGGGTAAAAAAAAATAAAAATAAAAATAAACAAAATAACAATAAGTGTTTTCTTAACTTGGAAACGCTCACTTTTTTCCAAAGTCCCCCCCCCCTTTTTTTTTTTTAACTATGTCCCCTACTCACTTCCTTCTCGCTGTTGGAAGAGCAGAGGATAAATGCAACTAAAAGGCAAAGTTTCTGCCGCACAGACCCTTCCCGGCGGCGAGCCCCGATCCGCCGGGAGGGAGGTCCGCCCGCCCCGCTTCCCCGCGATGGCTCCTCCCGGAGGGTCCGGGGTCCGAACCCGCAGGTGCTCCGGGCCCGGGGCCGCCTCCCCGGCCTCCGACAGCGGCCCCGCCGCCTGACATCCACACGCCGAGCCGCGGCGTTCCGCCCCTTTAAACCGACCTTCTTCTCCCCAAGCGCAAGTGGGGGGACCCCCACAGCAAGCCCCGCTCGGGGAGTGCGGGTGAGGGGTCAATTCCTGCGGGGAGACAGACCCCGGGGTCCCGCCCCGGAAAGGCGCCGGGCCGCCCCCCGGAGACTCCCAACTTTCGGGGAGAGGCGACATCCGGAGCCCCGAACACCGCGCCGTGCGCGCTCGGAGGCTCCCCGATCGCTCCCGGGCCCCGCGGCACCCCGGCGGCACCCCGGCAGCACCCCTCGGGCGCGCCCTGGGGGCCCCCCGCCCCCACCCCCTCAGGGCGCCTCTTGCCCCTCCGTGCGGACCGCACCGGACCGGACCGACGCGACCCCCCTCCAGGGCCACCACCTCCCCGCACCCTGCCCGCCCGCCCCGGCGCCGCCAGCCCCGCCGCGACACGGCCTCCCGCCAGCCGGACGCCGCCCTGTTCCAGGGTCGCTCGGGCCGGCGCGCTCCTCGCCGCGGTCGCCCCGCAGCCCGCCCCGGCGAGCCACGGCCCCCGGCCGGCCGGCCGGCCCCGTCGTCGGAAGGCCGCCCCCCTGTCCGGCACCCGCTCCCGAGCCCCGAGCCCCGGCGGTCCTCCTCACCGAGTCCCCGCGCCGAGGGGCAGGCGTGCACACACGCCGCAGCCGGGACCCGCCGCCAGCTCCGCCGCGTCGCCCGGAGACGCCTCCCTCACGCCCGCCCGCCCGCCCTCAGCCCGGGACTCGCCGGGACGGCCGCGCACGGATCCCCACACCGGGGCTATTTTTAGGAGCCAGGCCCCGGCCGGACCGGAACTCGTTTCTGCCCCGCGCGCGCATGCGCACTGCGCGGGCGGGCGGGCGGTCGCGGTGTCCCTCCGCCACACCTCGCCGTCGCCCTCCTCTCCAGCCTGGGTTGCCCGGTTCGCTTCTCCCGGGAGCTTCCCCCTAGGGACCTGCGCTACCTCCTCGGTGGGGGTCTTAAGGGTCCCGGGGATGGGGAGAGGCACGGGGGAGGGCCGAGGGAGCCATGCCGATGGGGGAGCGAGCGCCACTCCGCAAGGACGGGAGGGCGGACTATGTTTTTCCGGGTGGGATCGGAGACGGATCACCCGGCACAGGAAGGGAGATGACGGCGGCTTGGCGCCGGGCTGCGGGATGGAGCTGGCCTTCCTCTGAAGGGCCGCGTCCTCCAGGGAGGGGTACGGGTCACTTGATGAGGGCTGGGGCGGCTCCCAGGGCGGGCTGGCTGGCCGGCCCGGTAGCGACGCGCCCGGCTGCCCCCACCGCCCTGACCAGCCCGCGGGGGCGGGGCCCTCGAGCGCGCTAGAGTGACGCGGCCTGTGGCCAATGGCCGCGCGAGGCTGCCACCGGCAGCCAACCCGGGTCGCCAGGGGGCGGGGCCTGAGCGTGAAGTGTCTTGCCCGACGGCGCCCTGCACCTCGCAGACGCCCCCTGCCGGGCTCTGGGGCCCGGCCAGCCCCCGCCCAGACGGCACTCTTGGCCTCTCCCGACCTGGGCTCGCCCTGGTCCAGGTCCAGCCGAAAGCCCACGCCCTGTTTGTGGTCAGGGCCGCACCTGTGCCCACGCCTTGGCGGCCCCCAGGTTAACCTCATTGAGCAATCGCCACGGAACCCGGGCCCCGGAGGAGAGAGAGGAGGGTTTGAAGGTCCTAAAAGGCCCTTTGGGATTGGCCAGCCAAGCCCACCCATGACCCAGGAGAGCCACAACCTCCTAGTATTTTTATTTTTATTTTTATTGATTTTTCACAGAGAGGAAGAGAGAGGGACAGAGAGCCAGAAACATTGATGAGAGAGAACCATCAACCAGCTGCCTCCTGCACACCCCCCACCGGGGATGTGCCCACAACCAAGGTACATGCCCTTGACCGGAATCGAATCTGGGACCTTCCAGTCCGCAGGCTGACGCTCTATCCACTGAGCCAAACCGGTTTCGGCTCTCCTAGTCTTTTTTATTCGTAATAATCAATTACTAATAGAGGCATAGTCAGCATGCCTTGTGTGCCAGACAGAGTTCACCAGCTCTTACAACATCGCCTCGGATAGATTCAGTTTCTGTTCCCATTTTGCAGAAGAGGCAAGGGAAGCAGAGGTCACGGGGCTTAAGAGGAGGGCATGGAGGACATGAACTCCTTACTAACCGCTCTGCCTGCGGCCTTTCCCGGGAGAGGAGCCGAGGAGATGAGCCTGGGGCAGACAGCTGTCCTGTGTTGTGGGGTGACTGTTGCCGGCCTTTGTGTCCTTACAAGCTGCTGCTCCCCCTCTGCAAGCTGCCTTACAGTCTGTACCTGCAATGAATGCGATGGACACAAAGCCGAATGCTTGTTTTCACCTGGAGAGGAGACATCCCTTCCCGCAGCGCTTGCAAACAAAGTGATGGGGGTGGGTGAGCAGGCTGCCTCCCAGAGGCTGTGGGCAGAGGAACTGGGAAGTTGCAAAGGAAACAGTGGAGGCTCACAGGCTTCCTCCCTGAAGCAGGAGGCCGCGGGCCGGGGAAAACCCAACACCGAGAAATGAACCCGGGCTGCTGCTCAGAGCCCACGGTGGCCCGAGTTCCAAAGAGTCAGCAGCGGGGGGCTCTGGGAAGGGTTTGGAAACACGTTAAAATGGGGCGTCACTCGGCAAGTCCAGTGGGAAAGCGGGCTCTTGAGCCTGCCGGACGCTGCAAACCCAGCAGCTGGGTCTGGCTTCTCCGCTCCAGGAAAATAAAGAGTTTGACTCGTTTCCTTCAAAGCCTAGGGTCTGGGGGGGGGGGGGGGGGGGGCGTGGGCAGTGAGTAAGGACGCCCTCCTCCCCACTGGTCCTTCATCTGGACCGGGAGAGGTTTTCCTACTCATGGCTCCACCCCCCTCACCCCCCACCCCCTGCCTTGCAAAGGCCAGCTCTTGGGACCACTCGCCTCACACCACCTCCTACCCTTCCCGATGCCATAGGTCACTCCAGAAGGCCAGAGTCCGGCAGATGCAGAGATGAAAAGGGAGCTTGCATCCCCCTAAGCGAGCACCTCTCCCCCCTCCCCCACCCCACCGCATCAAAGCAGTTGTGGGAGAATTGCAGGGAGTGGTAAGAAGGAAGGAAGGCAGGCAGGAAGGAAAAGTTGAAGAATTCTACAGCACCGCTAAATCCATTAGCAAAACAGAACCGCTCTTATTTGTCATTAAAGGAACCAATTTGACAGCTTCTGTTTGGGGCCAAGAAAGCCATACCTGAACTCTAGCATCTTCAGCAATTCCCGGCACCCAGCGGGGCGTGGGCCACATGGGTGTGATTCTCTCTGGGAGGTCAGTGATGAGCGGCACCTGTCAGCCCGCCCGCTCTGGCCTCTCTACAGCGCTCAGCTGTGTCTGAGCTCCAGGGACTCATTAGGCCAGTGGTCGGCAAACTCATCAGTCCACAGAGCCAAATAACCAACAGGACAACGATGGAAATTTCTTTGGAGAGAAACACATTTTTCAAACTTAGACTCCTTCTAACGTCACTTCTTCAAAATAGACTCGCCCAGGCTGTGATATTTTGTGGAAGAGCCACACTCAAGGGGCCAGAGAGCCGCATGTAGTTCTTTCGAGCCGCAGTTTGCGGACCACTGCAATATGGAGGTGAGGGAGAGCAGCACTCCATTCAAAGGGCTGCCAGGCCATACAGTGTGTGGGGGAGGGGGTTGGGGAGAGGGTTGATGCACAACCACTGGGCCACACCAGCTGGGCTGTCCATGGCATCTTTTCTCAAGCATTAGAAAATGTTTTCACCCTAACTGGTTTAGCTCAGTGGATAGAGCGTCGGCCTGCGGACTGAAAGGTCCCAGGTTCGATTCCAATCAAGGGCATGTACCTTGGTTGGGGGCACATCCCCAGTAGGAGGTGTGCAGGAGGCAGCTGATCGATGTTTCTAACTCTGTAAAAAATCAATAAAATATATAGGAGGTGGGGGGGAAAGAAACATTTTCAATTCTCTCATTTGCATATCACATGGGCTTTTCTTCCTGAATGCCTGATAATGGAAATGATGGATTCGGGTTCCCAGCGGAGGAGATCAAAGACCTCTCCTTTGCTCAGTTTATGTTCGTAACGTGTCAGAGTCGACATAAAGATTAAATACACTTTAAAAATGCCAGAGCCCTCGTCTGGCAGCTGGGTGTCTTTATACAATCGAACTTCAAATAAGTCTTTCCGTTCCTATCAGGTGTTGTCATTTCATTAGGTTGCGTTTTTTTTTTCCTTCCGCCGCACAGGGTTTGTTCAGGCTTTGTGATTCTCTCCTCAACCCACAAGACATTCACACGGCAATTAGAGTCACCCCAAACCTTGAGTATATGTTCACTTTTTGCGTTCCATCCAAAAAGCGGCTGCAGCACAGCCAGTGTGGCTCAGTGGTTGAGCGTTGACCTATGAACCAGGAGGTCACAGTTTGATTCCCGGTCAGGGCACATGCTGGGGTCGAGGGCTCGATTCCCAGTGGGGGGTGTGCAGGAGACAGCTGATCAATGACTCTCTCTCTCTCATCACTGACATTTCTATCTCTCCTCCCTTCCTCTCTGAAATCAATAAAGAAATATATTTTTGAAATTTTTTCAAAAAGAGGGTTGCATTCACAAATGGCTGAATATTCCACCCACATCTACTACCCCTTCCATATGAGATCGTGATCTCTCGCTACTGTCCTCTTTTCTCTGTATTCTTGTCCCAGATAATTCTTTTAAAGGCTGCGACTGTCTAATTCTCCTTCAAGGATTTCTTTCCAAACACATCTCAGACACTCCCAGGCTCAGCCTGCCTCGTCTATGGGATGTCCATTTAGACCAGTGGTTCTCAACCTTCCTAATGCCGCGACCCTTTAATACAGCTCCTCATGTGGTGGTGACCCCCAACCATAACATTATTGTTGTGGCTACTTCATAACAGGTTGAGAACCGCTAGCAGGGTGGCCTAAGACCATCGGAAAACACAGATATTTACATGACGATTCATTAACAGTAGCAAAATGACAGTGATGAAGTAGCGGCGAAAATAATGTTATGAGTGGGGGTCACCACAACATGAGGAGCTGTATTAAAGGGTCGAGGCACTAGGAAGGTTAAGAACCACCGATTTAGACCTCACCTGGGCCCACGTGTCCCTAAGATTTCATACGGAGAGCCTGGTCTCCCCAGGATAGTCACATGACACAACCCATCCCCTAACTGCAAGCTATATGTCAGAACTGTAGAAGGTTACCGGTTGAGACCAATCGTGCAGGAGTCCCTGAAAAGGTGGGACCAGCCTCGTGGTTCTCTGTTAAAATCGCACCCGCACCGTTTTGCACGTGGGTGAATTTAGCCAAGTTGCTCAATCTCCCCAAACCTCCCCTTTTCCTCCCTCCGAGACGATAGTGATCCTTCCCCGAGGTCCTGCTGAGGATTGAGCAACCCCCGCACCACACCTACGGAGTCGGCACGTCCCTGCACAAGTCCCAGCTGCCTGTGCGGCTGTCCCGAGCCCACAGACCTGCACTGAGCCGGACTGTGGGTTCCAGAGGCTGTTCGAGGCCCAGAACATACAGAGAAGACCCGTGTTCTCATGAAGCTGCAGTCATGGCCGAATATAGACAATTATATATATATATATATATATATATATATATATATATATATATATACACACACACACACACACACATACATATACATATATACAGCCCGGCCAGTGTGGCTCAGTGGTTGAGCGTTGACCCATAAACCAGGAGGTCACCGTTCAATGCCCAGTCAGGTTGCGGGCTTGAACAGTGACCTCCCACGGGGACGATGCTCAACCCACTGAGCCACACTGGCCGGGCTCCTTGTGCTGTCTCGACATCTTTGACTCTCTCTCCCGGGGTCCCAGAGTCTTAACCGTGACCTCCCATGCTCAGCGGACATGCAGGCCCCTCCCCAGCTAGCTAGTTCACCTGTCAGCCAGCCCAGCCGGGTCCTAACCCGGGGCCCTGTCCCTGCCAGCCCACACAGCCATTCACACAAGCACACCTCATTCTCCCGCAGGAATCAGGGGGTCACCTCACCCTCTTGCGACTGCACAGCCTGCGCCCCACCGTCCTCGCCGGCTCACTCCGCTCCTGAGTGCACCCCCACCCCCACATCCATGCGGCCCTCCCCAGGCTGTGAGCACATGTGACCATAAACTGCTGCCAGGCTCCTCTCTCTGTCCACTGGCAGGTGGCAGGTGTCAATCACCTCCCATTTCTCAGGGTGGGGTCTCCCCGGCCCCAGCGGCAGGGCAAACAGGAGAGAGATGAGAACACAGACTTCAGTGACTTTTCTCATCAGTCAGAGCCTGGGTGCTGGCTCATTGGCGCCCTAACCTTCTGCGCTTCCGCTGGTGGGTCCTGGGGGGGCGGGAAGGGGGCTCCCCACACCCCTGGCTCCCAGCCTTTCCTGCCAGACCGTCTTCTTTCATCCCGGGCCTGGCCCGCAGGCGTGGCTGCGTCTCTCCTCGCCTCCTGCCTCCGCCAGAGCCTGGCCGAGGACCTGGCGCACAGTAGGCCTGCCTCCCTCCCTCCCTCCGGCGAATGTCCCCCTGGGGGCAAGCAAGGACCTGTCTCTGCCACCGGGCAAAGGCCAGCGCGTGGAACATTCTGGGTCTGATGCAACCGCTTGAAAACTCGGTCCAGGTTAGAGCCAGAGTGACCAACCCAGAAAAATCCCAGAATGGAAAATCTATTTTATCCCGGGCTTCGCACAGGAAGAAACACACACACACACACACACACACACACACACACACACAGGAGGTCAGCAAGCACGGTTTTCCAGGTTCACATCAGCCAACCATCCGAACGACTTTTTTCCTTTTTTTTTTTTTTTTAACGAGGCCTCATCGGTTTGCTCCCGTTTGCAAGGAGGTCCCTGTGTTTGTCAGAGACGTCTACCCCTGCCGGGCGGTTGCACAACCCCTTGGCTTTTGGCACGGCTCTCTCTGGTGCTGGTACTTGCTGCGGGCGAGATTTTTATGAGGCTTGATCCTTGTCTTGACTGCATTTGATCGTTTCTATCTGCAAGGCAGCGCGCGCAGATGAAGGCGGACAGCGCCCCTCCGCCCGGGGTGGGGAAGGGCTGGAGAAGGTGATAGATAGAGTCTGTATCGGGCTCAGTATCTGCAAGGAATGCGAACAGCCCTTGCGGGAGGACCGCCCGCGTGCCCCGGCACGTTGCGTGAATGGAGCGCCAGGCTGCGAGGGGCCCGGGCCTCTCCCGGAGCAGCCCTTGCGGGCCGCGGCAGCTTGGAGGAGCTGGGCTCAGCGAGCCAAAAATATACACGAAAAATCTAAAACGAAAAATAAAGCATCCCCCGTCCCCCTAGTCTTTGGGTCTGCAATGGGGGGCGTTTGGGAGCAGCTGCTCTTTAGAATACGTGGTCCCCCACGGAATACAGGGGCAGGGCTAAGGTGACAGGAGGACCCCGATGTTTCGCCTTTTGTTCTTTTATTTTTTAATATATATATTTATTTTTTTAAATATATTTTTATTGATTTCAGAGAGGAAGGGAGAGGAAGAGAGAGAGAGAGAGAGAGAAACATCAATGATGAGAGAGAATCATTGATTGGCTGCCTCCTGCACGCCCCCCGGTGGGGATCGAGCCCACAAACCAGGCATATGCCCTTGACCGGAATCGAACCTGGGACCCTTCAGTCCACATACTGGTGCTCTATCCACTGAGCCACAAAAGCTAGGGCTATTTTTCAAAATATATTTTTATTGATTTCAGAGAGGAAGGGAGAGGGAGTGAGTGATAGAAACATCCATGATGAGAGAGAATCATGGATCGGCTGCCTCCTGCACGCCCCCCACTGGGGATTGAGCCCCCAACCTGGGGCTGTGCTCTGACCGGAAATGGAGCCTGAAACCCTTCGGTGCATGGACAATGCTGCAACTAACTGAGCCACAGGGGCCGGGACCATGATGAGAAACTCTTCAATGGCAGGCTCTTTGATGAGAGGGCCTGGGACAGGAAACATCAGAGGCCGCTCTCACTCGCATTTCCTGACCCACAGGTGGTTTCAATGCTCTGGCCGAGTCCATGCATTTTTGTTTGTTTGTTTGTTTGTTTCTCAAAAGCAGTCACCAGGCTAGTAAGAGTGTGGACCATTTAAAATGTCTTCCCGAGTATTCCTTTTTCTTTCCCAAAATGCACACAATGTAAGAAACACACTATGAAAGAAAACTGCAAAAACATCGGAATGTAAAAGAGGCGAGGGATTATTGGATTCAATGGACAATTTAAAGCTTTTCTTTAAAATTATAGCCAAATCTGTTTCCAGTAAATTGGCACTATGTATATATATATGAGCCTTCAGAGAGGAGCAATGCCATGGAATAAATATGAATATGGTTACCATCCTTTTTCCCACTAGTATTTTTGAGTGCCTACTATAAGCAAACAACATTGCCACCAACTCTGTGAAGGAAGTAAAGTCAGTTCAGATGTGGCCCTGGCCAGTGTGGCTCAGTGGATAGGCTGTCGGCCGGTACACTGAAGGGTCTCAGGTATGATTCCTGGTCATACCCTGGGATGCAGGTCTGATCCGTGGTGGGGTATGTGTAGGAGGCAACCAATGGATGTCTCTCTCTCCCATCGATGTTTCTCTCTCTCTCCCCCTCCCTCCCTCCCTTCCACTCTCTCTGACAAGCAACGGAAAGGATAATTCAGATCTGGACTGAAGACAGATGCTAAGTCAGCTGCCAGTGAGGGTGATGGGCCTACATCAGGCTCCAGGGGAGTCTCTGTAGGGGCCGGGGACAGGATTGAATCCAGGGAGGACCCCCTTTAGGGAGGCAAAAAAAATCCACCTTCTAGAGAAAACTTTAGAAGCAGGACAGCTCAGCAGGTCACATGTCAGGTGACACGTGACAGCCCAGTCCTCACCCCAACAGGTGCTGGAGCACCTGTCCGCATCGCAGCCACAAATTCCGGAGCGTGTCACCAAAAGGGCCCAGGGGCAGCTCTCTGGAGGGGGCGGGGATGCGGTTGGGGTAACCACGGGGGCCCCACCTGCAGGTCACAGCTGTCCCAGGCCTCGGGAGAGCAGGCCGCTCACCACCAGCAGGTGCCACCTGTGGCTGTGGGAACCCGGAAGCCATGCCTTGCTCGTCAGCTGCTGGGCGTTCTGGGGAGCATGTGCTGTGGCCAGGTGGCTGCGGGGGTGATGCTGGTGCTTCACGGTGGGGACCAGCCTGGAGATGGGCTGTGGCCGCAGAAATTATAGCCACGGAACGGCCTTTTCTGTCCCGCGTGGAAACAGTGCCCCTTGTTCCTGCCACATCTCCCATCAAAGGACTTTTTTTTTCATCTCGAGAGGTGTATTTATTATATTTTCTTTGCTTATTTTTAAAAATATATTTTTCTTGATTTCAGAGAAAAAGGGAGAGGAAGAGAGCATTAGAAACATCAGTGAAGAGAGAGAATCCTCCATGGGCTGCCTCCTGCACGCCCCCCTGCTGGGGATGACAACCGAGATACCTGTCCTTGACTGGAATCGAACCCAGGACCCTTCAGCCTGAGGGCTGATGCTCTATCCACTGAGACAAACCGGCCAGGGCAGCGATCTTAGGTCTGGGATTCTAGCTTACAGAGTATTTGCACAGATACAACCAATCCATGTGTCTGTCTCACATTGATGCTTCTCTGCCTCTCCCTCTCTCTCTCTCTCTCTCTCTCTCTCTCTCTCCCTCTCTCCCCCTCCCTTCCCCTCTCTCTAAAAACCAATGGGAAAATGTCCTCAGGTGAGGATTCACAACAACAACAAAACATGTCTAGCTCTGAAAGTACCTTGGCCGGAGACTGCCAGACGGCCTCTATCCGAGCTGTGGCCAACGTGTCCTACGGGGAATGTGTGACAATGGCAGTTTTCCCAACAGAGTGCCCTTGAACTTCAAATTCCAGCTCCTCAACGCCACAAGGCCGCCGACGCCGCCGGCTCCAGACGGGAGGCAGGGGGCCGGTTGCCTATTCGGTAGCCTGGGAACTCCGGGGGACTTCCTCCAGGCCCATTGCCTGCGAGGCCCGGGTCTTTCCCGATCCTGTGGGAGAGGAGCTCGGTCAAGGCCAGCGAGGACCTGGCGGGTCCCGGAGCAGCAGGAAGCGGAGGCCGACGTGCAGAGCTCCGAGCCCGACTCCGGGCTCCTCGCTGGGAGCCTGGGGCCAAGGACCCGCTTGGGATTCGCTTTTCTCATTTTTTAGAAAGGATTTGTTGAACCAGGTATCTTATGGAAGTTCTCCTGCAGGGCAAACGTGCTATCATTTTATGCTAAAAAAACAAACAAACAAAAAAAAAAAAAACCCGAGGACTGTGTGAGCTACACTGTTGAGAATTTTTAAGAAGACAACCTAGAAAAGTATTAGACACATGATAATCCGGAAAACATCTTCAGGCCGAATGCAACTCGTTAAAAAAAATTCTAGCCCGGCCGGTGTTGCTCAGTGGTTGAGCGTCCATCTATGAACCAGGGCATCCAGGTTCGATTCCTGGTCGCGGCACATGCCCGGGTTGTGGGTTCGATGTCCAATGGGAGGCATGCAGGAGGCAGCAGATCCATGATTCTCATATATATACACACTAGTAGCCTGGTGCACGAAATTCGTGTATGGGGGGAGGGAGGCGTCTCTCAGCCCAGCCAATCTGAGACCCCTGTGCGATCGGACCTAAACTGGCAGTAGGACAACCCCCTCGTAATCAGGGACTGCCGGCTCCTAACTGCTCACCTGCCTGCCTGCTTGATCACCCCTAAACACTCTGCCTGCTGGCCTGATTGCTCCCAACTGCACCCCTCTACCAGCCTGCTCACCCCCAACTGCCTTCCCCTCCTGGCCTGATCCCCCCAGCCACCTCTGCCTGGGCCCCGGCACCATGGCTTTGTCCGGAAGGACTTCTGGAAGGTCTCATGGTCTAATTAGCATATTACCCTTTTATTAATATAGATATTTCCACCACCAGATATATACATGTAACTCCATATATATATCTCTGGTGGTGGAATTTTCTTCCCTGTCTTTTTCAATTTCTGTGCAATGAATAACACATTCTTTTTGTGATCTGAAAGGAAAAAAAAAAAAAAAAAGTATTTTGTGTGTTTTTTCTTTTAAAAAAAAAACACACTGGAGACGGCAAGAGAGCCAGAAATAGAAACGAAACAACCCAAATTTTATTGTCACCGGGAGACCAGACGGAAGGCCCGGCAGCCCACACTCGGTGGAACGTTGCGGGGTGTCGGGGGGGGGGGGGGGGGTCAGGATCTCATATGACACATCTGACAGATGGACTCACCAGCCGCCCAGGGCCTCTCGGCAGCATCCGGGGACGGCGTTTCCAGGGTGACTCACCGGACGGTGCCAGCCGGGCCCGGATCCCAGCCCTTTCCATGCGCGGCTCCAGCGCGGAGACGGCCCGACCCTGCGGTTCTCCCTCCTGCGGTCCTCACGCCAGCCTGGCCTCCGCATAATGACGGCCTGTTCGAGGCAGAAAGGGGAAGGAGGATGTGACTAATGACACGGGGAGGGAGGATGGGAACGCGACCAAGAATTACAGTGACTTTGCTGGTCGGGGCGCGCTGGCTAGGAACAGGGCCGTGTGTTCCCAAACCCCGGAGGGTGTGGCCTGGCCCAGGCACCGGAGGCCAAAATGAATCGGTCCACGGTGAGCGATGGGACTCGAGACTCAGGATGGGGCTACCGGCTGGTGTCGCGCAGTGGTTAGAGCGTCGGCCTGCGAACCTGAGGGTTGCAGGTTCGATTCGCAGTCAAGGGGATGTACCTGGGTGGCAGGTCCGATGCCCAGGCCCTGGTGGGTACATGTGGGAGGCAACCAATCGATGTGTCTCTCTCATAGCAATGCTTCCTCTCTCCCCTCTCTCTCTCTGCCTCCCCTCTCCATTCTACTCTCTCAAAAACTCAATGAAAAAATATCCTCATCCAAAACCGGTTTGGCTCAGTGGATAGAGCGTCGGCCTGTGGACTCAAGGGTCTCAAGTTCGATTCCAGTCAAGGGCATGTACCTTGGTTGCGGGCACATCCCCAGTAGGAGGTGTGCAAGAGGCAGCTGGTCGATATTTCTCTCTCATCGATGTTTCTAACTCTCTATCCCTCTCTCTTCCTCTCTGTAAAAAAAAAATCAATAAAGCATATATTAAAAAAAAGCATATCCTCACTCATCAGGTGAGAATAAAACATAAAAACAAAACAAGTAACACATCATAGCCAAGTGGTGTTTATGCCAGGAATACAACTTTCCTTTAACATTGGAAAATCAAACAATGGAATTCTCCATGTGTACAGATTGAGAGAGAGAGAGAGAGAGAGAGAGAGAGAGAGAGAAACATCCATGATGAGAGAGAATCATGGATCGGCTGCCTCCTACACGCCCCCCACTGGGGATCCAGCCTGCAATCTGGGCATGTGCCCTGATGGGGAATCAATCCGGTGACCTCTTGGTTTATGGGTTGACACTCAACCGCTGAGCCACACCGGCCGAGTACCCCTACGTCTCTTTTCACGCATGCTCTGTTGTGTGACGCCACGTGTTGGAAGAACTGAATTGGTTGCGGAGAGGGCTGTCCCAGGCCCCGCATGGTGTTGCTTGCTCGGGGCACTGTCTGTCCTGTGAACTGAGACGAGAGCTGAAGTCGCGATAGGTTTTGTTTTGTTTTGTTGTTGTTTTTTTTCCACTTTGGCGATGAATCCCTCATCGGCAGGGCCGCGTCGCTTCTACTGCGTCCAGCCAACGGGTACACGCCGTGTTTGGCTGTCTCGGTGCTGGCCATGTGGAGACGGATGGATGTACTTAGGTATTTTCTGCCTGATTCATCTTTCATAAAGTTCCTCATCAATATTTCATCTCGTGACTTAGGCAGCCATTGACAATCACTGTGGGGATATATCCAGAACCTCAGAAACAGCCAAATCCTCCGAGTCCAAAGGCTATTTCTAGAAAAGTAGACTAAGGGGGGATAATATTCTACGTAACAGAAGTCTGGGAACAAAGATGTTTCGGGCAACGTTATTGAAGTAGCAAAGGAGGAGGAGGAGGAGGAGGAGAAGGAGGGGGAAGAAGAGGAGGGGAGGAGGAAGAAGAAGAAAGAGAAAGAAAAAGAGAGAGAAACAAAAGTAAAAAGAAAAAATATAGATGTGTGGTTAACTAAATGGCTGTGAATCCCATAATGAAAGAAAGCAGGTATAGGATTCTGAGTCCTTTCTGGTTCTTTGTTCTTTATCATAATTTCCAGTTTAAAAAAAAAAAAATATGTCCGCTACTTTTATCATTTTTTAAAAAGTTATTACAAAGAGTTCTTAGCCAGATGGCCTGGTACAGCAAAAATCTGGCTATTTGAAAGTAAAAGTGAATGAAAAACATTTTTTTTTTCCCCTAAGGTTATTTCTGGATCTAAAACTTCCTATTTCTCTGTTCCCTCTACTTAGCTACAACACAGAGGCCTGCAATGCACATTTTTCTTCCAGGCACCAGTGCTTTGAGGGCAAAGTATTAAGAGTATCTCTGAGAGGGTGGGGAGAGAAAGGGGTGACAAGAGAAGATCTGACTTGGGGGCTGGGGTGCACACAGAGCAATATAAGATCTTATAACACAGAAACCCACACCTGAAATCTATATGTTCATGCGGACCAGTGCCATCCCAGTCTAGTAAATAAATATTAAAAAAGAAACAATTAAAAATAAAAATAAGTCTCTCTGGTTGTGTGTAAAGGATCGTTTTGGTAATGTGAATAAGACAGTGAGATCTTAGAATGAAAATGAGAAATATCTTATTTCTTTTGCCATTCGCCTAAGACAAAGCTCTAATTTTCTATTGTTATTATTATTAAAAGAAAAAGAGCAAATACACTAATTCTAATGGGTGATTCTGATCCCCATTAGAATTAGTGCCTTCTTTTAAACATACATTTTGGTTTTTTTATGTTCTTATAAAAAAAATGCATAGATAACCTACGTATATACATCATTTCAAAAAAGTTAGCATGCTTTAAATATAACATCAAGAAGAAAGCAGGGCCTGGCTGTTGTGGTTCAGTGGTTGAGCATCAACTCATGAACCAGGAGGTCACCGGTTCGATTCCCGGTCAGGGCACATGCCTGGGTTGTGCGGGCTCGATCCCCAGTTTGGGGCATGCGGAAAGCTGCCAATGAATGATTCTCTCTCTCATCATGGATATTATATCTCTTTCCCTCTCCCTTCCTCTATGAAATCAATAAAATATATATATATTTTTCTAAAAAGTGGGATCTGAGAATTTTGTAGTAAAAAGGGAATCATTTGTCCTCATGTGAAAGCTGGAAAAGAAAGACTCAGAGAAACGAAAGCCCTCGAATTCAGGCACAGAATCTCCCCGCGGGGAAAACAGTTGCTGTTCTAGAAGGAAGTTCATGGACCACGCAGTCGGGTGGGTGACTGAGTCGTCCTTCTGTGCCCGGGGCGAGTTCTGGCTGCCCCTCCAATCTGCCTGCCTAATTGGCCAAGCCCCGCGCAAACCAACCTGCAATTAGAGTTGTATTTTTAAATTGTCTAAGTTTTCTGTGGCACTCCCCTCCCCTGCTTTCTCCTCCCCGCCCCCCGCCCCCTTGCACAGTCTCGCCAAAATGCTGTTATTTGCACAGAGGAAATCCAAAGAGAGGGTTTAAAATTAAAAGTCCCATTCTAAGTCAGAAAAAGGAAGTGGGTTCTCGGGGGGGGGGGGGGGGGGGACCTCCGGCCCGGAGGCTATGCAGTTACCCCAACCTCAGGACGCCCAACGCCCCGCACCTGGGACAGCCAGGTGCCCCTGGAACGCAGGAGTCCTGCTTCTGGTTTGTTCCGGGGGCAGGCGTTTTGGTTGGGGCTGATGGAGAGGAAAGTTTGTTCCCCAGCTCCACAGCATTTGAATGTCAGAAACAGCCTGGCCGGTGTGGCTCAGGGATTGAGCATCTATCTATGAACCAGGAGGTCACGGTTTGATTCCTGGGCAGGGCTCATGCCCGGGACCCCCTGTAGGGGGCGTGCAGGAGGCAGCCAATCCATGATTCTCATCAATGATGTTTCTCTCCTCCCTTCCTCTCTGAAATCAATAATAAAAAAAAATATTTAAAAAAAATGAAATGTCAGAAATAGTCTCGTTGCCTTCGCTGGTGCAACGTCCCTGACCCGCCCCCCACTGCAGCGCATGACATTTTCTCTGTTCTCCAAGCGACAGGAGACAGGTCCCTCTGGGATTCACGCGCCTCTGCTGGGATTTTCACACCATTCGCCATGTTAACATGAAGCAACAGCTGGGCTGAAGACAGCTGATAAAAATAGCAACCTCACCCTGCAAGCTCTCTGCATGGAACAGAGGGGAACCAAGTTTTTAATGACAACTCTTACCTTTATCTTTTTTAATATTATCTTATGGTTTACAGATACCCCGTTTTTCCTCTTTTCTTCCTCTCCTCTCAGCTCCTATCCACCACCCAAGGTGATTACTTTTTCTGAGTATAGAGCTGTGTTGTTATGTTTTTTTTAAAAATATGTTTTATTGATTTCAGAGAGGGAGAAGGGAGAGGGAGGGAGAGAGAAACATCAATGATGAGAGAGAATCATGGATCAGCTGCCTCCTGCACGCCCTTCAATGGGGATGCAGCCTGCAACCAGGGCCTGTGCCCTGACCAGGATTCGAACCTCGACATCCTGGTTCCTAGGTCGATGCTCAGCCACTGAGCCACGCCCGTTAGGCTATGCTGTTTTTGTTTAAAACATCTGCTTTTCCAGGAAGAGCAAAGTGAGTTTATCTTCCCCCTACGTGATGTCTAGGAGAAGGTGGAGAGAGGCGGGCCCCTCCTGTGGCACCCTGCTCCCCACTTGCGGGCAGCTGGCACCCCTGGCTGTTCGCTGGTAGCTCGCGGGGCCCGGCAGGGTCGCCTCTGGACGGCTGAGGTCACGGTGGGGACCCTGGTCTTTAAGGCGGCTGTGTGTGCCTGCAGGAGCTTCCTGCCCTTACTCCATCTTTCCATCCATTAGCGTGGAGCTTGCAATTGAACATTCTGACATAACATAGCTGAGATGCTTGGCAGCCGAGCTAACCAGATTCGAGCGTTCCCTCCAGACGACGCTGAATTTTCATATCCTCGTGAATGCTTGCCACCTTCTTTTAATAACTTGAAGAAACAAGCTTCTCTAGGGAGCTGTGTGGCTCCAGTTTTTCCCCGAGCCCGGCATTCACCGCGCTTGGAAGGACGGGAGGGGCGTGTGTATTTATAGAGCCCTGGGTGGACCTAGGTGGGTTAGACTTCAACCTCTCACTTATAAAAAGGCAGCGATGTGAATGGACCTTAGAGAGATGTTATTAGAAGTCTAGTATTTTCTTCATCGGACCTTATTTTTCTCGTTCTGAGCTATGTGGTCATGTCACCACAGAATTCAATTTCTTTAAAAAGGGTATATTCACTAACTCTGAGCTGTGGGGTTTGAAAATAGACTTTTAATTAAAAATACATACATACACACACACACACACACACACACACACACACACACATATATATATGTAGAAAACTTTCAAAGGGGAGGTGGTAAAGTGAGGGTTTCCTTCCTTCCTTTCCTCTATAGTGAAAAAAAAAAATTGTCTTACTATTTACAGTTATCTTAGAAGAAAAAAAATTCTGATGGAAAATTAGTTTAAACTTCTAGCTACTTAGACAACTGGAACTTCTAACCATTCATTTTTTAAAATATATTTTATTGATTTTTTTTTTTTTTACAGAGAGGAAGGGAGAGAGATAGAGTTAGAAACATGATGAGAGAGAAACATTGGTCAGCGGACTGGAAGGTTGGAGGGTCCCGGGGTTCGATTCTGATCGAGGGCATGTACCTTGGTTGCAGGCACATCCCCAGTGGGGGGTGTGCAGGAGGCAGCTGACCGATGTTTCTCTCTCATTGATGTTTCTAACTCTCTCTCCCTCTCCCTTCCTCGCTGTAAAAAATATCAATAAAATATATTTAAAAAGTAAATAAATAAAATGGTCAGCCACAGTCAGAGCGAGGGAGGGAGAGGGGAGGAACCGCCTAGGTATTGAGAAAAGCTACTGTGCGTCATGCACATCCCGCTGTGGCCCCGATTGGTCCCGCGGGCACCCCAGTGGGGGGCACCCCCCTCCTGAGGGCGAGCATCTTGGCCGCCTGCTCCGCCTCTCTTGCTTGCTGCGTGGCTCGCAGTCCACCGTGTGTGCGTCCCGATGCATTGAGGACGGATGAGATGGTGTTGGCAGGGCTGAGCGTGCTGAAGACGCTCCTCGGGGCTCTGAGACCTTATTAGGAGAGCGAGCAAGCGTCCTTTCCATCCGGGACCCGCTGGGAAGACGGGTTGTGCTGCAGCCTTGAAGGCCGACCAGCCTGTTCCCATTTCCTGCCCGGAGCTGGCTCTCAGCACCACGCCGCGGTGGGGTCAAGGGAGGGAAGGGCTGGCTGGGGGACCCCAGGCAAGACCCCTCTCAGGCCTCGTCGACTTCTCTGTGAATCAGTCCCGATGCTGCTGGCCGGCGGGGGCTTCAGCGAGGAGCAGAGGATGCGACGTAAAGCCCTGGCCCCGGGCCTGGCCCGCAGGACGCGGCACGGGCCGAGTGCCGTGCAGCTGGCGCTTTAAGGGGAGCGCGCACATCTGCCAACGTGTTTCCATCGTATTTATTTATTTCTATATTTCTCCCCTCCGCTCGGAGGAGGCCTCGCTCTGCTCAGCTCCCTGGACGCCGGCCAAGCCAAACCCACGCTTTCATCTTCGGGGCCCTGCAGCTGGCAGCCGCCCCGCGGGGCCTGGAGGCGCTGGAGTTGAGGCGCAGGCCGTCCTGGGGGGCCATCAGGGCTGTCCTCCGGCGGCCCCTTTGCCCACTTGCTTGCATGTGAGACCGCCCTGGGCTGTGTCTCTGGTCCAGCAGAGGCCACGACTCTCTGCAGGCCAAGGGAGGTCAAGGGGGAGGCCCTGGGCGCTGCTCAGAGTGGAAACACACACACACACACACACACACACACACACACACACACACAAAACAAAAACAAAAAACCCATCTTCCCAGGAGAGTGAAGGAAGGGGCCTTGGACGTTTGAAATGATTCTCTCTGCTGGGCAGAAGTTGACCTGATGGTGCCGCCTCGGGCTCCAATAGATGTTGGGACCCATCTATTAATACTGAGAGCAGCACCAGGAGGAAAGCTCGCCTGGGTTTCTTAGACGGCGCTTCTCAGACTCTGGCATGGATGCGAGTCCTGGGGGCTTTTTAAGATGTAGATTCCAGCCCTGACAGGTTTGGCTCCGTGGATAGAGCGTCGGCCTGCGGACTGAAGGGTCCCAGGTTCGATGCTGGTCGAGGGCATGCACCTTGGTTGTGGGCACATCCCCAGTAGGAGGTGTGCAGGAGGCAGCTGATGGATGTTGCTATCTCATCGA
The DNA here is from genome assembly GCF_964339955.1 of Pipistrellus hanaki. Taxonomy (NCBI): domain Eukaryota; kingdom Metazoa; phylum Chordata; class Mammalia; order Chiroptera; family Vespertilionidae; genus Pipistrellus; species Pipistrellus hanaki. The sequence continues at coordinate 1,119,780 of NC_140523.1, forward strand.
TGTTTCTAACTCTCTCTCCCTCTCCCTTCCTCTCTGTGGGGAATCAATAAAATATATATTTTTTAAAATCCTCACCTGAGGGTTTTTTTTTTTATCATTGGTTTTTAGAGATTGCAGAAGGGAGGGGGAGAGACACAGAGAAAGAAACATCGATGTGAGAGAGACACACCGATGAGTTGCCTTGCACACACATCCAGACCCGGGCTGGGGATCCAGCCTGCAACCGAGGTACATGCCCTTGACCAAAATCAAACATGAGACCCTTCAGTCACGGGCTGGTGCTCTATCCACTGAGCCACACCAGCTATGGCTGCTCCCAGCCTCTTGCCACCTGTCACAAGGCCAAGTATCTTTGTGATGGTCAGAGACCTCCTTTCCCAGACTGCCTTGCAGCTGGGGCTCCGAGCAGGGCCTCGCCTCTGCCAGGCCCATGCACCAGCTCAGTGACGGGAGGGAAGGGCCGTGGTGACCACAGCGACGCTGGCGGCCGCCCCTCCCTCCCTCCCATCAGAGGGCGGTGGCCCTCGGCGCAGGGCAGTGCCGGGACTTCACCCCCCGGCCCGGATCTGGTGTGGTTTGGCTTGCTGCCCCTCGAAGGGGGGTTTTGAACCTGCCCTCGAGGCCGCCACGGGTTGCTGTTAGCTGCCCGATGCTTCTTTGAAGAACCCCCTTTTCTTGTAACCGAGCAGAGCTGGTTTCTGTTGTTCGCTACGCAGAACGTGGTTGCAGAAAGCATCTGTTTCCGGCCGCCCGAAGAGATGTCGCATCCCCTGACCCTGAGATTTCTTTTCTTTAAGCTACTGTCTTTGTAGGCCTGCAGCCTCTTCGCAAAAATGAAGGGGAAAGCATTTGAATTTCTAAGTGGATTTTTTTTCTTTTTCTTTGTGACAGTAACAATACTCTGTAATAAGGCAAGTCTTGCCTGGCCGGTGTGGTTCAGTGGTTGAGTGTCGACCTAAGAAGCAGGAAGTCACGGTCCGATTCCTGGTCAGGGCACATGCCCAGGTTGTGGGCTCGATTCCCAGTGTAGGAGGCAGAAGACACACGATTCTCTGTCATCATTAATCCTTCTCTCTCTCTCCCTCTCCCTTCCTCTCTGAAATCAATAGAAATATACACTGAATGGCCAGATTATGGTGATCTCTGAACACATAATAATCTGGCCCATCAGTGTGTGTGTTTGTGTGTGTGTGTGTGTGTGTGTGTGTGTGTTAGAGGCCCGGTGCATGAATTCGTGCATGGGTGGGGTCTGGCCAGCCTGGCCAGTGGGGAGGACATGGGTGGTTGGCCGGCCTGCTTACTGGTCAAACTCCTGGTCCAGGGGACAATTTGCATATCAGCCTTTTATTCTATAGGATATACACTAAGTGGCCAGATTACTGTGGGTTCAAAGATCATAACAATCTGGCCACTCAGTGCATTTTAAAAATGAAACCAGACTGTGAGGGCTGCGGCTTGGGGGCTGACCAGATGTGTGATGTTGTGACCGCGCTGGGCCCCTACTTCCTCTTTGAGGAGCGGCTGGTGCGGCCTGTGTGAGCCCTGTCTGCCGCCCCGTCTGCCGCTGTGACTCTGGCTTGCTTCCAGGTGGCTCCCGCACGGGCTTTTGAAAGGAGGCCCCGGTTTCTCGTCGCTCTATAGACTTACAACATGGCGGTTGGCTTCTCCCAGAGCGAGCCACTCAAGAGAGAGGCACTGTGCCTTATTGTATCCGTCACACTGACAATACATGGTGGAAGGGAACTTCACATGAGCATGGATACTCAGAGGGGGGTGGGGGATCAGCGATGGCCATCTTGGAGGCTGCCTGTCATGTTGCTTCCAGTCTAACCAAGAGGTCGCTGGTTCAATTCCGGGTCAGGGCACATGCCTGGGTTGTGGGCTCGATCCCCAGTAGAGGACATTCAGAAGGCAGCCGATCCATAATGTTCCTCTCATCGCAGTTCCTCTCTCTCTATCCTTTTCCCTTCCTCTAAAAACCAACAACCAGTCATAACCGTTTTTGGCTTAGTGGATAGAGCATCAGCCTGCGGACTAAAGGGTCCCGGGTTTGATTCCAATCAAGGGCATGTACCTTGGTTGCGGGCACATCCCCAGTGGGGGGTGTGCAGGAGGCCGCTGATGGATGGTTCTCTCTCATCAATGTTTCTAACTCTCTATCCCTCCTCTCTGTAAAATAATCAATAAAATATACTTTTTAAAAATGTAAAAGGACAATAAAACATACCAGAAAAAGATGAAGACCTTGAATCCTATGCACGTGCTTGCTTTTCTCCTCCCTCTCGGTGGCTGTCCCTGACTGAGCCTCGGTTGCCGTCACGTTCAGGGGTGGTAGCTGGGAAGAAGGAGAGAGGAGACGGTGAGATGAGGACGGCCCAGCTCCAGACACCCGAACCAGCTCAGAAACCAGCGGGTGGGAGCCACGTGGTCAGGGGAAGATCAAGCCACGGAGAGGGGAGAGGTTTCCCTCAGCTCACACTCCGGGAGGAGGAGCATCGGAGTGTGACTGTCCGACATCGAGTGGGGAGGGACGGGCAACAGGCCTCAGGGGAGTCCCCCTCCCACAGGGCCGGGGGTGGGCACAGGGATTGGAGATGTTTGCAGCGGTTACATGGGCACATACACTGATCCACCCTCATCACCCCGACCACCTTGTACCCTAATTTATTATACCTGAATGTTAAAGAGAAGGGATACTAAACATATTCTTTTCTCAGAGTTTCAGTCTAAAGCAGATTAGCCTGCCCAGCTGGTGTGGCTCAGGGGTTGAGCTTCAACCTAGGAACCAGGAGGTCACGGTTCGATTCCCGGGCAGGGCACAGGCCTGGGTTGCGGGCTTCATCCCCAGTGTGGGGCGTGCAGGAGGCAGCCGATCCATGATTCTCTCATCATGGATGTTTCTCTCTCTGTGTGTCCCTCTCCCTTCCTCTCTGAAGTTAACAAAAATACATTTAAAAAAATTAAATAAAACTGATTAACATAGCACAGAATTAACAGGCAAGTCCCAGAGGCTCTGTACCTTCACACACACACACACACACACACACTCAACTCACACACACACTCACACACACACACATTCACACACTCACACTCACACACACACACACACGCACACACACGCTCCCCTATAACCAGGGGGTGACCCCACAGTGCGCCCTCTCTCCCCAGGAGGCTGCAGGATCCCCCCACTACCACCCCACCCCCAGTGGTCTCTAACTGCACTCCAGTCATCTCCGGCTCTAACCCTCAGCGCACCCTAAATCATGGTTTGTGTGTGTGTGTGTTTCCAGCAAAACACGGATGCTTTGCAAACCACTTTCCCCTCTCAAGGCCTCCTCCTTCCTCGTTAGCTCCGGGCCGGCCAGGCTGCTTCATCAATAATGCAGCGCCCTCTCATCTCAATTATAAATGCGACGGCTCCTTGTTGGGAAGGACCGGCGGGCCCCCTTGGGGTTGCTTCCTCGTTCCCCCAGTCCGGCCAGCGGCCACTCTCCCCCGGCCCTGGAGGCAGGGCCGCCCCGGTCCTCCGAGCAGCAGGCTGTGTCCTGGGCTCAGTCACTCGAAGCCCCCTCAGTCCTGCTGCCTCTCTCCGGCCAAAGCGGACGTGGCCTGCGGGTCTGTGTGGGAGGCGCCCGGTGCCCGCAGTCCCAGGCAGCGGCCTTGTACACAGCATCCTGCGCACCGCGTCACCGGCCCCAGGGGACGGAAGCGGCTGACGTCAGCGTACAAATCTCCATGGCTCTGAGTCCCTGCCTCCTTTCCTGCAGGGACTCTCCGGCTCACACTCTCCACATATTTACCAGTGGGCACCGGTCAGGCCCGAGGGTGGCTCCCCATCCCAGCTAGAAAAACTAGATATCCATAAAGCAGGGAGAAAGACAGGAACCCCGAGGGGCTGCCTCCTGCATGGCCCCCTGCTGGGAATCACCCCTACAACCCAAGCATGTGCCATGACTGGGAATCAAACCAGGGCTCTTTGAGTGTATGGGATGACACCCAACCCATTGAGCCACACTGGCCGGGTTCTAAGCCGCTCGGTTTGTGGTCCTTGGGTATGGCAAGCCCTAGAAGACAAACGCAGTTTGCTCCATAAGAAGTCTCCCGACGCTGAGGCCTCCACGCTGTAAGATCACCAGAGCCACATACATGTGCTGGGGACAGTCCCCAGCTGAGTCAGCATCAGCCGCCAGACATGTGAGTGAGGGCATCTCCAGATGAGTCCCGCGTCTCTCGGTCTCCCCAGACATCACAGAGCAAGCGGGTCCCTCTGTACCCTGCCGACGCATGGAGTCTGAGAGCGCGCACACACACACACACACACACACACACACACACACGCAAGCTCACGGGAGCGGTGTCCCGGCCGTGTGGCCAGCGCTGGGGCTCCGTGCCTCCGAGGGCAGTCTGCTCCGCTGCCAGCTCAGCAGCCCGGTGTCTCCGGGGCTGTCTGGCCGGGAGGATCTTTGCTGAGTCTTGTCTTCAAGCGAGCACGGCTGGCCCCCGTGGCCGGGCGCTGGCTGACCCGGGAGAAGGACAGCCTGGCCTCTGAGGAAGCCAGCCACCCTCCCCAAGAAGAACTTTCTTCCGGCCTCCAGGGCAGGCCAGCTCCCAGAGGCAGCCGCCCAGTCTGACCACTTCGCAGAGCTAATGTTTTCCCACGGTCATTTTGCTAATGGCTTTGTGCACCTGAGTGCTGCTGAGAGGCGGAATATAACCGGGAGGTGTCCTGGGTTTAAGTCCTGGCTGTGCAGCCCGGGTGGTATGGCTCCAGGGTTGAGCCATGTGACCTATGAACCAGGAGGTCATGGTTCGATTCCCAGTTAAGGGCACATGCCTGGGTCTCGGGCTCCATCCCCAGTGCGGGGCGTGCAGGAGGCAGCCGATCCATGATTCTCTCTCATCAAAACTCAGGGTCATGGAAGCCACCCTGGCCATGGCCAGGAGCCTGATCCAGGGCCTGTGTATCAGGTTCTGCCCACACAGACCGTCCCCCTCCGAGGCTTCCTGCAGGTGAGACTCATGAGGAAGATGGGCCACGCTGGCCTCCCCTCCCCAGGTGGCCTCCAGGCTGGGCTGGGCCAGTCTGTCTTCCAAGGCTCCCCTCAAGCACACGCAGGACGGAAGGGTCATGGGTTCGATTCTGGTCATGGGCATGTACTCAATCCCCGGCCCCACTAGTGGTGCATGCGGGAGGCCACAAGTCCATGTGTCTCTCTCACATCGAAGTTTCTCTCTCTCTTCCCCACCCTAACACCATCAATCTCATCCCATCAATCAGTGAAGCTAACCCAATCATCCAATAAAACCTAATCCAATCAGTCAATTTTCTCTAAGCCTATCATCTCCTTTAAACCCATCATCGATTCAGATAAAACAATCAATTCGATAATCCCATCAATCCGGATAAAAACCCATCAACTCCCTAATCTCATCAATTTAGATGAACCCATCAACTAGTTAATCACATCAATTTTATTGAATTACATGTGTCCCTCAGCCCATCCTGCACCCTCTGTAATCTGGAATCCAGGAGGGCTGGCTCCCAACCAAGCAACTTGCCTGCCTGTCGGCCTGATCATCCCTAACCACTCCCCTGCCAGCCTGGTCGCCCCCCAACTGCCCTCCCCTGCTGGCCATCTTGTGGCGGCCATCGTGTGTCCACATGGGGGCCACCCATCTCGTGTGTTGGAGCGATGGTCAATCTGCATATTACTCTTTTATTAGATAGGATGTTTCTCTCTTTCTCCCTTCATATCTGAAATCAATAAAAAAAATTTTATATATAAATTTCTGGCTGTAGCGGCACGCGTCGGCCATGCCTCAGGATCCCCCGGCCTGCTTGTAGGGATCTGACTGTGTTCTTCAAGGCCACCTCCCTTGGTTCCTGGGAGCATCTCCCCTTCCTCAGGGGGGAAGGTGGCTTAAAATAACCCCGAGAATGCTGAGCCCTTTCAAAAGTTCACGGAAGGGAAGAAAAGAAAAAAAAGAAAAAAAAGCGAGATTCCAGACAAACCTAAGGCGGCCTTGTCATTACCGGTTTTATTGTCCCCAGTGGCCTTGGGAGCCCTTGGCTTTGAAGCCGCGGAGGGTAGCAATTAGGCCCCTCTCGAAGGGCGGGCGGCATGGCAGCTGTCAGCCTTGCCACGGGGCACAGGGCTGCGCCTCCTTCCCCATTCTGTGGCCACCGGGTCGGGTGTCTGGACAGACGGGAATGGGGGGGGGGTGCGGGCTGGGTGAGCCCCACTCTCCACTCGCCGCCCTCAGGACTCACTCCCAAAAAGGGAAGGCAGATGGGGTGACTCAAACTGAGCCATCCTGCCCCCCTCCCCGTACCCTGACAAGCTCCTTGGTCTGGGGGCCAGGTGGGATCGCTGCTCGGGGCTCTGGGGTGCGTGTGAGCCCCTTCTCCAGGCGCTGGCCCGGAGATCAGCCTGGGGCTGCCTCGTGGAGGGGGGCGGATTCTCGCTACACGGCAGCTGCCTTGTGCAGGGAGGCGCTTTGTCACGAAAGAAGAAGAAAAAGGAAAAAGAGCTCTCGGGGCTGGCTGCCGGCAGGCTGCTGGCTGGCTCGCAGCCTCCCGCTGCCCCACGCGGGGCACGGCTTGTCTAAATATTTGGCTTGATCCCGCTTTCTGATTCATCCTGTGCAGGAGCCTCTGTAATTCCACCGGCTGCGTGACTCAGAGGAGCAGACCCAAGTGAGCGCGGGGCGCGAGCAGCCACCCACCCGCGGGAGGCCAGGCCCGCAGCCAGCGCCCCCTGCTCCCCTGCGCCCCCCACCCCCCACCCCGCCCCGCCTCCCCGGCTCAGGGGGAGATGCGGGCGCTCCCCGGCCGCGGGTCTCAGATGAAATCTCCTTTGTGTGAGATGATTAATGGAGCCCCGAACACGCCTGCGAGCGCTAGGGTGTGAGGTGCACTTTGTACCTTTTCCAAGGTTTTTTTTTTTTTTTTTAATGCTAAATCCATTTGCATCTCATAAATTATAGTGGCTCCAAAATGAAGTGTGCCTGACAGCAGCAGGCAGGGTGTGGGAGCCACTGACACCCCCCCTTTCCCGCTCCCCGCTCCCCGCTCCCGCCACCCCCTCTCTCTGGCTCCGAGACCCTAGGAGAAAGCCTGCCTGTCATTCGGAGGGGGCGGGGGGCGGGCAGCAGAATGACCTAGATTCCGAATGTGCCAGACAGGTAGAGCCAGCTGCAGGGCGCGGGGTAGCAGGACTGGAAGGAGCCTGCGGGAAGGGGCTGTCCCCGTTCCTGCTGGGACCCGCCCTCCCAGGGAGGCCACGGCTGCCTCCTCTTTCTGTGCGTGGGGGCCCCTCAGCCCAGCTCCTACCCCCGCCTGGGTCCCCGGGCGATGCCACCTGGGCAGGGGGTAAGGGAGGGTGTGATGGACAGCAGAGCGAAGGTATTCCCTGTGCAGGTGTGTGGAGCAAGGGGAGGGGGCCTCTAAGGGGCAGGGAGGGGTGGGGAGGGCAGGGAGGGCACCAGGGTCTCCAGGAATTAAAGCCCATGGAATCCCAAGCCGCTGTGTGGCCTTGGATAAGCAATGTGCCCTCTCTGAGCCTCTCTTACCTCATCCACTGATTCATTCTATATGTTACACACGCACGCGCACACACGATTGATTTCAGAGAGGAAGGGAGAGGGGGAGAGAGAGAGAAACATCAATGATGGGAGAAAATCACGGATCGGCTGCCTCCTGCATGCCCCCTACTGGGGATCAAGCCCAAAACCTGGGCATACAACCTGACCAGGAATCGAACTGTGACCTCCTGGTTCCTAGGTCAGATGCTCAACCAGAGTCACACCAGCCGGGCTCCATGCCTATTATCTGAGCACCCCCTCTACGGCAGGCCTAGCCACCCCCTCAACATCTACATTCTAGACGCAACGCAAATAAACACGCGAGATGGTGTGGGACCGAGAGCCACAGGGCGCTGTGTGGGGCTGGCTGAGGCTGGGAGGCAGAGGGCCTCAGCTTGGGAGGCGGAGAAGGTGCCGAGGGGCAGGCAGCATGGTGGGGGAGAGGGGGGACCGGTGTCCCCGCTGCTGTTCCTATTATCGGACCCCAGAGTACAAGTGGGGGGGGGGGGAGATGCTGCAGGACAGAGTGACGAGAAGCTGGGAGGAAGACGGCTTCAGAGCCGGGGTGAAGGGCACACTAAGCCACATCGCCACCGGCGTCCCGTCCCTTCCCGCCAGGCCGGCCTCCCTCCATCCCGGGCCCCCGAGGCCAGGCGGGCGGCACTTCACCCGAAAGGTCGGCCAGCTAGAGTTTCACGGGCTGGCATTCCAGGCCTGGGGCCCGCGCAGGGAGCGACCTGCCCGCGGTCAGGCCTCCAAGTTCCCGTCTGGGACCAGCTGCCCAGCCCAGTTGGTCTCGGCGGCTGCCAGGCAGGGGTGGGGCGGGCCGGGCGCGGGAGGATGGGGGGGGGGCCGGCCCCAGGCAGCTGTCCTCGCCATGAGAACCTGAGACGAGGGCAGGGGCGCCCCGGGCTCCGCGTGGAGGGGACACTGAGTGTGCACGTGTGTGTGTGTTTAAGTGTATGTGAATGCACATAACACGCACACGTGGGATTTACTGTCGTTATGTGTTTGCTATTCTGTTTCATGTGAGTTTCCTGAATGATGGCAGGGGCTGTGGTCTGCCCCCGTTGTATGAGTAAGATAAAAACAAGTCTCAGGGAGCCCTGGCCTGTTTGGCTCAGTGGTTAGAGTGAGGGTTTGATTCCCAGTCAAGGGCATGTACCTCGGATGCAGGTTCAATCCTTGGTCCCTGTCCGGGCGTGTGCGGGAGGCAACGAGTCGATGTGTCTCTCTCACATCGATGTTTCTCTCACTCCCCCTTGCTCCCCTGTCTCCTCCCTTCCGCTTCTCAAAAGATCAAAGGGAAAACTATCCTTGGGTGAGGATAAAAGAAAAGACAATTTTGTGCGAATCTCTATTTCCTAAACCCTCTACAATGGACATATATTACTTTTGTGGTAGAAAAGGTAGTCATATCAGAATAGATTTAAGCACACACACACACCACAAGACTAAGGAGGCCCAGTGGCAGGGGACAGAACAGAAGCTCAGATTGAGTCCTCCTACCTTCAGGGACCAGGAAGCCGAGGACACGGGGTGCGGCCGGCTGGCCCCTCTCCTGCTCCCAGCCTTCCCCAGGCTCCGCCCGAGGAACAAGAGGAAGTGTGCTGTGCTCAGGGCTGCCAGAGAGTCCACAGAAGGAGATGCAGGGTAAGCAAGGCCCCGCTGGCCTCCCCGCCCACGCCTGTGCTGCCTGTACCGGGCCCCTGCCCCCGAGTGACCCTGCCCCCACGTGGCCGGGCCCCCAGGCCCCCGCAGACGGTGGGTGGGCCCCATCGGAAGCCCGCACTCAGCACTTTCCGCCGCCTTCTCCTTCCTCTTCCACTGGAGGAGCGATGGTCTTAGGGTCTGCGTCTGCCTCCTCCAGGGACACAGTGTGCTCATTCTGTCCCGTGAGCTGCTATTGTGTGTGTGTGTGTGTCTGTGTGGTGTGAGTGGGGGTGTGGGGGTGTGTGTGTGTGTCTGTGTGTGTGTGTCTGTGTGTGGTGTGTGTGTGTGAGTGTCTCTCTGTGTGTGTGGTGTGTGTGTCTGTGTGTGTCTGTGTGTCTCTGTGTGTGTGTGGGGGTGTGTGTGTGTGTCTGTGTGTGGTGTGTGGTATGAGTGGGGGTGTGTGTGGTATGTGTGTCTGTGTGTGGTGTGAGTGGATGTGTCTGTGTGTGTGTCTGTGTGTGGTGTGTGTGTCTGTGTGTGTCTGTGTGTCTCTGTGTGTGTGTGGGGGTGTGTGTGTGTGTCTGTGTGTGGTGTGTGGTATGAGTGGGGGTGTGTGTGGTATGTGTGTCTGTGTGTGGTGTGAGTGGATGTGTCTGTGTGAGTGGATGTGTCTGTGTGTGTGTGTGTGTGTGTGTGTGTGTGTGTGTGTGGTGTGTGTGTGTTGGGATGGGGAGCAGGGCTCCCTCTCATCTCCCTCCGTTATTTCCAGGGGAAACAAAATGCACCGCGAACCGGGCCAGGGCGCGCTCGGAGGCGCTGCCAGCGCGGCTGTGCCCAGCTTCCTGCGGCCGCGCGGCCAGGAGGGCGGTGGGGCCGGCCAGCCCTCTGCAGGCAGCGCCCTGGTGGTAGTGCAGCCATGGGCAGGGCTGCTGTTCTGAGGGGCACTGGAGGGGCTTCACGGAAACTAACGGAAGCCGCCCTTGCACCTGAGGGAAGTTTAAAGACACATAGGAAATGGAGCCTCAGACTTTTACCTTCGGAGCGGTGAGCCTGGCAGAGCTCTCTGGCCCCCTCCTTTGTCACGGGGCGAGTCCCGGCCACGCTGTCCCTGCGGTTTGGTCGTCCGTTTGGAATGGGCAGGGGTGGGACAGGGAGGGGCCTGTTCCAGCGCAGCTCTCTGACCTGGCGTCGAAGGAGACGGAAGCAACAGGCACTCAATGGATGCCTCTGGGGCTTGGGGTTGGCGTGGGATCCTATAAAAGGCAATGTCCTGCCCGGCTGGCATGGCTCGGTGTTTGAGTGTGGACCTACGAACCGGAGGTCACATTGATTCCCGGTCCGGGCATGTGCCTGGGTTGCGGGCTCCATCCCTAGTGTGGAGTGTGCAGGAGGCAGCCGATCCATGAGTCTCTCTCATCATAGATCTCTCTCTCTCTCTCCTCCTCCTCCCTCCTTCCCTCTCCCTTCCTCTCTGAAATCAATAAAGAAATATTTTTAAAACGGCAACGTTCGCTTTGAAGTTACACACACTGAACTCGGGGTGGTCCTTGGGCCTCGGGCCGCTGTACAAACAGTGTTGGGGCCTTGAGCTGCCACCCTGACACGGGCAGCTGCTGGGGCCGTCGGTCCCCGGCCACCTCGGTCCCCGGCCGGAACGGGGACGGCTCACAGCCAGCAGCGAACATGCCACCTGCGATCTTTACCCTCTGACTCGGGGGGAGAGGGAGGAAAGCCGTGATGTCCAGTGAGGTCAAGGTCAAGATGTGGCCTTGAGAGTCGCCAGCCACGCGCAGATTAGCGGGTTAACGCAGAGCCGTCCGGACAGATGAATTACACCCAGGAGCCGAGCGCCTGTGCGTGTCCTTGGGGTTGACATTGAGAGGTTCGGTTATCGCAGGAGGAGAGGAATGCCTGCTTAATTCTGAGAGGGCTTAATTACCGCGATAAACGCCCTCGGAGTTTAACTCTTCCTGTTTCGGCTGGTGTCAGAACGAGGGTTTCAACCTCGCCCGGTGCCCTCTCTCCCCAGCCCCGCCGGGACCCTTGGGGAGGGTCCCTGGGGAGCAAAAGTCCAGTGTTTCAAATTACGCATCGTCCTCACCTGGGACTGTCAGGGCACTTTTGGTCACACGTGACAGACACTCACCCCAATAAGCCTATGACATTACTTAGGAGGAAAATGGGCACTGGCTATTGGGGAACCAAAAATCCACCAATCCGCCCCATTCCAAGTCCTGATCATTCTGCCTACAATATATATCTATACTAATAAAAGAGTAATATGCTAATTAGACCAGGAGACCTTCCAGACATCCTTCCGGACAAAGGCAGAGGCGTTTAGGGGCAATCAGGCCAGGAAGGGAGGGAAGTTGGGGGTGATCAGGCTGGCAGGCAGAGTGGTTAGGGGCGATCAGGCAGGCAGGCAGGCAGGCAGGCGAGTGGTTAGGAGCCAGCACTCCCGGATTTCGGGAAGGATTTCCAACTGCCGGTTTAAACTGGCAGTCGGACATCCCTCGAGGAGTCCCAGATTGGAAAGGGTGCAGGCTGGGCTAAGGGACAGCCCTCCGTGCACGGATTTTGTGCACGGGGTCACTAATATATATCTGGGTCAGGTACATTTTAAATATATTTCCCTGGTTCCCTGGCCTCTACCTCATCCTGTGGTGTCTTACCCGCCACTGCAGCCGGCCTCCACATCTCCTCCACCTCCTCCCCTGCCCCTTCCCCTCCGCCCAGGACTCGCTGCCAGAAGCACACACTGACCTTGGGACTGTCCTGTGCACAGACCTCCGACGGCTCCTGACCGACCACCTGCAGAGCAAGAGCATGTCAACATGGGGCCCTGAGCTTGCTGCCTGGCCCCACGCCCCCCCACTTCCAGTTTCAAATTCAGGTTGCCACCTGCCTCCATGCCACGGTTCACCATGCTGATTCTATCACTTGGAAAACCACCTGATCTTGCCCGACCTGTGTGGCTCAGTGGTTGAGCATCAACCTATGAACCAGGAGGTCAGGGTTCAACTCCTGGTCAAGGGCACATGCCCGGGTTGCGGGCTCGACCCCCCAGTGTGGGGCGTGCCCAAGGCAGCCAATCAATGATTCTCATCATGGATGTTTCTGTCTCTCCTTCCCTTTCCCTTCCTCTCTGAAATCAATAAAATTATTAAAAAGAAAATCACCTGTTCTTGCTCTACCCATCCCCCTCTTCCGCACCCTTTCCCAGGGCCCCAGTCAAGTGCGTTTTCTTCTCTAAGCAGTCTCCCCTCTTCCCCTCCCCCCTTCCCCTCCCCCCTTCCGCCTCGGTAGCTGTGATTGGCAGGATGTCCTCGCACCCTGGGGATCTGACTGCCTGGATGGCGAGAGCCTAGAGGGCAGGGACTCGGCCTACCCAGGACCCACTGCCGAGCCTGGCAAGGTGGCTGGGCGTCGTCTCCTGAAACCCTGGCGCGCTGGCCCCTCCTGCCCCTCCGCTGGGCTCCCGGTGGCAGGGAAAATCCCGGCCGACAGAATTTCCTGTCCTCCCGCTCCCGCTCAGATCTTCTTTGTCCCAGATCCTTCCTCTCCCGGGAGCGCCTTATCTGAGGACGGTCCGGCGCGGGGCAGCCGGCCCGGAGGGGCCATCCTGCCGGCTTCCTGCCTCGGCCACTCTGGATTCCAGTCAGGAGATCTGAGTTTGCAGCCAAGCTCTGAGTCGCTTCTCGGCTCGGTGACCTTGGCCGTGGCTTTCACCTCGGCTCAGCCTTGGTCTCTTAATCTGTAAAATAAAGGGTGTTCGTGTTCAGTATGGGTTTGTGGGAAGGGAAACTATCAACCAATCTCCCCCCACGAAGAATTTTAGGTAAACCTGTTTTTAAATACGTTTTTATTAATTTCAGAGAGAGGGAGAGGGAGAGGGAGAGGGAGAGGGAGAGGGAAAGGGAGAGGGAGAGGGAGAGGGAGAGGGAGAGGGAGAGGGAGAGAGAAACTTCCATGATGACAGAGGATCGTGGATCGGTTGCCTCCTGCACGCCCCCTACTGGCAATCGAGCCCACAACCTGGGCTTGTGCCCTGACAGGGATTCGAATCGTGACCTCTTGGTTCCTAGGTTGACACTCAACCACTGAGCCACATGGGCTGGGGGGATCAGCATCGGATTTATAACAAAACTCAATAACATAGATTTCTTTAGATACACATCCATCACAGCAGGCGAGGTGCCTGTGCACCGAAATCCCCCGGCTGGCCGCTGGGAGCAGAGCAGCTGCTTGGATGGGTCCCGGGGGATGACGGATGGGTTTCCAAGGAGGGACAGGTCAGGTGGTTCCCAGGGGGAGGAACGTTGCAAAAAATGTTCAGAACTTGCAGAGACGGTTCCTTGGCAGCAGAAGCTGTTCCCCAGCGTCTCCTTCCGATCTCCACTCCCCATCCCTGGCCTGCGCCTCCAGAGGCAACTGCCTCCGTTCTGCTCCTGACACCTCCCGCAGCTCCGCTAATAAATTCCCATCAGAGACACGTCCTGCCCATGGGGACCATCTCGCCTTCCGCCACCCGTGGCTTCGCGACCTGACAGTCAGGGCGGCAGCCAGTGATCACAGCCGGTGGCAGCTTCCAAGGGTCAGCTGGTGCCGGGGAACCTGGGCTGTGGGCCTCCCCTGCCAGTCACCCCCACCTGGCATTCAGGGACCACGCAAAATGTGGGGCTTGGCCCCGCTGGTGTGGCTCGGCGGCTGAGTGTCGACCTAAAGAACCAGGAGGTCTCGGTTCCATTCCCGGTCAGGGCACAGGCCCGGGTTGCGGGCTCCATCTCCAGAAGGGGGGCGTGTACAGGAGGCGGCAGATCCATGGTTCTCTCTCTCATCATTGATGTTTCTCTCTCCCTCCCTCTCCCTTCCTCTCTGAGATCAATACAAATATATTTTTTAAATTTAAAGAAATAGAGGATGTCACCATGGCATTGGGCCTGAGCTAAGAAGGGATGGAGCAGCCAAGGTGCCAGGAGGAGTAGAATTGGGGGTGGAAGGGAGAGTGATGGTTTGGGGAGGAGGCAGCGGGATTTATGGGCCCGGAGGCCAGGGCAGAGGCCAGGCTGGAGATATAGAGTGGGAGGCATCAGCTGGCCGGGACATTCTTTCCTCGGCTACTTCATACCTGGCAGAGGCCCCGCTGCTCGGGGGAGGCAGAGGCCTGCTCCCCGGGTCTCCTGCCCACCTGCCCTCTCTCCTTCAGAGACAAGCAGCTGGTCGGGCTGTGGGCTCTGTCCCCACCAGTCGGGCCCCTGGGCTGGCGAGCTCTCTCTGGATTTGAGCCTCAACCAGAACTCTGATAACAGCCCCCTACCGCCCCCCAGCCCACTCAGGGCTGCCCACCCACACAGGCCAAGTGTCGCAGCAGGAATGCGGTGGCAGCTGGGCCCGGGTCACAAGACAGAAACACTCAGGACACGTATGTCGGGCTGGGAAGCGCCTCCTGAGAGGGAGAAGCCCAAACAGGCCAGGGGGGTGGGAGTGGGGGTGGGACGGGCAGGGGAGGGGCGGGCCCGGAGGAAACCAGCCCCGGTGACTCACCCTGCACTTGTGTTTGGCGCAGCCCCCACGCGCTGTCACAGAAAACAGAGTCCCCACGGGTTTATCTCCTCCCGGAGGAGGCAAGTCAGCAGCGAGAGGTGGCAGAGGAGGGAGGCCAGGCGCTCCTGCCGGGGCCGGGGTCAGCTGAGCGTGGCGGGCAGGGGACCGGAGCGCCCGAACCCGGGGTGGAGAGAGACCCCCACACTGTGAGGCCACACCGCCGGCCAGATCAGTCCCAGCTCGCATTGGCCCGGGGCTGGTGGCCACAGGGGAGGAGGAGCGCCTGCAGAAATGGGGAGGGGTAGACAAGTTACAGACTGAGGCGTAGAATTTTCGAGGCGCTGTGTGAACATCTCCATGGTGACGCTGAGCTGAGCGTTCAGCGGGAAGCCTGGGGGCCACAGCACATGCCTGGAGTGCAGGCTGGACCCCCAGGGTGGGGCTTGGTGGCCCCCAGAGGTGTCTGTGCACACCTGCCGAGCCATCCTGGGGCCCTCACGCCAACCCCCCCCCCTCGTTCTCCATCTGAGTGGCCGGAATTATGTCACAAGAGACGGGTTCCTGCTCTCGGCACAGGTGTTTGGGAAAACCCTGTGTCACACTTTAGAAAATAGGACCAGTCCTAACCGGTGTGGCTCAGTGGAAGGATCATCAGCCTGCGGACTCAAGGGTCCCAGGTTCGATTCTGGCCAAGGACATGCACCTTGGTTTCGGGCACATCCCCAGTGGGGGGTATGCAGGAGACAGCTGATGGATGTTTCTCTCTCATCGAGGTTTCTAACTCTCTATCCCTCTCCCCTCCTCTCTGTAAAAAAAAAAAATCAATAAAATATATTTTTAAAAAAGAAAATAGGATCAGCCCGGCTGGCGTGGCTCAGCGATTGAGCATCGACCCCAGGAACCAGGAGATTAAGGTTCGATTCCAGGAGGCAGCTAACCCATAATTCTCTCTCATCATTCTCTCTCTCTTCCTTCCTCATTGAAATTCGTAAAAAAAAAAAAATATTTTTTTTTTTAAAGGAAATTGCTGGGTTGTCAGCTGCCTGTTGAGCCTGGCAGGGTGAGGACAGGAGAGGTGGGGACACCAGGCCCAGAGTGGGGGCGTCACGCACAGCCCCTGGACGCCCTGGGGCGGCCCTGTGGGGCTGAGTGTGTGCTGGGTCAGGGGCCGGTCCCCAGGACCTGGAAGCCGGGTTCGAGACCGAGAGACCTCCAGGTCAGGGGGCCCCTCCTGCCGCTCCACGACCGTTGGGACTTGGGATTGGGCTCCGCTGCCCCTGCCGACCACAGCCGACCACAGCCACTCCTAGAGGTTTCGGTTCCTCGCGCAGCCAGGCTGCAGCAGACAGGGCTGGGTGGCCGTGGGAGGGGCACGGGGGAGCCAGGCTCCGCGGAGCTCCGGCCTCTGCCATCCTCAGGCACCCCGCGGCCGCCCCGGCCGGGCCTCCCTTCTGCACTGCGGCAGGAGGAGCAGGAAGAGCAGGAGACAGGGTGGTGACCGTGTCTGGAGCCGGTCCTTGCCCGGAAGCCGGCACGCTGCCACGTGCCACTCACTGGTGAACTCGGCCACGTGAGGTGCCAGCTGCCGGGGAAGCTGGGGAGTGGGGCGCCCCGCAGGCAAGTCCATGTGGTGAGGCAGAGTGGGGAGGGGGGCTGGCTCCCAGGCTGAGACCTGCCCCCCCACACACACCTCTCCTTGGCCACTCCACAGCGGGGTGACTCACACCACCACGGGCTCCACAGGTCACAACAGGGCCTCCTGGTCCTCCCTGCCCCCTGCTGTGGCCCAAAAAGCCCAGGACACTTCCCAAGAGGCTGGGCCCTGGGGAGAGAGGCGCCGAGGGACACATCCTTGTGCCCAGAGCCTCGGGGTCTGTGACATTCCCTGACCACCCGCTGGTGCTTTAAGAATCAAATGAGGCCTGGCCAGTGTGGCTCAGTGGTTGAGCTTCGACCTAGGAACCAGGAGGCCATGGTCAGATTCCCGGTCAGGACACATGCCCGGGTTGCAGGCTGGATCCCCAGTGTGGGGCGTGCAGGAGGCAGCCGATGGATGATTCTCATCATGGATGCTTCTCTCTCTCTCCCTCTCCCTTCCTCTCTGGCATCAATAAAAATGAAACAATTCAAAATAAAAAAAGAATCACGTGAGGACGGGACCGTGGGCAGAATGGAAGGGTCAGAGCCTGGCCGACGTGACAGACGCTCAGCCCTTGGCTTGCTTTCTCCACGTTCCTCATGCTCACCCAATCCAGGCCTCGTCTCCCTGCGCCCAGGATCTGCGCCCGCGTCCTGGCTTCTGCTGCTTCCGGTGGGTGCTGGGGTCCCCCTCGAGCCGTTCCTGGACCCCCTGGGCTGGGGTCTCTGTCCCCACAGCCTCTGCCCCGCACAGCGGCCCAGCCTCCATGCCTGGCGGTGCGGGGGCCCCCCGCCGAGTCCTGGGCTGCGTGGCGTCTGACCTTGGCCGCCCGTGGGCCGCTCCCGGTCAGCACTTTTTCACCTGTCAAGAGGAGATAATAAACGTTACCTCCACTCAGGCACGGCCGGGAGGGAAGGCAAACAAAAGTCCCAGCGCCTGGCCAACCTAAACAGGCCTGGAAATGCTTCGTAATCAAAACGCTTTTCCCCCTTTTGAAAGCAGAAATGGAGGGAGGATGCAGAGGACCGAGAGAGGGCAATGCGGTCACAGCCGAGGGGCGGGTGGAGAGAGGACCAGGGAGGGAGCAGGGCCAGGCACTTAGCAGGGGGCTGGCGGCGGCCCCCTGGGAGGCCGGGGGGTGCATCTGAGGTGACTGCTGGCTGAGGGAGTGAGGGCATCCACCTGGTCCTCAGTGACCCGCAGCCCTCCCGGGACCTGTCAATCAGACACTCGGGGACACGCCCACCACGCTGTGTGAATGAGACCCCCACCCCCCCGCCCCCCGGGGACCCTGCTGCACCCTCAGACACAGAGGAGGAAGGAGACCGTGGCAGGTAAACTTCTCTTTCTTTTTTAAAAAAGATTTTTTAACCATTTCAGAAACCGGAAGGGAGAGGAAGGGAGAAATAGAAACATCCATGATGAGAGAGAACCATGGATCGGCTGCCTCCTGCACGCCCCACACTGGGGATGGAGCCCGCCACCCGGGCATGTGCCCTGGACCGGGAATCGAACCCTGACCTCCTGGTTCAGAGGCCGATGCTCCACCACTGAGCCACACCAGCCGGGCAGGGAATCTTCCTTGATTTACATTTTCACGCACTTAGGACCACATGTGCCTTCTCCACCCCGCTCAGCACCCCTTCCTCTGTTCCCTGCAAGCTGGTGGCCCTGACACCAACCAGGCCGGGAGGGTTCGAGCCCCTGGAAACGACAGGACGGGCTGGGAAATCCGGGAGGCGGGTGCCGGTTCAGACGGAGGCTTTGCTCAGGGCTCAGGATGGCAGCGAGCTGGAGGAGGCACCGACCAGGACAGCGCTGCTGGCCCAGTCCCGGAGACCGCCCGCCCTTCCTTTGCTATCCCCTCGGGTCCTGATGGAGGCGCTCCATGCAGGGCCGGGGCCTCAGGGCCCTTCCACAAAAGGGGGGCTCCCCTCGGAGACTCCCAGACCTCCTTCCATGCCTCCCGATTCCCCGCCTGGCACCACAGCGCGGAGCTGGGCTGGGCGTGGCGCGGTGGGATGCACGGCTCCTGGGATTTGGCCCCGAGGCCCAGACAGGCCGGGGTGCCGTCCGCCGCCCTGCTCTGCCCGCCGTGGAGGCCACGTCTGCTAATGAGCCTGTTGCCAAGGAGCGGCTCCCGAGCCGGCAGCTGCCCCGGCCCGGCCAGGTGTGCATGGCCCGGGGCGGGCAGACGGCGGGGCCGGCCGAGCGCCACTTGTAAAGGGTAATAACCCGGCGCGGCAGGGTAATCGCCGCTTCCCAGCAGGCAGACGTGATCTCATTAGCCATCACCAGGAAGGCGGTCAGGGGAGGTCTCCCCGCTCCCTCAAAGGGGAGGCACCCCGCGCCAGGGAAGAGCCGAGCTCTGAGTGTGCGGGGGTAGGCACAGAGACTGGGCATCGTGGCCAAGAAGATGGACTCAGGGGCAGTGCTCCCTGGGCTAGGAGGCCCAGGCCTGACTCCTCCCAGGCCAGGTGTACTTCCGCCTCCCTGCTGGAGCTCAGGCTGTGTCCCCTCCTACGGGGGCCAGATGAGCCCCCTCCGCTGGGAAGAGCGGTGGCCCGGGCCATCCTGTCACCCTCTCTCTTCTCTCTGAGCTCCTGTGCTTCTGTCACCTGCACCCCCAGGGTTGGAGGAAAGAGCAGCCAACGCCTGACAGCACAGGGAGGCCTCAGGGCTGCAGGTTCCATGCTTGACCCTGGGCTACATGGCGGCCAGTGTCTGCTGTGAGGCCTAATTCTGGTCTCCTGGCCTCGGTCATCCTTCCCAGCCGTCAGTGACCTGATTCCGATGCAACGCCGCTTTGGACATCCTGGTGTGAGCCACTCCCCAGAAAGATATCCGTGCCAATAAGCGTGTTTGATATCAAGAGGTCATGGGTCCTCTGGAGTCCACCGGGGGTCTTCCATGGCTTCCCTGGTGCCCATCAGCATCATCCGGGGCTTGGTAAAAAGACAGATGTCCAGCCCGGCTGGTGTGGCTCAGTGGTTGGACGTCGACCCATGAACCAGGAGGTCACGGCTGGATTCCCGGTCGTGGGTCGATTGTGGGTCGATCCCCAGTAAGATTTCCGAGGGCCATCTGTCTTGAAGAAGGCTCAGCTTCCTCGTCCTCCAAGGGGAAGCCACGGACACTCTTTTCCTTGGGCCAGTAGGTACTTAAGGGAGTGTCCTGAGGGGTCCTGCTCCCTGACTTCATGCCCGGCATCCACGCAGTCGGAGCTGGTGGGGAGGCCATGGCCGGAGGACTGATCTTGGCCAGGGCCAGGGGCGGGTTTCGGCTCTTAGCCTCTGACATCGGTTACTCATCTTTTCCATGCCAAGAGCCCGCGAGGAAGGGCATGCGTGATGAAGGTGGGGGGAGGGGGTGTCTTCCTCCATTGCCTTTTTCAGAAGCAGGAGAGAGGGACACACGGTTATTATTCCTTTTTTGTTGTGGTTAACCCTCACCGGAGGCTATTTTCCCATTGGTTTTTAGAGAGAGTGGAAAGGAGGGGGAGAGACAGAGAGAGAGAGAGAGAGAGAGAAATGTCAATGTGAGAGCGACACATCAATTGGTTGCCTTCCGCACATACCTGACCAGGGCCGGGGATCGAGCCTGCAACTGTGACCAGAATCAAACTCAGGAGCCCTTCCGTCCTCAGGCCGACGCTCTATCCACTGAGCCAAACTGGCCAGGGCGGCTGTGACTGCTTTTGATCTTTACATGTAGAGCAGATGACAGCAGGATCATTTTGATAGTTAATCAGCGGTTCCCACATTCCTTTTTGTAGTCAAGCTCCAGTGAGAGAACGCCTGCAAAAAAAAAAAAAAGATCAACTCCACGAGTGAGGGGAGGAAAAAAATAGTGACACAGTTTTTCCACTGCAAATCACAAAGATAGGATCTTGTGTGAGTCCAGGGAGATGCCGAGGGGTGGTGACAGTCAAGGGCGGGGGTGGGGATGGGGGCAAGACAAAAGCTGGCACGTGTCCGCTAATGAGAACTGGGGGGGAAAGGATGAGGTGCAGCCTCAGAGCCACGGCACCGGGCACCGGGGAGGGGGCCTCGCCTGCGAACGCTAAGCTGGGTGTTCAATTGTTGTTGGGAATTCTAAGCAGCGACCTGGATCACTAGCTCCTGGGGGAGGCGGCGTTCCCGGGGACTAGCCGAGTGTTGCATGGACGGACGTCTGGGTGCTAGGCCCCCTCTTGCGACGGACACGGTGCCACCTCTCCCGCTGCCTCGGGGGACCCGTCTGAAGGCCACCTCTGATGGGTGGGTTTGGAACGGTCTCTAAGACAGGAGGGTGAGCTCCGGCCGGTTGCTCAGTGGTTAGAGCATCGGACTAAAGAGTCTCGGGCTCGGTTTCCAGTTAAGGGCACGTCTATGACGGTGGCAGGTTCGATCCCTGGGCCTGGTTGGGGCGTGTGCGGGAGGCAACCAGCCGATGTCTCTCTTTGTCTCTCTCTCTCTCTCTCTCTCTCTCTCTCTCTCTCTCTCTCTCTCTCATTGATGTTTCTCTCTTTCTGTCTCTCCCTCTTCTACTCTCTAAAGATCAATAGGAAAAAATTTCCTGGGCTGAGGATTCAAACAAAACAAAACAGAAAGAAGCCAGAAGGCTAGGGAGGAAGCAGGGCAGGGCCCACAGAACACACCCAGACACCGGGGAGGGCAGATCCGCCCAGGGATGCACTCCCGGGTCCGGCTGCACAGAAGTCACCCGTCCCCAGGCTGGCCTCTGGGGAGTAAACAGAGGCCTCGGAGGTGGGGAAGGAGTGAGTGTCACTCAATCCCACTTTGCCATAGTAAAAAGGCCAGGCATGAACTCCAGAAATGAACTGCTCAACTCCAAACACAGCCCAACTCCAAACAAGACACCCCGAGAAGTTAGGACATTAAGCCTCATCCGCCCGCTCGGGTCCCTGGCGTGACTCCCTCTCTCCCCACCCACATCGCACCCACAGGAGTGACAGCTCCCTCCCTTCCTGGGCTGGCTGTGCAGAGAGAAGGTGTCTCAGCGGACTCAGTCCTGAACTTTTCCTTTCCTCAAGTCCTCACACCCCACCTTCTCCCTGGTGGTCAGCCAGAGGCAGCCGCACCCTCATTGCTTTCAGAAGAAGGCAAGTTTGAGAGAGAATTAAAAAACAAGAAACAGGCAATGTGCTTTAAAAAAAATATAAAAAAAATCCACGATGGCCTGGCCGGTGTGGCTCAGTCAGCATCAATCCATGAACCAGGAGGTCACGGTTTGATCCCTGGTCAAGGGCACAGGCCCAGGTTGCGGGCTTGATCCCCAGAGGGGGCGTGCAGGAGGCAGCTGATCCATGATTCTCAGCATCGATGTTTCTCTCTCTCCCTCTCCTTTCTTCTATGAAATCAATAAAATAATTTATGCTTTAAAAATGTATCGCTGAGACTGCAAGGGATGGAAAACCTCACTTCCAACAGGCTTAGGCCAAACAGAATGATAATAATAATAATTTCCATCAGACATGTCTGTGTGGTGGGAACTGTTCCGGCCTCTCTTTTATAGGTGAGAAGATTGAGGCAGACTGTGGTTGGAACACCTGCCCAGGCTCACAGGGCTGATGACGGGGCTGGGAGGGGACGCAGACGGCTTGGCGCTCTCACTTGGGGCCAGCGGTGGTGACACCCCCCATCGTACGGGGAGCTTGTTAAAAATGCAGAGCCCCAGGCCCCTCCTGACTCCTGCTGCTCAGGTTCCGCTTCAACTTCTAACAAGGTCCCAGGTGACTCAGTGTCACGCTCCTGGCTGGGACCGGAGCCCCGGAAAACTGCTTATGTTCTATCCGGGCTTCTCAGTCCCTGTGTGTGCTGGACGGGCATGAGCAAGGCTGGCTGGAGTCCTTTTGTTTCCGGCTGAACATCTAGCACCTAGAACAGGGACTGGGTATAGTGCTTACTGAGTGAATGAATGGAGGGATGAATGAATGGATGGATGGACGAATGAATGAATGGATGAATGGATAAATGAATGAATTGACTTTGGTTGGGTACCTCTGAGTTAGGTTCTAGGCTCAGAGCTGCCTTGCTGGAAGGTGGGAAGGGAGCAAAATCCTCTGCCGTGGGGATTGCCCATCATTTGGGAGGATTGAGGTCCCTCCTTAGTAGAAATAATGAGCAGAGGTCACATTGTCCAGTGTTGGCTCACATCATCAAAATGCCCGAAATAGCCCGACCAGTGTGGCTCAGTGGTTGAGCATCGACCTATGCACCAGGAGGTCACGGTTCAATTCCTATTCAGGGCATAAGCCTGGGTTGCACTGCAGCTCGATCCCTAGCAGGAGGTGTGCAAGAGATAGCCGATCCCTGATTCTCTCTCACCATTGATGTTTCTCTCTCTCTCTCTCTCTCTCTCCCTCTCCCTTCCTCTCTGATATCGGTAAAAATATATTTTTTAAAAACAACAACAACAAAAAATGCCCGAAATCTCCCAGGAAACAAACCTTCCTCACAGCACCCCGGGCTGTTTTTCTGCCGATCACATGTCAGCCGCAGGGGGGTTGGGGGGACCTCAGCCCCTTTCCCCAGCCTCCGCGGAGGCTTTATTCCTGTTCCGTGGAAAACCCTCAAAGGCCCCTCTCTGAGCTCTGAGGGAGGCGCGGAGCGTTTGAACCGTTTGACGGGAATTGTTATGTGCGGGCGTGAGCGGAGGAATTAATCTCTGCCCAGTCTGGGGGCTGGCCCGAGGGAGAGGGCCAGACACCCCGGCGGAAAGCGCTCCCCGCTGCCGCCCGGGGAAAATCAAAGCGCGACCGGCCGCTCGCGCCCCCCCACGCGCCTGGCCTGACCCCCGCTTTTCATGCGCAGCGGCCACGGGAGGAGAGGAGGCGCGAAACCAGCACAAGCCCCCGAAGGGAAGGCTTCAAATGGAACCGTTTCATGAGGACAATGCTCTCTCTTCTTTCAACGCTCCCTGAGAACACACGGAAGTCTTTTTTCTGGGGAAAGACTGGATTCGGCTTTCATCCTCAGCGGCCTTTATTTGGGGTGCCTCTCCCCGGCACCTCCTTTCTTCATTCAGATCTCACAGGCCGGGGGAGGACAGAAGCCGCCGGCCCGCCCCAGGTGGGCATCTGTGGCCTGGGTGCGGGGACACTTGGTCTTGGGGGATTGGGGGATGAAGAAGGGTCTGCTTTTATCCGGGCAGCATGGAATAAGGTAAGTCCAGAAAAATCATGCTTATGTCAGATGAAAACATTTTCCTCCCCTTCCCTTTTTCCAAAAATGGAGCAACAGCCTAACTGGTTTGACTCAGTGGATAGAGCGTCGGCCTGCGGGTTCAAGGGTCCCAGGTTCGATTCTGGTCAAGGGCATGGACCTTGGTTGTGGGCACATCCCCAGTGGGGAATGTGCAGGAGGCAGCTGATCGATGTTTCTCTCTCATCGATGTTTCTAACTCCCTCCCTTCCTCTCTGTAAAAAAAAAAAAAAAAAATCAATATATATTTTTAAAAAGTAGCAAAAGCTCATTTCTGAAGTGACGTCTCATTCAGAGTTCTAATATAGAAAACAGGCGGGAACCGAGCCCCTGGTGGCAGTTGGGGTGCGGATGGGGTTGTGTCGAGGAGCAGCAAGCCCACCTGATTCCTCCTCTCGCCCCTCCATGGCGCCCCAGGGTTCCAGGAACCCCAGTTTGAGCATCACTCCGAAGGCCTGCTCCTCTGTGGACCTCATTCCGAAATGGGGAATGGAGCTGTCAGCGGGAAGCCCGGCCCTCCAGGTGCCAAGGAGCCTGGTGCAGGCCTTGCAGTTAGTAACCCTGGGCAGCATCCCAGGGTGGGGCAGTGAGGGGTCTGGCCGAGGGGAGACAAAGGTTCAGCAAGCCTGGCTGACCTGCAGGCCCGGGGAGGGGGGGTGCAGACCCGGGGAGGGGGGTGCAGGCCTGGGGGAGGGGTGCAGGCCTGCAGAGGCTCCTGGCAGCTGGGTTTCCAGTTCTCTGCATTTCTGTCACCCTACTCCTCCCCTGCTGCCCCCCCCCCCCCCCCGCCCCGCCACACACACTCTGACAGGCCCTCACACAGAGGTGGCTGCTGTCTTAATGCCCCTCCCCCACGCACTTGAGGCTTCAGGCTGGCACACCCCGCAATTAGGGCTGCCGTTTCCCTGGCTCTCCAGCGCCTGCTGCCTCGCCTCCCCGCTCTCCCGGGCTAATTGCTGGGTTCGCCCTTCACCGTTTCCCGCTTCCCCGCAGGAACATGGAGGCCCGGCCCCCTCCGCCCCGCGCCGGCTGTTCCAGGAGCCGCAGAGGCAAGAGAGGAAGAAACCAGCATGGTTTCGGCAAAGCATTTCTCTGAGCCCGGGAGAAGGGATCCTTTGTGGGCCGGCCACTCACACCTTCCTTTAGACTCTGCGCCCTGGCTGGTATGGCTCAGTGGATAGAGCATAAGCCCTCGGACAGAAGGGTCCTGGGTTCGATTCCAGTCAAGGGCACGTACCTCGGTTGCAGGCTCGATTCCTGGCCCTGGTCTGGGTACGTGCAGGAGGCAACGAATGGATGTGTCTCTCTCTCTGTCTCTCCCACTCTCTCTAAAAATCAATGGAAAATATCCATGGGTGCGTATTCACAACAACAACAAATAGCAATAAGAGCACAGACTCTGGTCCACGGGCCCAGGGGTGGGGTGGGGAGGGGGGCTGGAGGCTTCGCATGTGTGACCGATGGACTTGTTTATGATCCAAATATAAATAAACCCTTTATGAAAAAGGGAAAGAGGCCATTTCTGAAGTGTGACCAGAACATGAGCCCCGCTGGGACGGGTCTCGCTCTTCCCTTGCTCAGCCCCGGGGGGCCGCGAGGCGGCCGCCACGGGGCACCGTGGGGCGGTGGCAGCGTCAGACACGAGGCAAACTCTGGGCTGCGAGCTCTGAGCCAGCTGTGTCCTCTAGAGCGCCCACAGGGCCCTGCCGCGGCCTATGCCCTTGGCAATGGGGTATAGCCCCCAGCCCTGTTGTAGGGAAGGAAGATGGAGGGTGTCCGACTGCTGAGCCCTCCAACCAGAGACAGTGACTACACGTGGCTGTGGGCCCCACAGCTCTGGGGGGTCCCTGCCGTGGGGACAGTCACCAGAAGCCCCCCAAGCCTGGCGGGGAGCACTAGCTCGGGCAGGGACGGGTGGAGTGAGCCGAGATGGTTCTCATTTTCCAAATGTTCCATGTTAACTGGACTCCCAGGGGTTAAACCTGCCCTCCACCTGGCACAGGGGCCCGCTGCTGCCCGCGCCGGCCAGGCTG
The DNA here is from genome assembly GCF_964339955.1 of Pipistrellus hanaki. Taxonomy (NCBI): domain Eukaryota; kingdom Metazoa; phylum Chordata; class Mammalia; order Chiroptera; family Vespertilionidae; genus Pipistrellus; species Pipistrellus hanaki. The sequence goes on from NC_140523.1 coordinate 1,145,441, forward strand.
GTCTCCCCCTCCTTGCCAGGGCCTGCCCGGCCTGTGGCCTCTCCGTCTAACCCAGACGGAGGTGGGGGCGGAGGGAGGGAAACCGGGCCAGGAAGCGGCAGAAATAGCTCTCAGGGGGCGGAGGGCGTGGTGCCGCTGAAGGCCGCAGGCCCACGCGGGGCTGGGCGCGGTGGCTCCGTCCTCGGGGCCGGGCCGAGGGGATTTCTCAGACGCGGGCGCTGGCCCGCCCCGGGAGCCCGGGCTCAGGGAGGCCCCCGCCCCATCTCGGCCTGTTTCCTCTCACTGTTCTCCGCCTGACCGCCGGGAGGGGGCCGCAGCGTCCTGCTGGGGTGCCGCTCGAGAGGGTGGAATTGGCCAGAATGGTCTATTTTTAGCCCGTGTGGTGGCTTAGGGGACAGAGAGAAGGACCCCAGGGAGCCGGGCAGGGTGCCCCTTGCCACACACACTGTCCGGAGCACGGTGGTACCCACCTCGTTGGGTCCTGGGGATGAATCCAGGGCCCCCCATGGATGCGCCCCCCTCATGGCTGGGAGATAACAGGTCCCTCCCTAAGGGTGACCCCGCCTCAGTGTGTCACCCCTGCCCGACCCTGACCCCTACAACTGTCTACCTAGCACAGGCTGGAGGTTGGCACCTAATAAGTACTCACGACCCTCCCGGGAGCTGCTGTTTGGGGTCAAAACGGTTCTAGGGGTCCTGGGTGGGGTACAGGGTAGGTTGTTGGAGAAAACTGAAGTCCTGCCTTTTTCCGTTGTTGTTAATATTCACCCGAGGATATTTTTCCATTGATTTTTTTTCAGTGAGAGCGGAAGAGAGAGGGAGAGACAGAGAGAAGCATCGATGTGAGAGAGACACGCCAATGGGTTGCCGCCTGCATGAGTCCCCACCAGGGCCCGGGGCCGGGGAGGAGACTGCAACCAAGATACGTGCCCTTGACCCGAATCGTACCCAGGACCCTTTAGTCTGTAGGCAGATGCTCTATTCACCAAGTCACACCGGCTAGGGCCGGTCCTACCTTTCGATGCGGCATTGATCTGGCCCCCTGCCTCCCTCGGGTGGGCCAACTGCCTTCTCACTCATGTCCTGTCAACTGTGGCCACAGGCTCAGTCTCCTTATCCGACAAGTCAGGGGAGGCTGAGTCATACCTGCGTAGGGAGGCCGCTGAGAAAAGGGTCTGGTCCTTCCGGGGTCCATGGCGTCGCCAGATGACACAGGTGCGGAGACACTGAACCCACTGCGAGGTGACATGCCCAAGGTCACGTAGCCAGCGGGGGGGCTGGTCCCGCGCCAGGAAGCCTGCAGGAAATAGATGGGACGGAGCAGCATTGGTCTCCAGCCTCCCTCCAGGGGGGAGCGGGCTGGAGCCGACCGCGCCACCCGGAAATCAATCGATGCGCAGGAGGCTGTTAAAAACCACCTCCCCACCGAGCCTGCCGCTGGCCGGGAGCCGAGGGATGCTCGTTCCGTGGCCTGGGCAGGAAGCTTAGGACACTTAGGGCTGGTCCCCACCGAGCGTGTGGGCTTCAGACAGCCCAGGGGGCGGCAGGGCTGGGCTGGCAAGGTTACGCACGTACCTCTCAGCTCCGTCCTTAGCACTGAGCATTGTGGGGGGATAGGGAGGGAGGAGGAGGGGGAGCACCACCTTCCCCTGGGACTTGGCTAAGGCCGAGCAAGGCCCAGGCTCAGGGCCAGACCCGCAGGCCAATTTGGCACTTGGCCTGAGCTACAAAAGTCCCAGCTCCCCGGGCAGGGAGGGCGCTGCTAAAGCAGCTGGGCCCACTTGGGGGCAAGGGAGCCGCCGCCTTCACCCAGCCCTGCCATCCCTCCTCCATCCGAGGCCCCTCGGTGGGTGTTGGTGGCTCAGGAAGTTCTGGTTTCTGGGAGATTCTTTTTTTTATTTTATTTTATATATTTTATTGATTTTTTACAGAGAGGAAGGGAGAGAGATAGAGAGCCAGAAATGTCGATGAGAGAGAAACATCTACCAGCCGCCTCCTGCATATCCCCTACCAGGGATGTGCCTGCAGCCAACGTACATGCCCTTGACTGGAATCGAACTTGGGACCTTTCAGTCTGCAGACCGCCAAACCGGTTTTGGCTGGTTTCTGAGAGATTCTTGAGCCTCGAGTGACCTGCTCCTGAAACAATGACAGCCTTGGGACAGGGCTCCCCTGTTGCAGGCCGGGCCAGGCCACAGCTGAACGGACAATGATGCTGAGAGGGAAAGGTCAAGTGCGTGCTGGGCCTCCTGCAGCCCTGAGCAGGTGGCTGCTGGGCCAGAGGGCCAGGTGGCGTGGCCTGCGGGCACAGGGGAGCGGCAGTGGCCCAGGCTCCTGGGGGCTCATCCGGGGCCCTGCCAAGAGGCCGTGAGGACAGCCCGGGTGCTTGCGAGGGAAGGAGTTTCCCATCAGCCTCCGCTGGCTGTGCGCAAAGGCGAGGCCGTGACAACAGCCATGCACAGGCCGCGCGGAAAAGCTCGGAAGCAGCCAATCCTCTCGGGACCTTCCTGGGGCCGGGGAACCACGGGCTGTGGTTTAACTGTGTGTAAACAGCATCCAGCCGTATTACATGAGTAAACACACTAATGTGAGGAGCGGATCTGAGCGGAAGAGCCTTCTCCAACGAGCTGGGTGTCCTGCCCCCCGGGGCCGCGGGCGCCTGGCTCTGGCCTGGCTGCTCGCCTGTGTCCTTGGACGGCTGAGCGGGGGGCCAGGCCGGTGTGCAGGGGGCATGGGCTGTGCTGTCCGGGGGGGTAGAGGGGAGGGGGGAGGGGAAGTCCTGATGGCACAGGACACATTTCTATCCCTTCCTCCATCCCAGCCAAGACTTTCAGGCCTCAGCTCCCCCTTTAAAGAGTTTCCAGCTCCCTGTCCTCCCGGATTGAAAAATGCCTGGAAATGTGGGAGCAACTCCAGGCTGGGGCCCTCTAAGGCGCCACTCCCGCCCCCGGGCAGGGAACGCTGCAGGGGAGGGGGCGGCCGTGGGTGACTTTGCAGCTCTGTGACCAGGAGCGAGGTAGTTCACTCATCCGGTGGGTCAGAGGCTGCCCTGAGAGCCTGGGAGAGGATCGTGAGATGAGATTAGAGTGCGTGCCCTTGACCTGCATGGCTCAGGGTCGGGCTGGAGGCAGAAACTGTCCTGGCTAGGCAGAAGGGGTGAGGCTTTTTCGGGGGTCCCTAACCAGCTCATGAGAGCTCTCAATCACGCTGGCAATCTGCAGGACCCCATGCCCTGGGTCCGCTCCGCTTTGGCGCCCCCTGCAGGCTCGGTTTCCCACGAGCCTGTCCCGAGCCCTCCCTGGGAAGCACCAGGAGGTAATGGCCCTCATTCTGACCTCAGATCTCTGCCTTCCCACTTCCCCGTCATGAGCACAGGTGCCCTCTGCCGCCGGACCATGTGATGACCGCTGACTCCGGCCACAGTCCGCCCAGGGCCCCTCGGCGGGAAATGGCGGTTTGCCAAAGCAGAACGGAGAAGGAGGCTCCTGGGAACCGCCTCCCCCTCCTGGCCCAGGGCCATCTTTCCTCCACCAGGAAGTGACACTGCACAGGCAGAGGGTGGAGAGCCACAGGCCCAAGCCCCTGCACTGCCACGGCAGGCAGCACTTCACTCACTGCCCCATTCATTCATTCATTCATTCACTCACTCACTCATTCATTCACTCATCCATCCATCCACTCATTCATTCACTCTCCCATCCATCCATCCATCCATCCATCCATCCTTCTATCCATCCACTCATTCATTCACTCTCCCATCCATCCATCCATCTATCCATCCACTCATTCATTCATTCACTCATCCATCCATCCACTCATTCACTCACTCTCCCATCCATCCATCCATCCACTCATTCATTCATTCACTCATCCATGCATCCATCCATCCACCCACTTTAGAAGAGACTTGTCTGCTTAGGACTGGGGTCTCCTCTTTCCCAAGGCTCTGCTTCCTGGGAGAACCTTTTCTCCTCCCCACTATGGTGGGAACATAAGGGACCCAGAGGAGCAGCAATTGGGTCTCGCTCTTCTCGTGGCCAGAAGCGGCCCCCGTTTTAGAAAGCAGGAAGTGGAGACCACAGACTCTCATGGGCCCACCCCTTCCTCCCCAAGTGAACCGCTCTCTCCAACCCAGCAGCGAGGGGAGAGCGGAGGGGACCTTCGCACGGGACCTCAGCAGACCGGAAGGGGGGGGGGCGGCAGGTCCTGGGAAGGACTGCTCTGGCCAGCACGCAGTCTCCTGGACGCGTCACCATGGCAGCACACCCCTTCCTAGAACGAGCTGAACCCAGCGCTGCTTCTCCTTGCTTGGTGATCAGTATGGTCACGTCTCTCTCTCCACTTCCCTTTCCTGCTGATACCTTTTTACTCCAATAAGTGAGCATATTCTAAACTTCTCAAAGGCATGGGCCACGGTATGTACACCCGCAGAGTCTATAAGAGTATCTTTTTGTTATTGTTCATCCTCAGCCGAGGATATTTTCCCCATTGATTTTTAGAGAGAGAGGAAGGGAGGAGGAGGAGGAGGAGAGAGAGAGAGAGAGAGAGAGAGAGAGAGAGAGAGAGAGAGAGAGAGGAACATGGATGTGAGAGAGACACATCAATTGGTTATCTCCTGCACACGCCCCAACTGGGGCCCAGGATGGAACCTGCAACCCAGGTGTGTACCCTTGACTGGGAATCGAATCCACAACCTTTTGGTACAAGGACCGACACTCTAACCACGCAGGGCTAGAATAATATCTTCAAATCACAAATACTCGGGAATATTTCCAGAACACTAGGACCTGAACTTGGCTCAGATAGGCACTCAGCATGGGCTGCCTGGGACCATGGCTCACTTACCATGCAGAAGGCTGGGATCTCCGTCATGGGAGAGCCACGGACAGAACTTCCCAGAGTCCGGGAGGGGAGAGCTGGCTGCGGACCAGCGCTGATGAGCAGGGTCGCCTGCCCTGAGGAGAGGGAAGCGACAAGGTCAAAGGCAAAGATTCAGACAGCAAAGGATAACCAAGGGCGGCCTCCCAAGGCTCAGGGGGAGCTTCACACTGTCACTGTCACGGGTGAGGGACTGTCACAGGGTCAGCTAGAGGGGCGGGGGGCAGGCCCCCATGCTCCTGCGTCCTGTGGGGAGAGGGCGGGGCCGGCCTGGCAGGTGGATGGGTGTGCCAGGGGAGGCTCTGGCCTATGTTATTCTCCCTTTTTATAGGCAGCCCAGTCACCGGGGGAATGCCCGGGCCGCGTGGTGCCAGGAAGTCTGGCTGGTGATGCCAGCTGTTTGTCGGAGTTAGTTGGCTGGGAGCTCCAGCCGCCTGGCCTACTGGAGCCCGGGGCCCTGCCCCCCAGGAAGGCCGAGCCTGGGCAGGGACCCTCCCGTCGGAAGAAGGGGGCCCAGGTCCCAGCCGGCTCAGGGTCCGGGCGACCCGGGACGACCCCCGGGTTCGCAGGTGGCCCTGCTCCGGCACGCGGAAGCGCAGGGAGGCAGCAGGTGCTGACACCTCGGTGCAGTGAGTAAGTGTGAATGTGGGCAAAGAGGAGGATCAGAGGCAGGAGGCATTCAGAGACACAAAGAGCGGCACAGGTTGGGACAAGAAAGGCTGAGGAGTTGGGATAGGTCACGGCAGGCAAGCCCGGTCTGTACAGGGAGGCTGGTAAGACGTTCTGAAGGCCTGGAGGGCGGGGGACACTGTTGTAGGGACACGAATGCGTGTGCCTCAGACCCATGTGACCACCCTCCCGATGGCGGGGTGGGATACAGTGCTGGAGACCAGCCGTGACTGTGAGGAGGGATCTGCTCTGTTAACTGATCGTGCTGTTCTGATGAGAGAAGGCAGCTTCCCACCTGGCGGGGAGCTCCCCTGGAAATGGGGCCCACCCTCCCCATCGGGGGGCTGCCTGTGAGCTTGGAAAGACTGACAACCTTGCTGCAGAAACCAGAGCCACCAGCCCTTTGCATACCCACAGGCCCTTGCAAATCCCCAGCCCTTTGCATACCCACAGGCCTTTGCAAACCTCCACCCTTTGCATACCCACAAGCCTTTGCACATCCCCAGCCCTTTGCATACCCACAGCCCTTTGCATACCCACAGGCCTTTGCAAACCTCCAGCCCTTTGCATACCCACAAGCCTTTGCAAACCCCCAGCCCCCTCACCTGTAAACTGCCCATCTGGCATAACCCTCTGGCCGATGTCCCCTGTCACCTCTGTCCTTCCTCCCACTATCGGCATCTGGCTACGGTGGGGGGCAGAGCAGAGGTTTGAGGGTGCCCTGCGGCTCTCCCACGCTGCCAGCAGGACTGGAATCAGTGCTCATGTGGGGTTCCACCCTGCCTCTGCCGAACGGGCTGGGGCGTGGCCGGCAGCCCGGACCCACTGATTGTGCGGTTACATGTGGACTTGGGGAGGTGGTCAGAAGGAAGAGTCAGGCGTGACCCGGCTCGAGGCCACTGTGCTGGCGATGAGGGCAGGGGTGGGAGGTCAGGGCTAGGGGCGGGACAGTTAGGAGGGCTGCTGCATTTTCCCCTCTGCTTGTTTTCTGAACTAAAGTGTAACTTATGCCCTGACCGGTTTGGCCCAGTGGATAGAGCGTCAGCCTGCAGACTAAAAGGTCCCAGGTTCAATTCCGGTCAAGGGCATGTACGTTGGTTGCAGACACATCTCCAGTAGGAGGTGTGCAGGAGGCGGCTGATCAATGTTTCTCTCTCATCGATGTTTCTGATTATCCTTCTCCCTTCCTCTCTGTACAAAAAAATCAATAAAATATATATATTTAAAAATAAAGTGTAGCCAAAACAGGTTTGGCTCAGTGGTAGAGCGTCAGCCTGCGGACTGCAAGGTCCCGGGTTCGATTCCGGTCAAGGGCATGTACCTTGGTTGCGGGCACATCCCTGGTAGGGGGTGTGCAAGAGGCAGCTGGTCGATGCTTCTCTCTCATCGACGTTTCTAGCTCTCTATTTCTCTCCCTTCCTCTCTGTAAAAAAATCAATAAAATATATTTAAAAAATAATAATAATAAAATAAATAAATAAAGTGTAACTTATATCCAATAAAACTCATTTCACTGGAGGGAGGGGTGGGATGTGACATTACAATGGACTCAGAGCTCCCCAGGCCCTGCCTCGGGGTCTCTGCCCAGAGCCCCAAACGACACGCTGCCCCCGTTCTGCGTGGCTTCTCCCTGGGTGGACCCCCCCATGCTGACGTCTGGAAAAGGAGACGGAGTGTGTCCCTCACCGGCTGCGGCCTCTCCCTCCGTGGGCGCAGGGGCAGGCGGCCCGGCCGGCTGCAGGTGTTGCTTCAGCCCCTGCTTCGCTGCTGCAGTTTGGGAGCCGGGAAGCCTGCAGCCTGCGCTGCTGCACCAGGTGCTGGAGGAGGAAGACATTATCAGTCGCCACCATCAAAGCGAGGTGGGGAAGGGAGGTTTCAACTCGTCCCAAATTCCCCCCGGGGAATCTGGCCCCCGGTCAATTCCCCTCCCTCCTGTGGGGCTGATGTTGCTGCCAGAACGTTCTCACCAGCAGCCCAGCAGCCTGGGGTTGGCTCAATGGAAACCCCATCCCCTGGCCTCGGCCTAAGCGAGAGAAGGAAACCACCCTTTGCCCTGGCCGGTGTGGCTCAGTGGATAGAGCGTCGGCCTGCGGACTGGAGGGTCCCGGGTTCGATTCCGGTCAAGGGCATGGACCTTGGTTGCGGGCACATCCCCAGTGGCGTTGTGCAGGAGGCAGCCGATCAATTCAATGACTCTTCTCATCATTGATGTTTCTCTCTTTCTCTCCCTCTTCCTTCCTCTCTTACATCAATAAAAAATATATATATATTAAAGGAAAAAAAGAAACCAGCCTTTGCTGACAGATAATACACTGGTTGTTTCTCGCAATTGGACTGTGGGGACTCTTAAAAATAATGTGTGTGTGTGTGTGTGTGTGTGTGTTTCTTTTTCTGGACGAGTTTTAACAACCTAGAAAGCTTAATTAAGCTTTCCTACTGCACCTCTTTTTAATTGAGTTTAGTAGCAGGTGAGTATTTTTAGAATTGAAGTGATGATTCCATGTGGTGGATACACGTCTGCAGATTCTCAAACTGCTACCCGGGTCAGAATGGAGCGAAAGAGCCCAGCCGCTGTAGCTCAGGGGTTGAGCATCGACCTAGGAACCAGGAGGTCACGGTTCGGTTCCCAGTCAGGGCACAGGCCCGGGTTGCAGGCTCAGTCCCCGGTGGGGGTGTGCGTGGATCTAGGATTCTCTCTCATCGTTGATGTTTTTCTCTCTCTCCCTCTTCCTGCCTCTCTGAAGTAAAAAAATAAAAATAAAATAAAATAAATGTTTATTTAAAAAACAGCAACCCAACCGAAGCCGGTTTGGCTCAGTGGATAGAGCGTCGGTCTGCGGACTGAAAGGTCCCGGGTTCGATTCCGGTCAAGGGCATGTACCTTGGTTGCGGGCACATCCCCGGTAGGGGGTGTGCAAGAGGCAGCTGGTCAATGTTTCTCTTTCATTGACGTTTCTATCTCTCTATTTCTCTCCCTTCCTCTCTGTAAAAAATCAATTAAAAAATATACATTAAAAAAACAGCAACCCAAAAAAACAAGGGAGCTAAAGAATGAACTCCCCAAGTCTAAGAGTATATGACCCGTTGCTTTTATGCATCATAACTGTCGTATTTATGTTTATTTATTCCATTCATTCGTTACTTACACGCTGAGTTCTTTCTGCCTAAGGACAGGTGATGGTCAATCTGCATATTGCTCTTTTATTAGATAGGATAATGGACAGCATCTAATCAAGTGAAATAAAAACACAGAGTTAGCCATCTGAAGCAGAAATGGTCCACGTTTGCACAAATTGACACGTTTGGCAAAGGGGCTGGGGAGGAACCTGTGAGAAACCCGAGGGCGAGGCGGGGCGGGCGGGATGAATTCTATTTAAGGAATTCTCCCATCCCCCCCCCCCCCCCCCCCGGAGGAGTGCGCCAACTCAGATACCTGGGCGAGATCCACGCGAAGATACGGGCCCCCGGGGAGGACTGTCCCAAAGGAAGGTGGCGTGCGAAGGCAGCTCCTCGGGGTGGCCACAGGCTCGGGCAAAAATCAAGTCATTTCTTGCTTTCTCTTTTTGTATGTGCGGTATCAGATGATTCTGCCCCTTCATCTCAGCTTTCCGTGTTTACCTTCAGAGTGAGCGTTTTCTCTGCCAAACACAGCAGATCCCGGGACCCTGGGCAGAGAGGCGGCGCACGCACCATTTCTCCTGACCCTTACTCCCTGAGGGCCCCTCTTCGTCCTCAGGTGCCCAGTGTCGCGCCTCCTAGGGGGTAAACAGAGATGTGCTCATGTTCAGTCTAGGTTTCCTAAATTCTGCGCTTAATTTCCTCTTCAGAAGACACAGTCGTCAAGACATTCTCCTCCTCCGGGGCTCCCATCTGCTGGCCTACAAGCAATCTCGGCTGCCTGCCTGGAGGAGGGGGCCCGGTACCCGTACAAGCATGGCGCTGGGAGTACTTAGGAGGGTTGTGGATGGCTAGAGGCAGAGCACGCGGTCATGATCACGTTCACACATTTCTTTCCTCACGTTCAGGGTCCCGGGTCCTCATTTTGGTGTCAGTAAGGGGGTACTGTTCCCCGTCCACCCCCCTCTTCTCTGCTTGTTACTCTAACCTCCCTACGCTCCACGCTTCTTAAGTCCGCAGAGCTGGCTGGCCGCTTGGGTGTGAGCCACGAAAACTCCCCCAAAGGGTGCGGTTTGCTCTGGAGATGCTGACTCGGGCCTCTGCTTGGCTCCCCACCCCCTGTCCTTGCCATGTGCTCCTTGGCACGAACACTTTCTTGTTTCAAAGCTCCTTCCCATGTCTTATTTTTGCAGGGACCCCAGACTACGACATTAACTATAAGTATTTTGGCTTGTGAATCTGATTATAAATCGATGTTGTGAATTTAACATTATACAGAAACTTAATTGATCAAATCCCAGCTCATGTTTTGTTGGTGATTTAAAAATATATGTCATATTGCCCTGGCTGGAGCTAGGTGGTTAGCACCAAAGGGTCACGGGTTCGATTCCTGGTCAGGGCACATGCCCGGGTTTCAGTCTCAAGCCCCAGTAGGGGGCGTGCAGGAGGCAGCCAATCCATGATTCTCTCTCATCAGTGACGTTTCTGTATCTCTCTCCCTCTCCCTTCCTCTCCGAAAGCAATAAAAAATAACATTTTAGCTGGATTCTTTTGAATAGGTCATTCTAATAATATTACAACTAGGTTTTAAATTTTTCTCTTAAACACTTTTTTACCAGCCCAAAGAACTGAAAATAAAGTACATAATACCCGAAGAGAGCAAAATGTAACTACTATACACTTTTTAAATCCCTGCATTTTATTTAAAATCTAGCTCTCATTTTGGTCTACTGACCAAATTTGACCGCACACCCTTGTAGCTGTGCCAATATATTATAACAGCTACTTTGATCAGTTTCAGAAAATTAGGAAAAGCCTTGAATCGAGGTATGTTTGGAATACCTGATAAAAATAACACAAATATTTAATAATCATGCTGAGGAGATAGGACCTTCAGTAAATAATAGCCTCCCTTTACATTTTTGTTCTGGAGAAAGAATGGTACCAAACAGTGCTATAAGCTAGGAACGAAGCCAATGCGACCTCTTAGTTCATTCCAGAACTTTCCACTTGATTATATTTTCAGACCCACTCATTTCACGATGTTTTACTTTCAGGGGGCCTTGCTCCTTGAGGGGTATTCAATGATATTTCAATGGATGAAATAAGACGGAAGCTCACAGCTGAGAACTTTAAAATGACTGCATATTGGCCCGATGCTGGTGTTAACCAATGAGGACCAATTCTGACACCCGGTGAGCTGTTAACACCAAGTTTCCATCTATATCCCGGCCAGAGAGAGCAGTTCCATTCATACCTTCTGCAAGGGTTGGGCGTCTTACTCCAAAATAATTTATTTTAAAAAAATTTACATTTTTATGGATTTCAGAGAGGAAGGGAGAGGAAGAGAGAGAGAAGCATCACTGGTGAGAGAGAATCATGGATCGGCTGCCTCCTGCACGGGGCGTACTGGAGATCGAGCATGCAACCTGGGCATGTGCCTCGACCGGGAATCAAACCGTGACCTCCTGGTTCCTAGGCTGATGCTCAACCACTGAACCACGCAGGCCAGACCCAAAATAGTTTATGAACAGATACATAAAATAAGGTGCAACACCGTTTAAAACTGAGATATAATTCATATATCATAAAATTCACCTCTTTAAGAGTGCCATGCAGTGGTTAGTATATTCACCAGGATGTACCACTACCAACACTATCTAACTCATGGTCACTCCTATCACCTCACCAAGAAACTCTGTACCCATTAGCAGTCACTACCCGTTTTCTCCGCCCACCTTCCCCAGCCCTCGTCAACCGCGAATCTACTTTGTGTCTATAGATTTGCTGATTCTTGATAGTCCATGTGAATGGAGTCATACAGAATGAGGTCTTTTGTGTCTGGCTTCCATCATAATGTTACATGGTCTATCCATGTTGTAGCATGTGCGAGCGCTTCTTTCCTTTCATGGCTGATATTAGTCCATCATGGTTATACCACATTGGATTCAACCATTCACCCATTGGCGGGCATTTAAGTAGTTTCTACTTTTGGGCTATTGTGAACTTTTGTTGTTGTTTTTTAGTTTTTGCATGGACATATTTTCTTTTTTAAATATATAATACTTAATTGATTTTTTTATAGAGAGGAAGGGAGAGGGAGAGCTAGAAACATTGATGAGAGAGAAACATCCATCAGCTGCCTCCTGCACACCTCCTACTGGGGATGTGCCCACAACCAAGGTGCATGCCCTTGACAGGAATCGAACCTGGGACCTTTCAGTCTGCAACCGATGCTCTATCCACTGACCCAAACCAGCGAGGGCACAATTTTTTTTTTTTTTTTTTCATGGAAGAGGCAACATCTCATCTATACCACGTTCTGTAATCTGGGAATTAGGTATGATAACCAGTAGGCATCTTGAATGGCACTGACAGGGCAATCCAGTTCAAATGGATTGTCTTTCACACACTGTCATGAGAAGGCCACTGCCGAACAGGCGATTCTGAATTATAAAATTTACCATGAACCACATCAGATTATTGATATAAACTTACCTAGGAAGAGACTATTTTCCAAGTGACTCGCTTTATTTTTTTTTTTTTTGCAATATCATGACTACACGAAGTATTTCTCTACGTAGCATTAACTGTTGATCAAGAAGACACGATATAACAACTTTAGAATTTTCTGCAAAGTACTACACACAACTCAAAAATATATAGCATGTGGGAAAATTTTCTCCAGTCTCCAATGCTCTCACATAATATGCAAAGTATTAAGAATGACATTAGTGAATCTAGTATAATTTTTTTTAAATAATAAAACAGCACCAGGGAAGCCAAATTATAACTTGAATTTTCCATCAATCAAGCTGGGTGCTGCACCAGGGGTCAAGGTTGAGTCTGCCCAAAGGTTGCCCACTGCTGGTGCTCAATGCACATTTATAATAATAAAAGCATAGTATGCTAATTAGACCGGATAACCGGACGACCTTTTGGACGTCCTTCCTATTGAAGCTGGGCCTGCGAGGGCTGAGCCCCTTGCATGAATTTCGTGCACCGGGCCTCTAGTGGTTTATAATAGGTACAGAGAGGGTACTTGCATTCTGTCTTTGTAAACTTTCTAACCAGCTAAAAGTATTGCTGGCCTGAGTGGCTCAGTGATTATCCACTTATGAACCAGGAGGTCACAGTTAAGACCGGATAACCGGACAACCATCCGGACGTCCTTCCCATTGAAGCTGGGCCTGCGAGGGCTGAGCCCCTTCAATGGGCACATACCCAGGTTGTGGGCTCCATCCCCAGTGTGGGGTGTGCAGGAGGCAGCTGATGGGTGATTCTTTCTCATCATGGATGCTTCTCTTTCTCTCTCCCTTCCTCTCTGACGTCAGTAAAATTACATTTAAAAAGAAATAAAAAAGTACCACATATTGGCATCCCATCGAGAATCCCGAGTATCGGGTTAGCACGTGTCATTTTATGACAGGGCTGTGGGAGGGTGAGAGAGAAAGGCGACTGGCATGTAAGTGATAGGCAGCAGCCACGTGGGCCGGAATCACGTCTGTGAGGGTTCACGCCACGTTTTTCACCTGCCAGGGTACAAGCACGGAGGGAGTGCTTCCGCTAACACCTCCGTTATTCTCCGGGATGAGACAAGTGGTAGGTTTTGATGTCGATCTTCGGTACCTATTATGCTTGACGCCTTTGCAGGCGGAACAGGCCAAGTCAGGAGATGGACAGGGGGAGGTGAGAGCAGTGGAAGCGCAGCTGGGACACGTGTAACGCTCTGCCTTCAGCGTTCTGCGTGGAGTCTGCTTTCCGGGCAGCGGGGGGTGTGACTGTGAAAAGATCACACAGTTGTCAGTAACGAGGTAGGATTTTTAGCGCGGTTGAGAGCCGAGCGTGACAGATTTAGGGCAGCGAACAAAGTTCCACAAACGGAATTTTAGACAAGTCTGACATTTTTGTGAAAAGACTTTTCCTGCCAAATCAACCTTCTTGGTTCCCCTCTTTCCATCCCAACTTATAGGAAACGCTATATAATTAAAATATTTAAAAATATATGCCTGACTGGTGTGGCTCAGTGGTTGAGCGTTAACCTGTGAACCGGGTTATGGTTCAATTCCCAGTCAGGACACACGCCTGGGATGAGGGCTCGGTCCCCAGTAGGAGACACGCAGGAGATGGCCAATCAATTGATGCCTTTCACTGATGTTTCTCTCTCTCTCCCTCTCCCTTCCACTCTGAAATCAATAAAAAATATATTTTAAAAATATCTTATCAGCAAAGCAACCATTTCAACGATTAATTTCCTGTAAACAGTCTTTCAAAATCAGTGTATTTTTATTTCTAGTCTACATTTTTATTTTTAAAATCCCTCATAAAAGTCCCTTAACATGTTGCGGAACTTACAAAGTAGGTTATAACTTTTCAAAGGGTATATACGGGCACCCTGCGGAATCACCCCTGGGTCTAACTTCTCTGCCAACTCAGGGTCCCCCCACACCCTTTACTATTCGTGCTATTGAGGCAGTGGAGCTGGCTGAAATTTGTTATAAACACGGAGAATAACCTGGGGGGGGGGGGGGAATTATTCTCTGGGGGGAAGGAAGAGAACACTAAGAGTACCATTGAGTTAGAATGTGTTCACTTGACAATATCATCAAATCCTAGCTCTTCGGGGAGCTGAAGCTTGCTTTAAATTCGATTCGGGGAGACCCGTCTAACCAAATCGTTTCCCGTCTGAGACACTTTCATACAAAGAAACACACACGAGACAAAGGGTCCTTGGTTTGGGGGCAGGATGTATTCCAACGGGGGGAGGGGGTGGGGAGGGGAGGGGAGGGGAGGGCGCAGGCCTTTCGGCTCCGAAGCTCGGTCACCACGCTTCCAGAGAGTTCTGCGGAGCCCCCGCGCCGGACGGGACGGGACGTGAGGGCCTGTGTGGCCTGGCGGGGCGCCCCTGTCCCTCCGCCCGCGGACGGCGTGTGACCCGCAGGCAGCTGCGGTGTCGGGTTGGCAGGCCTCCCGAGGCTCCTGGGTGTTTATCAGCGGAGTAGGTCAAAAGTCTGCAGACACTGGGTGGAGCAGCAGTAAGCCACAAAACTCACAGTCGTCCTCCTGGAAGTGGAAAAGAGGGAGAGAGAGAGGGACGCGGTGAGTTCAAGATCAAAGCCTCGGGCTTCGTTCCGTTACAGATGGTCTGTTTCTTTGTCAGAATAAAGGATGAGGTATGGCCAGCGCAGCATGCAGCAGGGATGCCCGTCTCCTTTGGGCACCAAGCCCTGGCACCAGGTGGGGTGTGTCTGTGCCCCCGTTATTAGCGGTGATCAGATGACTTCATAGTCCCCCCCTCCTCCCTCCCCCTGCCCTGCTAACAGCACATGAAAAACAAGAATTCTGCATGCTACGGTCTGAAGTCTGCTTACTAGAACCCACACGGGGAGGGCAGCATTTCAAACGTGTTGTAAACATCATGAAGCCCAGCCCGGCTGGTGCGGCTCAGTGGTCGAGCATCGACCTATGAACCAGGGTTGATTTCCCGGTCTGGGCACATGCCCGGGGTGTGGGCTCAATCCCCAGGAAGGGGCGAGTAGGAGGCAGCTGATCAATGATTCTCTCTCCTCACTGATGTTTCTATCTCTCTCTCCCTCGCCCTCCTTTTCTGAAATCAGTAAAAAAAAAAAATTTTTTTTAAATCATGTAACAGAAAACCTCGCCAATTTAGCTAGAACACACACACACACACACACACACACACACACACCAGAGAGCCTAAAAAACATAATTTTAAAGGCTTTACCCTATAAATGTAGTCACAGAGATTGGCTGTAGAGGGAGTTTAAGAATCTGAATAGTAGAGTTTGAGAGTCCTTACCCCAGCAAAGGCTGAGCTAAAGGGAAATTTATAACACCAAACACACTTATTGGGGGGGGGGGGGGGGGGCGGGAAGCTCTAAAACCAGTAACCTGAGTTTCCACCAGGAAGTTGGAGAATAAAGAGCCATTTAAGTCTAAAGCAAGTAGCAATCATAGCGCATGCTCCCTGCCCGTTACGGAATCAGACTAGAAATCAGAGGAGGGACTGCAAACGTGACGATCAAACACCCCAGTTCTCTGCCCTTTTCTAACCCGTCGGTCAAAGGAGTTCTTTCCTGTGGGTTAAAGAGGAAAGTCTCAAAGGATAAGACCTCACAGGACCTGAATGGAGACGCAAACTTCAGCAAATCAAAAAAAAAAATCTGACATCAAGTGGGAATTATTCTGGGGCGGGAAGGCGGGCGCAGTGTTTGAAAGCCAGTGCCATCCACCCTATCCACGGGTGAACAGAGTCAAACGCGCGTGGTATCCATGGACTCGGAGGAAAGCGTTTGAAAAAATACACCACCTACTCACGCGAGACACGCGGCAAACTAGAGATAGAGAGGACCTTTTCCAATTTCATAAACATCATCGACAAAAAGGACTTGCTAATGTCCTACTCTGTAGTGATGTCTCCTTCTACCACCTTCGTCAACACAGTACTGGAAATCCTAACCACTGTAATAAAGCAAGAAAAATGAAAGCCAAGCCAATGAAGAGGAAGAAATAAAACCGCCAGCCTGTGGACTGCTAGCTGAAGAGAGAACCCTCTAATAACATATTGTACCCTCTAATAATATATTGTATCTGCTTGTTACATTTATGTTACCCGATTAGTGAGCAGACCCTTCCCTCACAGCCCCCAGAAGAAACGCATCCTGCCAACACCTTGATTTCTGACCTCCAGCCTTCAGAGCTGTGAGACAGCAGATTGCTCTTGTGTCAGTCAGCATTTTGTGGTATTTTTGGTGCGATATCTCTAGCAAGCTAGTATACACTACTCTTAAAAAACATTCGGTAGCCTGATTACGGATTGGGAAATACAGAACTTGTGAGAAGCAGACATGCCTGGGAAAAGCCAGATACATGTTGTTATGTGGATCAAGAGTCCTCTAAGTTGATGTCTTTCATTTTAATAAATGAACAGTAAGTTTTGGGAATGAAAATCTGCTCTCCCTATAAGGATCAAAAGTTATCAGCAGACCACTCATTCTTCTCTGCGATAGATATTTAAAGGTTTGGGTATTTATCATTTATGTGAAATTACAATAATTTCTTTTTACTTTACACTGCACTAATTTAGGTTTGAGCTAACACTTGTAAGGGACGTGGTGTTTTAGAAGAATATTCAACATGTTCTTTCACAACAAGGCCAGATGTCCATATTAATGCAGACTTTGGCTGAAACAATACTTGATTTTAGGACAAGCAACACGAACAGACCTCAATATATTAGAAAACTTAGAAAAATAAGATTACCAAGACCTTTGAGAATTTATGACATTCAAAATATTGATTTTACTTTGAGCAATAAGGTCCTGAGATTCAAGTATTTGGTTTTCAGTTACCAAAAAAAGTCCTTTAAAGGCTATGGTGGAAACCAAAGTCGATGCCTTTAATACAATCTCCATGGCAACATGGGAAGGAGCACAGGCTGGTGGACCGGATGAAAACCACAAGCTCTCGATTTCAGACCAAGCATTACCTCGCCACAGAAAGCCATGTTTATAGCTCAGCGTATTATCTCTGCTATAAACACAGGCACTATGGCTTTGCTCAACCAGAGGGCACTAACTCCTACGTACTCGATACACACATTTTATTAAACGACCACTATTAAATTTATGTGCTGAGACAATGGAAGATTATCCATACTGAATTTCTAGAAGCAGCAGAAGTAAATGGTATTTAAAAATACTGGGTAAGTTTCCCAGTTTCATGTAAAGATAATACAAAAATGACTTCATTTGAAGGGCCTTCTTTACTTTCACCAGTTAATTAGCGCGACAAAAGAAAGTCTGTCTTTTTTTTAAAACAGGTATTTAGAATTTTATCAGCTACTAACAGTGCATCCTGACCACACTGAATTGTTTTCCTTTTCATTTTTTCGGTAAGAAAATACCTTCTATAGAAACTGTGCAATAACAATGCATTAGAATTTTACTACAGCTGGATGAATTAGATGAATTTTCTAGTACGTCTTACTCATATAAAGATACTGATATTAATATTTGCTTATATACACAATTTAAAAAAAAATCTCAGACCAGATTTTGAGTGGCAAACACACAATGCAATATATAGATGGTATATGATAGAACTGTACACTTGAAACTTACATAATCTTATTAAACAATGTCGCCCCAATAAATTTAATTTTGAAAAAGTCTGTGAGCTACAGAAATAAATAGTTAACATTTACTTAGTCTTGATTACATAGCAGGCACCATCCTGGGCTCCTGACATGAATCGTCTCACTTAAACCTCTCAAAGACCTTATTAAACAGATATTCTTATGATGCTCATTTTACTGATGAAAAAAATGAAGCTCAGAGAATTTAAATATAATAATTTGCCCAAGGTCTCCCAGTGGAGAGGTCAGGGTTGGAGGCTGGATGCCCAATATGGGGCGTGCAGGAGGCAGCTGATAATGATTCTCTCATCATTGATGTTTCTCTCTCCCTCTCCCTCTTCCTCTCTGAAATCAGTAACAAATAAAATATAAAAGAAATGATTACAAAGGAAACACCTCTTGACAGGGAATAGAGGTAACAAGTGATCTGGAAAACTGACTAACCCAGAACACCACCCGGGATAAATAAGTACGGTATTATAGCACCTTTTTTTTTTTTTTAACTTTGAAAAATGCAAACTTAGAAAAATCTTAAATTTAGAAAAATCTATATGCTATGGCTGTGCTAATGGGGGAATTTTTTATTTGCTGTTCTATTTTTAATTGTCTGGTATTCTTTTTTAAACTACCGGTATGGCGTTTTTGACTTAGTGAACATTTTTTAGCAAATTCAAGGCACTGTGCCAAGAAACAGAGAGTGGCAAGAGAAAGCCATTTGGAAGGGTTAGAAATTCAACACACTCACTCACACACACACACACACACACACACACACACACACACCGGTCAGCCACACACTTTCAGTTAGCAACACCCATTGCTTAGACGGGCTGGGCTGGTCCCATTATATAATAACTATCTGGTTCTTGCAATTCCTTGTTACCTGAAGACTACTTTGAACAGGGGAAGAGCAGAAAAGCATGCCTGCAAAGCATGAGCTACTCTCAATAATGTATGCCATAAAACTGTTCTGTGTATGAGCAAAAATGTTTCCTCATGATGCTAAAAATGCGCACGTTTCATTTAGCACGATCTATGCCCCTATGTAGCTGCTGACTTCACAGTACTTTCCTGGGAGGCACCTACCCCTCCCTGAACCCCCACCCGCGCCCAGGGATACACCCCGGTGCCCACGTGGGCATGATTACCCCTGGTGCAGCCCCGCCATCGGCGTCTCTCTCAAGGGAAAGAGCTTGGGGTAGACGATTGTAAACATGGGCTCGCTACACCGGTGGCAGTGCCCCAGGGGGCAGTGCAGCAGCTCCAGGAGACTTCTGGGTAACGAGACGGGAGACAGGAAGTTCAGATCTGGAACATGAGAGAGAGACAAGCATGCATGAATAATAATAATAATAAAAAAAATCAGAGTGCTTTACAGTACCAGGCTTTTAAATATAGTTCTTTGTTACCGAGTGAGTTCAGTTAGTTAAAAGTACCGCATGTTGGAAATTCTTTTATCTATCAGGTATGGAATAAAAACGGAACATTATTTAGAAATGAAGATGCTTTTACATTTTTGATACTAAGAGGAAGTCCACATGGGCTCTTTTAAAAGCAACCAGAAGCTGTCCTGAGGAAGAGGCAAGGAAAGAACAAGAGCAAGAATTCTTTAAGAACAAAGATCAGAAAAGTGTGATTTTACCAGAAAGGGCTTGTAAACTTCTCTAAGAGACAGAGAATAAAAAAGGGACTGAATCGGAAATGAAAAAGGGCTTTCAATAAATTCTTCCTAAATATATCAGGCATTTAGAATCAATCAGGTTAAATCATATTGACTGAAAAGAATAAAAAAAGGAAAAATAAGAATTTAAAGGGAATGAAAAGCAATGAAACCAAGCTTGTATTTCAAAAAACTGCCCCTCACTCTTTGGCTCAATGGGTAGAGCATTGGCCTACTGACTGAAGGATCCCGGGTTCTATTCTGTTCAAGGGCACAGGCCCGGATTGCAGGCTCAATCCCCAGTAGGGGGTGTGCAGGAGGCAGCAGATCCATGATTCTCATCATTGATGTTTCTCTCTCACTCCCTCTCCTTTCCTCTCTGAAATCAACACAAATATATTTTTAAAAAATAAGTAAAAATTTAAAAACTGGATTAAATGGCAAATTTTACTTCTGTGTATTTTTCCACAACAATAAAAAAAAAAAAAAAGGAACAGTGAGCCTATACCGGTTTTGCTCAGTGGATAGAGCGTCAGCCTGCGGACTGAAAGGTCCCGGGTTCGA
This sequence comes from Pipistrellus hanaki, assembly GCF_964339955.1. NCBI lineage: Eukaryota > Metazoa > Chordata > Mammalia > Chiroptera > Vespertilionidae > Pipistrellus > Pipistrellus hanaki. Next base: position 1,165,486 of record NC_140523.1, read on the forward strand.
TTCCAGTCAAGGGCGTGTACTTTGGTTGCGGGCACATCCCCAGTAGGGGGTGTGCAAGAGGCAGCTGATTGATGATTCTCTCTCATCGATGTTTCTAACTCTCTATCCCTCTCTCTTCCTCTCTGTAAAAAATCAATTATATACATATACATATACATATACATATACATATACATATACACACACATATATATACATATACATATACACACACACATATATATATATATATATATATATATATATATAGAAAGAAAAGAACAGGGAAACAGGTGGCATGGCACAATGGCGCAGGTCCCTGGAGCGGGCGGACCAGGAGGGGGGCCCGTACCTTTGAGAAGACTGTGGTAGACGTGATGCAGGCGCCTCATGGCCAGCTCCTGCAGCGGCAGGATGTGGTCCCTCTCCGTCCCTATGGCCTTCACCTCGGCGGGGAGGAAGACGGTGAGGGGCCCGGATGAGAAGGACAGCAGCTTCCCCTCGGAAACTTGGACGGGAGCCCCACAGCTGCGGAGAGACAGGCATTCACCGCCAGGTGAGCGACGAGGAAAGGAAGACACGTGCAATAAAACATGTGCTTGTCAAAACACATATACACTGAACATATGTAAACATCTGAAGACGCCGCTGAATTGCCAGGATGCTTTGCTAGGCGAACAGATGCTCTCCCGGGCTCCTTAATAAAACCTGGCACAGCCTGGCCGGTGTGGCTCAGTGGTTGAGCGTCAGTCAGCCCATGAACCAGGAGGTCACAGTTCGATTCCCGGTCGGGGCACAAGCCCGGGTTGTGGGCTCCATCCCCAGTGTGGTGGTGGTGGGGGGGGGTTGCAGGAGGCAGCCGATTCATGATTCTCACCATTGATGTTTCTCTCTTTCTCTCCCTCTTCCTTCCTCTCCGAAATCAATAAAAATATATTTTTAAAAATAACAAAAATTAGAAATAAAATAAATAGACACCGTCCAGCTGAAACCCAGCTAAGCCACTGCTGAGCTCTGGGCCTTCCAGCGAGGACAGACTGAGGGAACTTTCCTTCCTCGGACCCACACGGTACGGTCTGTGAGCTCTACGTGTCCTCCTTTTAGGACCCTCTTCGCGTTTATGTTTATTGACATTTTCAAAATTAAAAGGGGAAAGAAGGACACGCTGTTAGGTTATAGGGCCGTGGTTTCATAGAACTTGCTGGCCTGGAAAAACACCCTGCGGAGCAAATAGATTTTTAATAGCAGACGATACCTTTACGGGAGCCGTTCACAGGCTTGTGGTGAAAACGCTCTCGGCCAAACCTGCTGACTCAGCCAAGCCACACCCTGCTCCCCGCGGCTGCTCAGACCCAGGGCACAGAGGGCCTTGTTCCTTCAGGATTGCCCGCACTCGGGCGTCTGACCTCATGCCACCCCCTGCCTGCGACCACTGGGCTAACCTGAAAGTCTTCACACGTTCCTTCCCAAACGACCGGCAGGCGCCAGCGGACCTGGCTCTTCTGCAGACGTAACCTGGGACAACCTCCCCACCCCCCACAGGGAACGGGCACTGAGGGAGAGAAAAGAAGCCCTGGGCTGGATGGCTCCTTAGGAAGGCCCTTCATCTGCTCATTCCTTCCACTACTAGGAGATGTTCCCACTCTTCGCCAGTCAATCGAGATACTTAAAGAAACAAACAGCCCGGCCGGTGTGGCTCAGTGGTCGAGCATCGACCTATGAACAGGGATCCCCCAGTGGGGTGTGCAAGGAGGCAGCCAACCTCACTCCGTCTTCTCTGACTAACATTAGCATCATTGTAATAGTTTTGTTTTCCAAGGAAAAGGAGTCACCTTGCTCATTTGTTCTCTCTCTTTTTAAAAAATATTTTTTATTGATTTCAGAAACATCCATGATGAGAGAGAAACATCAGTCGGCTGCCTCCTGCACGCCCCCTACTGGGGATGGAGCCTGCCACCCGGGCGTGTGTCCTGACCGGGAATTGAACCATGACCTCCTGGTTCATAGGTGGACACCCAACCACTGAGCAACACCGTACGGGCATAATTCGGCAGACTCTGACTAACGCCGATTCATCTCTGATGGGAGGGAGCTTCACGCAATCAGCTGAGGGCCTTAGAGAAAAGGAGCGAGGTCTCCTGAGGGAGAGAGATTTCTTCCATCCAGTGCCTTCAGCCTCCAGCTGCCTCCTCAGCCCGCCTACAGATTTCACATTTACAAGCCTTCACCATCAGGTGAGCCAATTTCTTTTTATTTATTTATTTTTATCTTTCCTTAGCGTATTTTTATTGATTTCAGACAGCCATGGAGAAGGAGAGAGAGCGATAGAAATATCAATGATGAGAGAGAATCATTGATCGGCTGCCTCCTGCAAGCCCCCTATTGGGGATCGAGCCCAAAACCCGGACAAGGGGCCTTTATTGGAATTGAATCGGGGACCCTTCAGTCCGCAGGCAGACGCTCTATCCACTGAACCATACCGGCTAGGGTGAGCCAATTTCTTAAAATAAATTAATCTCCCTCTCCCGCCGACCCCTCACCTCATTCTACTGGTTCTGTTGCTATGGAGAACACATGGTAGAAGAGTATTTGTTTCCAAACTTTACAGCCACACTGCAGTATGAGAACCCTGAGCACAACCATAAAACAACGAAACAAGCCAATCATTGGTGAGTATTTACTTCATCCTGTTATTGCCGTGGCAGCTGCTGCTCTTAACCCGACTGCAGACGGGCTCTGCGTGGGACCGCCTGAAGAATTTAATAATACAGAGGAGCAAACGAAGGCTTACAAACTCAAAACCAGATTTTGCCTAGCGCTCTCCTGGTCTCCAATAATGAGGAAGACAGGGGTCTGACTGACGCTACTGCAAAGGTGCATTAGCAAGTAAGTGGATCCTCGTCTTGCATAATGTCGAATTTCCCTCTGACAATTCTCTTACAGGGGTCCTCAAACTTTTTAAAGTGGGGGCCAGATCACGGTCCCTCAGAGAGCTGGAGGGCCGGACTATATGAACTACTAATCCCTACTGTAACACCTCGGCTGCGCTCACTGCCCAAAAAACCTGGCGGGCCGGATCAGACTCCTCTGCGGGCCACATGTGGACCGCGGGCCGTAGTTTGAAGACCCCTGTCTTAGAAGAAGTTCTCACTCTCCCTGACTGGACGGAAAGAGCTAATTAAATCCAGTTTAGGATCCATCTATGAGTGCCTTCTCTGCCTAAGAGGAGAGAAGAGCAGCAGGGGGAAGAATGCAGGCTGTAAGGGAGGGTGTCTCAGGGGTTAGGGACCTTTCCACTGGGCATGGCCAACCTCCCTTGACCTCATCAGAGACTAAATGACACTCACAAAATGATGCAGGGGAGGAAAAGTTCTTTTCTTTCTTTTCTTTTTGGTAAATTTTATTGATTTCAGAGAGGAAAGGAGAGGGAGAGAGAGACAGAAACATCTACGATGAGAGAGAATCATGGATCGGCTGCCTCCTGCACGCCCCACACTGGGGATGGAGTCCACAACCCGGGCCTGTGCCCTGACCAGGAATCAAACTGTGACCTCCTGGTTCATAGGTCGATGCTCAACCACTGAGCCACACCAGCCGGGCCTTTAAAGGAACAATTCTGGAATAGAAGGACCAGAACTGCACCTGTGACAACTGCATGCGGAGCTACTAGAAAGCCAACAGACTGAAAATGCCTTTGGGCCTTGGCAGGTGGGACTGCCTCCACTCCCAGACTCCCCGTGTGCGAAAGCTGACAGTGTGGTGCTCTCCTTCTAATAATAATTTATTTTCTCATGGCTGGTATCAAGGGAAGACGTGACTACACTATTAATAATAACCATCGAACGTAAGCCACTGGCTAAAAATCTGCCTATTTTGCACTAGTATTGACTGTCCGCAGAGATTTGGAGCTCTCAGAAAATTCGCTTTCTCTGCTACCAGATACCAAGTCAAGGATTGAAAGCTCTCTCCCTGCTCAGAACCAACAGAACTTTCTGGCAATCAGCACCACATCTAAACACAGAGCAGAAGGCCCGCTCTCTGGGTCATGGCACGGCCTAAAGACATCCCGGTGCCGTCTCTGAAGGCTGGCTTGGTGCGGGCACACTGCCTCATCCTGGGGCTGGCCTGCGTCACTCCCTGTCTTGGTGATGGGGGCCCTTCCTCCCCCGGAAGCAGTGGGCCGGCGTGCGGATCCCGGAGGACCTCGTGGGGATCAGTGACAGGAGAATCACAGCTGTCACCCCAGCTGCAGGAACCGCTGAGCTGCACAAACCACTGTGCTTCCCAGGGGGCTCTGCCGGTCGGCGCCTGGCTTGTGTTTCATCAGCCTGCACAGGCGCTGACCTCATCCACCCAGGGCTCCCCCGAGATCACAACCGTGTCATTTCTCCCCGGGGAGGCGGCTACGCCGAGGCTGGCGCTCTCCAGAGCGATGGCTGCTGGGCGCCGGTCCCCCGGAGCCATGCCGGCAGGGGCACGGCTGTGCTCCGTGCACCAGCCCATCGCCAAGCCCTCTCTGGCCAGAACTGCCGATGGGGAGAGGCAGGTCGGGCAGGGTGCTGGGGATTGTGAGAGCAGAGCCAGACGTGCTAAGTGGCCTCGGAGGGGTCCCCCGCGTCCTTTGGCTGCTTGAGTGAGGGGAGCGAGGCCAGAAGCAGGCTCTGGAAGCTGGGTGGCTTATATGAGCCCCAAACCCCTGTGGGAAGCACTTTAAGGTGGGTCCATCCCACTATTATGGGAGGAGCTAAAGCTGTCTTTTTTTTTTTTTAATTAAAAAATATATATATGTATATTGATTTTTTTAGAGAGAGGAAAGGAGAAAGAGAGAAACATCAATGAGAGACACATCGATTGGCTGCCTCCTGCACACTTCCTACTGGGGAAAGAGCCCGCATCCCGGGCACTCGGCCTGACCAGGAATGCAACCAGCGACCTCTTGGTCCATGGGACACTGCTCAACCCACTGAGCCACGCCCAGAGGGCCGAAGCCATCTTTCCAAAAGCCCGACTGAGAAGAGGAGGTGACTGCTGTTCTGAAAACAAGGCCTATCGCTCCCCGTTGAATGAAACACCCGCTTTGGCTGCCGGGATCCTGATCTGCACGAGGGGCTATTTCAGACGCCGAGTCCTAAACGGCCCAAGCGCTTCAGGGCTCGATCCGAGGGCGGCCTTGCAGGGGCGGGCCGAGGAAGACAGCTTTTACGTCACCGCTGACGCCGCCGTGCTGGGACTGACACCGAGCTTAGAAGGATGTGTAGAGATTCCTGGAATGACAACGCTCCAAACCTGCTTGCCCCATATGCTTACGTCTAAAGGTATGTGCTTTCGCATATGAAGGACAGAGATAAAACTGAGCAGGATTATCAGGTCAGTGCATCTCTCCCTCCGCTAGATCAAGCCCAAATGAGGAGACAGAAGCAAAGGCAGCGAGCGGAGGGGCTGGACCGCAGGCTCACCCGTTGCATCCGACGACCTTGTTGTACAGGTAGGACGGCAGGCCTTTCAGGTGCGTGTTGTTGTCCACGTACACGTACTGCAGCTCTCGAGATCGACCTAGATCTGGATCGGAAAGCAGAGCACCGTGACTCCCACAGCCACGCGCCGACGTAACAGGAAGCGTAAAATTCAATGCAACAACGCGGACGCCGCCCAAACACGCTCTCAGCTCGGGCGTGCCTTATGGAGTCCCGAGGACAGGGGTCGGCAAATCGCGGCTCGCGAGCCACATGTGGCCCTTTGGGCCCTGGAGTGCGGCTCTTCCACAAAATACCACGACCTGGGCGAGTCTATGTGGAAGAAGCGGCGTTGGAAGATGTTTAAGTTTAAAAAAAAAAAAATGTGGCTCTTAGAAGAAATTTCAATCGTTGTGCTGTTGGTATTTGGCTCTGTGGACTCAAGAGTTTGCCGACCACTGTCCTAGGGGACTCAAGGTAAGTCTCTGCTCGAGCTGATGCAGCGGATACTCATCATGGGAGCCCCATCTTGGAGTCAGGCGCCTAGGGTTTGAATTCTCATACTCTTGTGTACAAAATGTGTGTCCTTGATGTTACCATCTGGACAAAGCGGGGAATAAAGCTGCCTCTTCAATTCAGGGGGAATTACTAACGCAGTTTCTGAAGGACCAAGTGGAATTCTTGGCACACAGCCTTCTCCAATATATGGCAGTTATTATCATTCCCGTGATTACCAGTAAGTGATATTTGGAGGTGTGCCCTCCAGGAGAGGGTCAATTAAGAGAGAATTCTTCCCCTAGCTGGTTTGGCTCAGTGGATAGAGCGTGGGCCTTTCAGACTCAAGGGCCCCGGGTTCCATTCTAGTCAAGGGCACGTACCTTGGTTGCGGGCTCAATCCAAGGCCCTGGTCAGGGCACATGCAAGAGGCAACCAATCGATGTGTATCTCTCATCATTGAAGCTTCTATCTCTCTCCCTTCCTTTCTGAAATCAATAAAAATATATTTTAAAGAATGTTTCCATTCTGAGAACAAAATTTTCGCTCAGTAACTAACTTTGAGAATCTTTAAAAAAAAAAAAAATGATTTCAGAGAGGAAGGAAGAGGGAGAGAGAGAGAGAGAGAAACCTCGATGATGAGAGAGAATCCCTGGGGATCGAGCCCAGGAGCCGGGCATGTGTCCTGACTGGGAAACAAACCATGACCTCCTGGTTCAGAGGTCAATCACTGAGCCACACTGGCCGGGCCGTAATTACCTCTGGAAGAGGCCAGTGACCCGCCAGCTAACGAGATGCTGTGTTTTCTTCCTCCTATTAGTTTTAATGGGCCGATGGCGTGCAATAAAACATGTCATGCAGTAATACCCTTCCCGGTTCCTGTGCGGGAGTGCTCAGTACGTGAACTTCATAACGGGAGGAAGTGAACATCTGCCCAGATGTGAAAGCCACAGAGAACGTCTTCATGTGGCTTTCTTTCTAACGCGTCCAAAGTGTTTTTCCTCTCTTCCTTCCAGGCGCCCAGATCAAAGCGCTGTGACTTGCAAATTAGCGAGAGCTCGCGGTCTTGCAGAGACTCCAGCTCTTTCTCCTTGAACTTCAAGGCCCTGGCATGTGCGGTGCACATGGCCGCCCAGGGAACACAAAGGGCTGTGTGTGCGGGGCGCCGGGTGTGTAACTGGCCTGTAAGAGCCGGCGCGGCACCCGGCCCGGCCAGGACCAACAGGGTCTGTTTACTGAGACCCGGCCAGCGTGAACCTCATTTCTTCCATCAAAGATGAATGATGGGAGTCTCTTCAAGAAAACGACAGACCGAAACGGGGTTGTTTAGAATGGTCTGTCAACATTATACCGATCATCAGAGTTTGGGAAATTGGATCTGTAACTAGTCATAATGACATTTTTAATGCCTGTAAAATGTGGGTATCTTCGTAATGAATGGACAGTCATTTGTAGTCTATTCAGAAAACATTTTAAAAAGCTAATATAAACTACCTACAGGAGCCCAGGCAGTGTGGCTCAGTGGTTGAGCATCAACCCAGGAACCAGGAGGCCCAGCGCACATGCCCAGGTTGCGGGCTCCATCTGTGACGTCAGGAGGCCTCCGGGTGTGACGTCAGGAGGCCTCCAGGTGTGACGTCAGGAGGCACTGCCAACGCCCAGTGGTGAAGGAAGTGTTTAGCTCCCTTTAAAAGCTCACCTCCCTGTGGGACGGTTCCGCTTACAGATTTGGGGCAGGGATTGCAGTAAGTCCCAGGAATTCCTTCAGAGAAGAGGCTGGGGGAGGAGACTCATGCTGACGGTCCAGCACAGACTGGGGGTTTCACATTGAAATTTGTTTAAGTGGCACTTCCGTTTCTTACCAGCTAAAATAATTTGGTTCTCAGTGAAAATAAATGTATTGTTTTATTAAAGGCCCATGTTTGTTTACACATATTATGTCAGAACGGGCCAATTACAGAAGTCCGCAGTGGATAACGTTCCTTATTAGCCAGAGCGACATTGTGTGTGTGTGTGTGTGTGTGTTGTGTGTGTCACCTGAGGATATTTTCCCATTGGTTCTGAGAGAGAGTGGAAGGGAGGGGGGAGATAGAGAAAGAGAAGCATTGATGAAAGAGAGACACATCGACTTGTTGTCTCCCGAAGGCCTGGGATCAAGCCTACAACCGAGGTGCATGCCCTTGACCGGTATCAAACCCGGGATCCCTTCAGTCCATGGGCCGATGCTCTATCCACTGAGCCACACCGGCTAGGTCCAGTGACATTTCAAGCTCAGTCTTTAAAAAATGTCTAGTCTGCTTACCTGGCAACACTAACCATTAGAACACCCAATACAAATGTTTCTACATAGAAGCCCACATCTAAGCAGGAATGTCTGTACTAGTGGCCACCCTTCCATGTAGCTCTATAACTCCTGTCAACTGTAATGTTCTCTACATGAAAAAATATCACACATATGTGGACACACACATACAGGGTGTCCCCAAAATATCTGCAGACTTTAACCGCGGATGGCTCAAGTCTGAAAATGAAATGTATTTTGATCAACACTGCCTTTATAATTATTCCAAGTGCGCGTAGACAGTTTTTGGGACATCCTACATAGGTCAATCCTTTCTCCGAGCAAACCATCTCAGATTTCACACGATTTGTCCCTAATCACATTTTTCGCACAGATTTTTTTCTTCTTCTTCTTCTATCTCAAATCCCGACATGAACTCGGGAAGGCAGGAAGCCTTCTTCACGGCACAGGTGGGTTTAAGAGAGGAAGCTCAAGGCCAACAGAATGGAGAAAACGGACCCCTCCCTCCCAGGCGAGGGCCTGGAGGAGTGCTGCCTCAGTCTCTGCCTCTGGGCCTGCCCACGGCCACACGCCCGCGGCCACACGCCCACTCACCGAGCGGCAGAAATGCGAGCCGGTTCCCGGCCATGGAGAGCTCATTGAGGCTGGGCAGCTGGCAGAGGTGGCGCGGCACACACCACAGCCGGTTCTGGTCCACGGTGAGGTACTGCAGAGAAAGGCACAGGTGAAGCCTCTCGGGTAAAGCTAGCAAACGATTGGCAGAAATGTCTAGTGTCTGCAGCTCCTTCAAATCGCCAACCTCTACAACCAAAATCAGAATGGAGATAAATCGCATCCTCATCGCGGCAGGCAGGCTGATTAAATCAAATGAATCAATACTGCAACAGTTCACCCAAATTAAACCCAGTGGCTGCAGCTACTTCCATAGATAGGAAAGGGGAGGCACGGGATGAGGTCTAGTATGCAAATGATCCAACCCGGGCAGGTGTCTTTAAAGGAGCCTGCCAGAATTGTTTTTCAAAAAATATTTTTATTGATTTCAGAGAGGAAGGGAGAGGGAGAGAGAGAGAGAGATAGAAACATCAGTGATGAGAATCATGGATCAGCTGCCTCCTGCACACCCCCTACTGGGGAGGGAGCCCGCAACCCTGGGCATGTGCCCTGACCAGGAATCGAACCCTGACCTCCTGGTTCATAGGCTAACTAACACTCATCTACTGAGCCACACCGGCCGGGCAAGTATTTCTTTTTAAATAAAATTGTCTATAATTAATTTTACCTTTTAACATGACTGACACCTTCAAAAATATCCATTGATCAGTCACCCTGAAATTAGTGTGGCATTACTGATAAAGAGTTTCAATGCGTCCTTTTTAGGATATCAGTGGAATCTCTGACTCTTTCCGGCTGGTCTTCCTGTCGGCACCCACTCCCCACGGAGTAGACACCAGTGTGCAGACTCCGTTTCCTCGGTGTGCCTAGTCGGCATGGCTTCCTTTTACGCTAGGATAGGGGTGTCGAACTCAATCAGAGAAGGGCCCAAAATCTAAAATCCAGCCTAAATCGCGGGCCGAATGGTTTACTGAACAGTCATAAACTGACAATGTCATAAACTGACAGCGGAGTGCAGTGATGACAGCGCGGTGCGGGCCACATTGCAAGGCCTGGCGGGCTGGATTTGGCCGGCGGGCTGGATTTGGCCCGTGGGCCTTGTGTTTGACACATGTGCGCTAGGACCTCACAACTCTGCAGCTACTTATAGAACACCCTGAGAATGACCTCCTAGCTGCCACGCACTAATTGCTTCCACGAAGCATACAGACAACGGGAGAGTGCAGCTCCTCAGGAGAACGCAGCAGGCTCCCCACCTGGGACCACCCCTCCCGGCTGGCGCACGCTGACCTCATCTGAGGTCTAAACGGGAATGGGAAGGAAGCCACCCGCGCGGTGCCAGGGCAGTGACCGCAGAGTCAATAGCAAGGCCTGGTGTTTTTTAAGCGCCGGCTTTTTCCGGTGCCGCCAAGTCCGCTCTAACTGAAGCTGCCAGGTAAGGGGGAGCGCACACACAGAGACATAAAGGGCAGGATTTCAGTGTCCGCTTCCGTTCTGCGTACTAGTGTGTCCCTCTGTATGCTCATTCTCTCTCTCTACCCGTAGTCCGGCGTCGCAAGGCCCATACTCTGGTACGTAGGAATACATTCAAGCCGTAACCCTATTCTCATCATCCGTGCAACTTTGGGTTACTTATTCAGATATTTAGATGCGGTGATTTGATGTTTAAAAAATCATCTACAGCCTGGCTGGTGTGGCTCAGTGCTTGAGTATCATCCTATGAGCCAGGAGATCATGGTTCAAGTCAGTCAGGGCACAGGCCCAGGTTGCAGGCTCCATCCCCAGTTAGGGGGTGTGCAAAAGGCAGCCGCTCCATGATGCTCTCTCAACACTGATGTTTATCTCTCTCCTTCTCTGTTCCTCTCTGAAATCAATAAAAATATATTTTAAAAAATAAATAAGAAATCATCTATAAAAACACCAGACTAACATGTACCTGAAGTGATTAAATATTCATAGATTCAACAAGACATGGCAGAAAACAATTACTATTTATTTTTAATTTTCAGCTCATTAAATCATATTTTTTAAATGTAAATTCTAAATATAAGTGCCTTTTTAATTGATGGAAGTTTTATCACAGAATCAATTATGAACACAGTACGTTCAAGGTTTGTTATGTTTAACAGAGAGAAAGGGGCTCTCAGAAAGTAGATAATCTTTCAGAAAATGGGTAGGACTATCTTGGTCAAATAAAAAAATTAAAACCAGTCATAAGGAATTTGCTATATATTCATAAGAATGTGTGGCAGGTTATGTTTAATAACAAACAATCACAAGAAAGAATAAAATTAACAATACCAGAAAGCCCATTGAAAAAAAAAATCTATTAACTATGCATTTGTCTAATAGAAGTAACATCAAACAAACAATTAAGAAGTCCTCTTAATTAGAATAGACAAGTACATATTATTTGGGAGCTTTAAAATAAAATGCTCTAAACCACCTGACATCAGAGAAGCACAACAGACACTGATAGGACTGAAATCTTTATGTCTGGGCATCAAACTTGGCAACTAATTCCCAATAGAAATTTTAAAATGTGAAAGACATATTTAAAAAAAAAAAAAAAAAAAAAAAATCACTGCCCTAACCAGTTTTGCTCAGTGGTTAGAGCTTCGGCCTGCAGAGTGAAGGGTCCCAGGTTCGATTCCAGTCAAGGGCATGTGCCTTAGTTTCGGGCACGTCCCCAGTAGGGAGTGTGCAGGAGGCAGCTGATCGATGTTTCTAACTCTCTATCCCTCTCCCCTCCTCTCTGTAAAAAATCAATAAAATATATATTTTTAAAAATCACACTGTTTTGACATTTTAGGTGGGGCTTTGTGTGCAGTTAAATTATGCACTAGAGTTTCTTTCAATGTCATTCAAAATAAGTTACTTACCAGGCGTTTACTGCTTATCTAACCAAATGGTTAACTTGACCCTAGCAAAATGCCCCCGAGACCACTGCAGGAGATAAGAAACCATTTCTTGAAAGTGCTCTTCCGGAGTGCCAACCATAATCTAACCCGCTGCTAGACAGAAGTGGCCTCTCTCTCTTCTTTAGATACAGCCCGTCTTTGAAACTGAAAAGCATGTATTCTAAAACTTAGCATCTGTACCCCTGCTTTGTGTCAATACACGAATCGCTACTTAGAAAAAGCCTTTTATTGTCTTCATTCTGCAAGACGAATGGAGACCACATACGCAGGTTTTCATTCCTGTGCTGTATTTTAGGGATTGTCTGCTCCCCAGATTTCCTCGAGGCAGGCTTTCTTCCCTCTTCACTGCGACAGCACAATGGAGCTTGTGACCTGAATGAGATCACCAGGTGCCCATTGTGGGCATAAAGCTATTATAACCGCTGCCTCGAGAAATATCACAGCATCACCATCCAGCATGAAAGTTTACTTTTTATTTTACTACTTTGAAGAGAATAACTACAAACAATCCATATTACGCTATCTGAATAAAATATCCTTATAACGATATTTCACTTTCATTTCACTTTCTAAACTCAAATTGGTATAGGGAGCCCGGCCGGTGTTGCTCAGTGGTTGAGCATCGACCTATGAACCAAGAAGTCAAGGGTTCGATTCCCAGTCACGGTACATGCCCGGGTTGCGGGCTCGAACACCAGTAGTGGGTGTGAGGAGGCAGCCGATCGGTGTTTCTCTCTCATGGATGTTTTAATCTCTCTTCCCCTCTCCCTTCCTCTCTGAAACCAATAAAAATATATTAGATTGTGAGATGGATGTCCGGACAGCTGGACATCCCTCTAGGGGTCCCAGATTGGAGAGGGTGCAGGCTGAGCTGAGGGACAATCTCCCTCCCCACCCCCCAGTCCCCGTGCATGAATTTCATGCACCGGGCCTCTAGTATATTATGTAAACGGCTTGAGAATATTTCAAAAGAGTGGGGCTGAAGGTGGTGTGAAGAACTGGGTGAAGTCTCCTCACCAAAAGCAAGCAGAACACTGGACAAACCTGTAAAGAACCAACTATTTCAGGGCTCTGGACACCACCCAGCGGCAGACAAGTTCCTAAGTGTCTATTCTTGGAGACCTGTTAAAGCTTCATTCAAGAACAGCGGGAGTGTGAGCCTTTTATTGCTTGGGGTGGCTCCTCTCCCATCCAGGCCCCAAGTTCAAGCTCAAGAAGGTGTGCTTACCCAGGCAGGGCTGAGGAGGAACGGCGAGGACCACCAGCAGGCTGGCTGTCAGAGAGAGCATCCTTGACTTGGGGGGGAGGGGGATTTTGGGGTAAATCTCACAGTCCCCCCCCCCTTTTTTTTTTTTTTAGCTAAAAGTGGCCAACGGTGTAGGAAAAGAATGAGGAAAACACATGCTTTCCTAGCCTGGGATTCAGACCCCGTTGGAATGAGCGGTTGAACAGCCATAAATTTAATTGGGCGATTCTGGAAATGGGAGAGCAGATGAAGTGCTAGCTCTGCTCTCCACAAATCCTCCCACAGCCCAGGAGCCATCTGTCCGCGCGGGGAAGGCCCGAGAGTCTGTACAAAGTCAGCAGCGGAGCAGATGTGACAGCTGACGCGCCCTGACAGCGCCTGACAGTCCGAACACATTTATTTCGGTTCGCGTAAGACGGGAGCTGCACGGGCTGGAAGTGTTTGAGCAAACGTCTTTCCAAAGCGATGGCAGCTCCTCGGCCATACAGACATCGCGGCTGCCCCTACAGACATCGCGGCTGCCCCTGTGGAGCCAGGTTAAGGGGCACAGGACTAAACTCCGAGCAGCTACATACCACAGAGGGGGAGAGTCTAACATGTACACCGCAGGAAGGAACAAGAATTTAAGAAAGAAAACAACTTCCAGAAAAATAAGTCAAAATCCAAAGTTTGTCCCAATATGTTAACTGGATTTTCCACTTTTCCACAACAACAAAATTACAAGATAGCGAAGTGTGACCCATAACCAAGGGTGCGTGGAGGAGAGGGGGGAAATGAGGAGAAGCAGTCAACAGAAACTAACTCTGAACGGGCCCAGATGTTGGACTTGGCAGGAATTTCAAAGCAGCTGTTACAAATGTGTTTGAAGAAGCAAAGGAAACTATGTCAAAAACTAAAGAAAACTATGATGACAATGACTCAATCAATAGAGAATCTAAATAGAAAGACATAAAAAGAGCCAGGGAACCATTCTAAAGTGGAAAATACAGTAATTGAGATAAAATGGTCACTAGATGGTCTCAGGATCAGACTTGACATGGTGGAGGAAAGAACAGTAAACTCAAAGACGTGTCAATAGGAATTATTAAATTTGGAGAACAGAAAGAAAAAAAATCAACAGAAAATGATCAGCGCCTCAGAGACCTGTGGGATACCATCATATCTATCTGGGAGTTCCAGAAGGAGAGGAAAAGGAGAAAGTGGGGAAAAAAAAAATACATTAAAAGACAATGGCTGAAAATGTTCTATATTTGATGACAAGCATTAATCTACAGATCCAAGAAGCTCAATGAATTCCAAGTAGGAAAAACACAAAGAAATCCGTATCTAGACACATCACAGTCAAATTGCAGAAAGGTAAACAAAAATAGAAAAGTTTCCATGAGAGCTAAAGCTGGTTTGGCTCATTGGATGAAGCATCGGCCTGTGGACTGAAGGGTCCCAGGCTTGATCCCAGTCAAGGGCATGTGCCCGGGTTACGGGCTCCATCCCCAATGGGGGGTGTGCAGGAGGCAACCGATCAATGATTCTCTCTCATCAGTGATATTTCTCTCTATCTCTACCTTCCTCTCTGAAATCAACAACCATTGGATGAGGTTGGAAGTGGGTCATGCCCCTCAACTACCATTGGGTGAGGTCAGGAGTGGGTCCTGCCCCTCAGCAACCATTGGGTGATGTTGGAAGTGGGACCCACACCTCAACAACCATTGGGTGAGTAAGAAGTGGGTCCCGCCCCTCAACTACCATTGGTTGAGGTTGGCAGTGGGACCCGCCACTCAACAACCATTGGGTGAGGTTCAAAGTTGGTCCCACCCCTAAACAACAATTGTGTGAGGTTGGTAGTAGGTCCACAAGGCAGGGCACAAATTAATTACAGAAATACAGATCTCTCTGAACAACCCCCACCTTTAAGCTCAGTCCCTTTGACTGGTCCCGCCTCCTCCTCACTGCTCCTGCCCAATCTACCCTCAAGGACTGGGGGCAATTGTGTCATCCCAAAGCACTTCCTCCCCCTCCCCCCCCCCTTCCTCCCATCACCAGTTGGCACTATGTCTCTCTCTCCCAATGCTCAGACTGAGGGACGGAAATCACAGCAGGTGTACAGTGCAGACCCTGGCAGGCGCCCCAGGATCCTGGCGACCAAGGCCAACATCAACAGGGATCCACGGATAAATCATGTTGGTATCACGTGCCCTGACTCTGTGCGATGAGCATGCTCCACACCTGAGGTGCTCTTCCCTAAACCCCAGTCTATTATGAGGGAAACATCAGAGAATCCAAAAGGCATCCTTCAAAACACGAGACCAGCACTGTGCCGCCAGACACGGCCCAGGGTGGCCCTGAGAGGGGACGGCTGAAAAGCTTGGAAAAGTCAGACAAGAGAATGAAAGCTGGGGCTCGGTGGGGTGCTGCTTCCTGAGAGACAGCCCCCAAGCCCACAAGCCGTCTTTATTTTGTAGCAGATGCCACGAGGCAAAGTAAGGGCTTGGTCCAGATGTCTACAGCATTCTCAAGGGCTTCCGTCCTACTCCATTACATGCACCTGATCAAACTGGGTTTACTTGCAGCCTATAGCACTCAGGCAAGTGGGGCCACGGGTTCAGACCACAGGTTCCAGCTTACAGCTCTAGCTGTTGGATGTAATTGTGCTGGGAGGCTCTGCCTTCCAGGCTGGGACGTGCACATGGCCAAGAGAGGACTGGGTCCTCTCATGAGTCCCAGTCTTGAACCTGTCCAAACGCTGTAGCCCCTCTCCACACGGCACCCTCCAAGCTCGTCAAGGTCATTAAAAACAAGGACACCTGGGAGACAATGCACAGATGGGGCTAAAAGCAGTGAAGTGTTCTGGGTAGATCCTCCAACCGAAGAAGGCTATTAGTGAAAGGCTAGGGAAACACAGATCTTAAGTGCGGTTCAAGCATTCACTTGTTAGCTGTGTCGGCGCCGGGGTTATGGAAGCTGTGAACAATAGGAGAGACTAGCTATGCAGACCTGTGCGCAGGAACCCTGAACTCAATAAGCAATTGTGGGGTAAATCTAGAATTATTCCGAGATAAAAAATTTTATTTTTAACAATGTAATTAACAGCTCTGGCCAATTACGTTCAGTGGTTAGAGCATCAGCCCAAGGACTGGTTTGTGGGTCCAACCCCTCAACAGCCATTGGGTGAGGGTGGAAGTGGGTCCCGACCCAAAAACCATTGGATGATGATGTAAGTGGACTCTGCCCTTCAACAACCATTGGGTGAGGTTGTCTGTGGGTTCCACCCCTCAACAACCATTGGGTGAGGTTCAAAATGGGTCACACCTCTCCACAACCATTGGGTGAGGGTGGAAGTGGATCCCTCCCTCAAATCCGATTGGTTGAGGTTGGAAGTGGGTTCCGCCCCTCAACAACCATTGGGTGAGGCTGGAAGTGCATCACGACCCTCAACTATCATTGGGTAAGATTGGCAGTGGATCGCCCCCCCCCCCCCCCAACAACCATTGGGTGAGGTTGGAAGATGGTCACGCTCCTCAACTACCACTGGTTGAGATTGGCAGTGGGTCCCACCCCTCAACAACCATTGGGTGAGGTTCAAAGTAAGTCCCACCCCTCAACAACCATTGGATGAGGTTGGAAGGGGGTCATGCCCCTCAACTACCATTGGATGAGGTGGGGAGTGAGTCCCACCCCTCAACAACCATTGGATGAGGTTGGAATTGGGTCCCCTCTGCTCTGCCCATCTCTTTGGCAGCCAAAACCCATTAGGACAGGGCCCTTCCCCCGAGGAAAGCACAGGGCAGGCCAGTACAGAGGCCCTCTGAGCCAGTCTCTGTGGGATGTGGATTTTAAGAACACTGGAATGCGCTGGGAGGCAGAGGATAAGGTAGGAAAGGGAGTACGGAGAGAGGAGACCTGACGAGGGCTGGACATCTGTTCTATTAGCAAAAGGTGAGGAGTGAACCAGCTGAAGGACCGACTATTTTTAAGGATTAAAACCTGACCCCTTTTGGTCAAGAAATCCGTGATGGTAAGTCTTCTTTCTCACTAAAACTTCTGGGTGGCATTTATGCAACACAAAAATCTTAATCCTACAGTCGATATAATTTGACTCGTACGTTTACATGACATCCATTTTGTTGCATACTGTGGCTAATGCTGCTCTAGTGGGATTCGGAACGTCCAAGTGGTAGAATGAATTGTTCAAAGTTGATCAGGATGGCCCTAACTGGTTTGGCCCAGTGGATAGAGTGTCCTGTCGGCCTGCAGACGGAAGGGTCCCAGGTTCGGTTCCAGTTAAGGGCATGTACCTTGGTTGTAGGCGCATCCCCAGTGGGGAGTGTGCAGGAGGCAGCTGAATTGATGTTTCTCTCTCATCAATGTTTTTAACTCTTTATTCCTCTCCCTCTCCCTTCCTCTCTTGTGGAAAATCAATAATATTAATATATATTAGGCTATTTTGAATGGTATTATGAACACACACACTAATTGAATAGAATGAAGTCAATTTGATACATTTATTCATTCACTGAAAGAGAAAGTGCTTTTTACAAGTTTACACAATGCCCTGGCCCGTGTGGCTCAGCTTCCATCCCTGGGTCTGGTCGGGGCGGATGGGGCACATGCAGGAGGCAACCAACCCATGTACGCCACTCACATCGATGTTTCTCTCTCCCTCCCTCTCCCTCTCCTTCCGCCCCCTCCAAAAATCCATGGGCAAAAAACTCTTACACAGATACCAAATTAAAACTACAAAAAGGAAGGGCGATTTTGGCAAAGGAAACAACACATCCTTTAGTGTGAGTGCGTGTTTCAAGGAAACTGGCTTTTATTTCGATGGCGCGGGTTAGCTGAGCTCCTTTCCATAGCTGGGGGTTTGGGAAGTGCAGAGCTCGTGTAACGTAACGTAATGTCATCTGTGTTTCCCACAAATCCCCACCGGTCCATTTGCTTAAGAAACCCGTGCTTGCTGGCGGGCTGCCAGCATACCAAACCTGCCGGGCAGTGCGTGCTTGTGTTTCTGTTACTAAATTAGGAAGCCAACGCGGGCAATGTTGGGGCCAGGAGGGAAGTGAAAGGATTCAGCATCATTAGCCCACACGGCTTCTCAGAAGCAAGATCACGATAAGATATTTAATTTTAATTAGAAATGCCCACGTAACTTAGCCTAATAAGCAGCAGTGCGAAGAGATAATGAAATGAAGACAAAGGGGGAAAATGAAAACATTTCGCAAAAGCAGCCTCCTCAATAGCCTTCATCATCGTGCTGAGAAGAAATTAACTCCCGCCGCTTGAGAATAGCGTCTCAGTGACGGACGCTGAAATACTGCCAGCTTTTTCCTGAGGAGGAAACGGGCAGGTACCGTTCCTGTTTTTACTAAGAATCATGTGGTCTGGCCCCACAAGGCGTTAGGGGTGAGATAATTAAACATCTGACCAAATACAGCTGGCCGGTGTGGCTCAGTGGTTGAGCACCAATCTGTGAACCAGGAGGTCCCGGTTTGACTCCCGGTCAGAGCACATGTCCGGGTAAGGGCCGTGCAGGAGGCAGCCCATCCTTCACTCTCTCTCATCACTGATATTTCTATCCCCCTCTCCCTTCCTCTCTCTGAAATGAATAAAAACATTTAAAAAGGAGAACTAGGTTGAGTGATTAGAAATTATACTGGTTAGTGTAATGATCCCCAAGGATCCCTTTGATATAAAGTCTTCCATTCCATTTTTACCTTCTTATTGCTACCATATATGCATAAACATATATATACACGAATGGAATGCCCCAAAAGGAAGAAAAAGAAACTTTCTTTGGTGGTTAAAAAAAAAAAAAAATGAGATTTGATTTTTTTTTTCCTAAAGAAATTTGGAAAAGAACAAAGTTGAAGGAATTACACAAGCTCACTTCAAAACTTCCTATAAAGCTACAGTAATCGAACCAATATGGTATTGCCATAAGGACAGACATAAAGACTAATGGAAACAGAACACTGGAAATAAACCCATATGTTCATGGTCAGTCAACTGATTTTCAACAAAGAAAAAATAGTCTTTCAACAGATTGTACTGGAAAAACTGAATATCTCATATCTAAAAATATCCAAACCCACCAAAACCGGTTTGGTTCAGTGGATAGAGTGTAGGTCTGTGGACTGAAGGGTCCCAGGTTTGATTCCGGTCAAGGGCATGTACATTATTTGCAGGCACATCCCCAGTGGGGGGTGTGCAGGAGGCGGCTGTTCGATGTTTCTCTCTCATCAACGTTTCTAGCTCTCTCTCTCCCTTCCTCTCTGTAGAAAATCAATAAAATATATTTTAAAAAAAGAATTGTGAATGTTCAATAAAGCAAAAGCCTATGAAATTAATGCCACTTGGTCCCTAGGCCTCCATTTGCTTCTCCAATGTGGCAGCTAAATTTTAACTTGATGGGCTGCGACGTTCTTTCTACCACCAACATCCAACATCAGAGATTACGGTAACTCTGATGGGCTTGCTTTTACGAAGGGGATAATGACAGCGTTGGATATCTGCTTTCTGTTTCTAAAAGGCATGACATAACAGAGTATGAGGGCTTACATTTTGTGTATATTACATAATGTTAATTTTCAAAAAGCGATAATAAAAAGTATTAAACCAAGAGCTGCGAGGTCAATTATGTGTGGAGTGTGGAGGAGAACGTGGTAACAGCCCATATCAAACTGAATTTTGTTTAATTACTTCTATTACATCAACCCTTGGCAAATCATAAAGCTTTTCATTCACTAAAACAATCATTAACTTCCAAATTACTTGCAGAATTATCTGATTTAAATTAAAACCTTTAACAGATTAAGCCATAATTTATAGATGAAGTAAGCACCAAGCCTGTTCCCATAACATTTAAAAAAAAATAATTTTTTTACATATTGAAGACACTTTTTAACAAATAATTGTTTCAGCACATACACTATATCCTACCTGTTCATTTTTCTTCACAATTATAGAGTTTGACATGAAACTTGAGTTTTCTGATCATGTCATAAAACAATACCTCTAAAATACTGCAAGTTGATTTAGATCCAAGAATAAAATTAAATCTCTGAATTGTCAATAATAGGTTGTGTCTTAAAAACATGCAACGCAGGCATGTGCCCTGACCGAGAATCGAACCATGACCTCCTGGTTCATAGGTCGATGCTCAACCACTGAGCCACACTGGCCAGGCAGTACTCTCTTTATGGTTCCCATACAGCACCACGCCTGTAACAGACCATGGCGAAGGAAATTAACTGTATGCAGGAAGGAAACTTTCCTTATGAAGGCTCTGAGTACATGTCAAAATGACTAATTACCAGTTGCATACTCTTCTGCAAAATGCACACCAGTGAGGGCGCTCATGAACCCCGTGTAATGCATTCCTAGATCCTAATCTTAAAACTCTCTATAGCCACTAGGTATTTCAAATGTTCCCAGCTTTTCAAATATGCTCTAAAATTATAAATACTGATTACGATCTCATATTCAAAGTGTATTCAACCACAACAAATACACATAGTAAAATGTTAAGTCTTTCAAGGGGATATAACACATAAGAAGTCTATACGGCCTGGCCGGCATGGCTTAGTGGTTGAGTGTCGCCCTATGAACCAGGAGGTGACGGTTCGATTCCCAGTCAGGGCACATGCCTGCGTTGCAGGCTCGATCCCCAGTGTGGGTCATGCAGGAAGCAGCCAATCAATGACTCTCTCTCATCATTGATTTTCTCTCTCTCTCTTCCTCTCCCTTCCTCTCTGAGATCAATAAAAATATATTCTTAAAAAAAAAGTCTACATGCACTAGCATGGACTAGGCAGAAGGGAGATCACTCACACAGCCACATGTCTGTGGTCATCGAATGGAGACAACATGCATCCCTCACATTCTTAAAAACTATAATTAAAATACATTTCCACAGTATGTGCCCAAACATAAACGTTTGCAGTGGTGTCCCTAGCCCCTCACCCATTCAAATTATAACATTGAAACTACCTCACAAAGAGAGAGATACAGTGAGTCAGATAGTAAGACCTAGCCCACTGCTATTCATGATAGACTAGAAAGAAAGAAAAAAAAATTCTATGCATGGCTCAAAATACATTGCTATTACGGCATATAATTTTACTCAAAACAAGCAAAAACAAACACCGACAGCAGAAATAAGCTAAGGCGATAAAATCAGGGATAAATGCCTCCCACCGATGAAGCGCCAGGTGCGATATAAATAAAAAATGACATGAAAGGAGTCAGGAAACCTATGACCTTCGCTGGTGAGGAGGAAGCCGTCAGGGCTCTCGGCCGCACATCCTTCACCTCCGAGCGTATATAATGGGAGGAAATGACCGCATTCTACCACAAAGTGCCTTACGTTACAGGAAGAGAGAATAATAGAACACCAAGAACAATGGCTTAGCAGGGAATTCTGTTCTCATCTGCTACTGACACATACATAAAAAGGGCCGACAAGCAGTGTTCTGTCCATCCGTGCATTTTGATTCTACAATGTATATCTTTATAAGGCCCATCCGGGAAAATTTGAAGTTATCGTTTTAATGACACATTTTTTGAGGTGATCTCCAAAAGAGAATCTCATTTCCTGAATAGCTGGATATGTGAACGTGACAAAGGTAGAATGATGGAACACCACTGAGCCTAGTTACCAACAATGAAATCTAAAGGAGAGACCATATTCCTATACCATATTGAAAATCCTTATGTTAACTATAGCTTTGCGTGTTTGGAGTAAAATGATATGCAGTAATAGCAATGTATTTTGAATAGAAACTTTTGAAAAGACATCATATGAGGTTAAGAACTTATTTTTTAAACAGACTGACTGCTATACCAGGACCATTTTTGTAAGTAATATTGAACCTCTATGTTCAGCACATCAAGTCTCAAAACTAATCATGTACTGTGTATTCATTAAGAAATTTCTATACTTGCAAAACTTTGGAGAAAGTACTTCTTAAGTCACAAAAAAGCATTATGATCAAATGTAGCAGGATAGTTTTTAGGTTGATGACTGTGTATGGCCTGCGAAGGATGTTATAAATACCCATAAGGCCCTTGGCGGAAAAAAGGTTCCCCACCCTGGTTTATAGGTACGTCACAATCTAATAGAATGTTCAGTAGGCAAAACTGAATTAATCCTAGGATCAAACTTAGATTGTGCTGCTGAATTCTTGTATGGTTTCTTAGTAAATCACAGTTAATGGACACCCGTTATCTCACTCGAGAATGAGAAAACCCTGTACAAATTTGCACTGTGCAAATTTCCCCTAAATTCTCTGATGGGAAATTCAGAGCTGAAGTAGCTTTTGTAAAAGTATTTCAGCAGAGTAGTGATCCGAAGACCAATGCTCAATTGTAGCTCAAAAACATAAATGTCCTCTTCTTAATGTTTGCATCTGGGAAAAGACTGTCATATTTTCCCCTCCCCCACATTGCTTAGCTTCACAGTCAAACAAATGAACGATCAAATACTTACAAATCTTTCCAAAGCCCACCGCCTTGACACACAGGGAGACACGGGAATGAAAAGAGACTTGTAAGAGAAGAGAGACTTGTGCCCCCGACTACTACGATTACCTGGAGGTAGGAATTGCAGCTGGTTGTTAGCTAACCGGAGATGACGCAAAGCTCTCAGGCGGCCAATCTCTGGGCAAACGATTTCTAAGGCATTGTCACTGAGATCCAAACACTGGAGTTTTATGAGCGATCCGATGGCTTCAAAGAGAGAAGGAGGGGAAAGGCTAAGTCCATTTGACCCAAGCGTCATGCCAGATCTTTAATGCAAGAACTCCATGGTACAATGGTTTCATACCAATTTCCTACATGTACTAGCATGGGCTAGGCAGAAGGGAGATCAGTCACACAGTCACATGTATCACCATCTCACAACGTACTACTAGAGTTGCTCGCAAAATAATAAAAACATACATAGAACTAAATTTTAAGGAGGTGATAAGACCTCTTCCTCTATATAAAATATGACTTCAAAAAAAAGCGCACATCAACATTTTTAAAACAATGTAAAATATTGCTTGAATAAAAAAATAACTCATGAAACAGTATATGAGTATGTTTTCGATCTAAACGACATTCTTAACTGGATATACTGAATGTGGGACTTATCAATTTGTTATTTACCCAACAACAGTATACCTAAAAATAATTTATCTAATCATGATAGCCATTTTGGGCTCTATTAATGTCATTTAGTTGTAATTCTTAACTGGATTTACTAATTGGGGGAAGAATCTTTGAAATGAATAAATTAAAGATGCTTTATAGTTAAAATTCACTAATATACCAACCACAATGGGTTTAAAGAGACTGTCTGTTCTACTGTTAGAAAGGAAAGATTAAGCTATAGTGTCTCCTGTCTAAAAGTTGAAAGAGTGCTCACTTACCTTCTGGAACCACAACTATGTTATTTGAATGAAGGTACCTGGGGAAATACCAAAAAAAAAAGAAAAAAAAAAAGCTGTTGTCATTCAGAACTTCTGCTACAGAATGAGTCTGTAAAATGCTCACTTAGAAATATATCAAATATAAAGGGACCAGACTTTCTTTAACACCCTATTCCCCTATTCTAAGTACATAACACAAAATATATGCTCACCACAGATAACTAATAGTACTTTGCAATGTTTTATGCTGGGATTGCAAATATTAAAACTATGTATTGATTTAATTGCTATTTTATTTTTAAATATGTATTTTTATTTTCCTTTTAGGGCTTTTTGTAGTTTTAACATTTTCTGTAGTAAGCATGGATTTTTATCTTTTTTTCTTTTTCTTTTTAATCCTCACCCAAGGATATTTTTTTACTGATTTTTAGAGAGTGGATGAGAGAGGGAAAGACAGATAGAAATATCAGTGTTGGAGAAACATATCGATTGGTTGACTCCTGCATGAGTCCTTGACTAGAATCGAACCCAGGACCCTTTGATCCACAAGGCTGGCGCTCTATCCACTGAGCCAAACCTGCTAGGGCTTTGAGTGCTATTTTAAAATGAAATAAAAACACAAAAGACAAACTAGAGGTATTTTTTCAACCTCATAAAACAAACTAGTTTCCTACTTTGTTTTAAACTATTCAGATTCTCAGAGATACAGTTGTCATGTAAAAAAGAGTCAGCACTTATTGTGAACAGGAAAATGCAACTTTCATAAAATAATCAAACCGGAGGTAGTTCCAGTCAGCAAGCATGCTTACTGATAACCAAGAATTCTGGAGATTAAATATCATCATTTATCTGTAGAAATACTCAACTGTCAAGGTACAGAATTTATTTTACAGCAAAATGAATTTCATAAGCCAGGATCAAATTCTTTTCTTAAAAAAGAAAAAAGTTCACCAAGGCTGACAACTCCAGGCGAGTGTCTGCAGCATCCCCTGGTGGAGATTTTATGCAGTCACAAGCAGCCCACTAACAGTGAAACAATTAGGACCAAGGGAGATCATACAGTAATAATTTTTATTTATTTATTTATTTATTTATTTATTTATTTTTTTAAAACATACAGTAATAATTTTTAAAATAAATTTATATCATTGATTTTGAAACAAGAAAGCTAGACTTTGAAAAACTTTATTTTCAAACCTGTCCTTTTATTTCTTGTACCCACTAACCAATCTTCATGAAGTCCTTAAAAATAGAATTTCAAAATATTCTCTATTTTAAAGTCTAATAAGAATAAGAAAGATAGAAAATTAGCCCTAGCCAGTTTGGCTCAGTGGATAGAGCGTCGGCCTGTGGACTGAAAGGTCCCAGGTTCGATTCCAGTCAAGGGCATGTACCTTGGTTGCGGGCACATCCCCAGTAGGCAGCGTGCAGGAGGCAGCTGATGGATGTTTCTCTCTCATCGATGTTTCTGGCTCTCTATTCCTCTCCCTTCCTCTCTGTAAAAAAAATCAATAAAATATGTTTTTAAAAAAAGATATAAAATTAATAAATTGAAGAAAATTATTCTATGCTGGACTAAATTAATTTTGAAATAGGTAGTAACCTGCTGGGTCTAACACAATTTAAATAATTACACTATTCCATGATACATTTTATTCCTTGTTTTGTGTACATAAAATGATTCCACACTTTATTTTTTCTTAAAAGTATATTTGTACTGATTTCAGAGAGGAAGGAGTAGGGAGAGAGAGCTAGAAATAGAAATATCAATGATGAGAGAAAAACATTGATCGGCTGCTTCCTGCACACCCCCTACTGGGATCCAGCCCGCATCATTGATGTTTCCCTCTCCCTCTCCCTCTCCCTCTCCCTCTCCCTCTCCCTCTCCCTCTCCCTCTCCCTCTCCCTCTCCCTCCTCTCCCTCCTCTCCCTCCTCTCCCTCTCCCTCTCCCTCTCCCTCCCTCTGAAATCAATAAAAACATATTCAAAATATAAAAAAGAAAGGATCACTGCTGTTATAGTGGATCAGAGAGCAGGCTCTGTGCCTCTAGAACCATATGGTCCGAGTGACTTAACCTCTCACTTTCTCAGTCTATAGAAGCAGATGATAATGGCACCAATTAGAACACAGAGATATGGCAAGAAATAAATGAATCAACATATGCGGAGCTCTCTGAATGGAGCTCAGTGAATGCTATTGCTATTGTTGTGATGACTATTATTATATCTTGAGTCATTTGTAATTATAAGCTTAGCAGTTGAAAGTTGAGAGAAGTTGAAATGGTGTTCTCGATGTGACTAAGTGTTCATCACGTTCATAACACGGGGACTCTCTTTCATTGCTGGTGGGAACGCAAGCTAGCACGGCCACTTTGGAAAATGGTGTGGCGGGGTGTTCGTTTTTTAAAATAAAAATTAAGTATAGACTTTACTTAATAGTAACATGCCAGTGTCAGGTGGTTATTGTTTTTTTGTTCTGACGCATGTATCATGGAATTGGGAGATGTTAACAATGGGAGAAACTGGCTGAAAGGTATACGGGGCCCGGCCAGTATGGCTCAGTGGTTGAGCATCAACCTATGAACCAAGAGGGCACCAGTTCGATTCTTGGTCAGGGCACATGCCTGGGTTGTGGGCTCCATCCCCAGTGGGGGGGGGGTACAGAAGGCAGCCGCTTGATGATTTTTCTATCTCATTTCTATCGCTCTATCCATCTCCCTTTCTCTCTCAAAACCAATAAAAACCTTTTTTTAAAAACACTAATAAAATAAAAGCATGGAGGATGCAGGTAAGGAGGCTTTTACCATACATTTTAAATTGTCTATAAACGTTTCACTGTTTATATCAAGTATCACATGGAGCAGTAGTAACAATAATAAATGCTGCCAATTACATGGACTATCCAGAATGATTCTGGGACAAAGATGCTGCCCCCAGAGAAATGGTACTCTTCAGCATCTTCACCACCTTGAAGTGAGATGTTGAAAACACAAATTTAAATGGTTAAAATACGTTAAAAGACTTTTGGGCTTAGCAGAACCACAGATCTACCATGCTCGTGGTGCTAAAAAATAAATACATGAAAATTGTATTTCCTAACATTTCAAATAACTTAAAATTATTTTCATCCCCGTTTTTTAAAAAATTGAATAAACAGACTCACAGTTCCACCAGGTTTGGAAGCTTCTGAGCAAGGTTCTCTGGCTGAAAATGAAAAACTCAGAATTATATTTTATTTTTTGAAAAGTGTATAAATGTCTCTAAATAGCTTAAGCACAAACCATTATCTTCTTGAGGGCCCTGATGAGGGCGCATGCGGGAGTCAATGTATCTCTCTCACATTGATGTTTCTCTCCCTCTCTCTCCCCTGCCCTCCATCCCTTCCACTAAAATCAATCAATGGAAAAAATATTCTCGGGTGAGGGTTAGCAACCGCCACAACAAAAACAACAAAAATGACATTGTTAATGTCATTCTGGGATTCTGATCTATTCAAACACATCCAAAAATCACCTAGGAAGCTTAACGCACATTAAAAAAAGGCACAGGCCCAGGCACAGGCACCGGCTAAGAGGAGAGGGGTTTTGAACGGGGACAGTTTGGTAAGTGGCACGTTTGTGAATATTTTGCTTTCCTCCACAGCTCCTCCTGTCCCCACCTAACTGCGGGGTCTCGAGTCATTCATTCTCTGCTCACAAGGACCCTCTGTGTGTGGGTTTATAGTGCCTGTTCACACAGTAAGAGAGGACACCCGTGTTCGTCTGACTGTCTTAAGATACGGAACGTGCCGAAACCGGTTTGGCTCAGTGGATAGAGCGTCGGTCTGCGGACTGAAAGGTCCCAGGTTCGATTCCGGTCAAGGGCATGTACCTGAGCTGCGGGCACATCCCCAGTAGGGGGCGTGCAAGAGGCAGCTGGCCGATGTTTCTCTCTCATCGACGTTTTAGCTCTCTTTCTATATCTCTCCCTTCCTCTCTGTAAAAAATCAATGAAATATATTTTTAAAAAAAGAAAAAGATATGGACCGTGTACGTTGGTCAGGACCACGTTCTAAATTATTATTATTATTATTATATAAATATTTTTTTTAGAGAATGCAACAGAATACCGTACCAAGGTCGTGAGCGAGTTCCTCTTCATGTAGAGCCTCTCCAGGAACTGGAGCCCTTCTCCTTTCAGCAGCTCCATCGGGAAGTGGTCGAGGTTCCTGTAGTTTAAGAACAGGTTCTTGTGCTTCTCCAGCCTCGCCACAGAGATGGTCTTGCAGAGCTCAGACGCCATGATCCCATCCGGCACGCGGCGGTACTACATCCTGTCAGAGCCGGTCCATCTCTGAGGAAGGAGGAGGACAGGTGCAGAGTGAGAACACTGCCAACAGCATGGCCAGGGAAGCCAGGGAGCACAGGGAGCACAGGGAGCTCCTGCAGATACGGATACGAAGGACTTAACCGCCGAAACCGGTGTGGCTCAGTGGATAGAGCGTTGGCCTGCAGACAGAAGGGTCCCAGGTTCGATTCCAGTCAAGGGCATGTACTTTGGTTGCGGGCACATCCCCAGTAGGGGGTGTGCAGGAGGCAGCTGATCGATGATTCTCTCATCGATGTTTGTAACTCTCTTCCTCTCTGTAAAAAATCAATAAACTATATTTTTTTTAAAAAAGAGAGAGTTAACCATTGAATCAATCCCCATATTTCGCTTTCATAACAACTCAACTTGTCATACACATTTAGAAGGAAATTAAATTAACAATAAACATTTAATAAAAATGCATTCTCTGCTTGGGAAATGTTTCTCACCCAGTAGAAATAGTCCTAATTGAAAATAGTCTCCTGAAATGGATATCGGAATACCTCAAACAACAGAGACCGGTTTCATAATCAACAACCTAAAAAACAAGTTAAAAATCAAACATGGCAAATCCTTGTGTGTTTTTTTTTTTGTACCCAGCTTAAGGTATTTCAAGAATATTTAAATTTTAAAAAATAAAATATAGCTACATCAGCCTGGCTTGTCGAGGCTCAGTGGTTGAGTTTCGACCTATGAACCAGGAGGTCATGGTTCAATTCACAGTCAGGGCACAGGCCCAGCTTGCAGGCTCCGTCCCATTATGGAGCGTGCAGGAGGCAGCCGATCCATGATTCTCTCTCCCTTCCTCTCTGACATCAATAATATATATATATATATATATACACATAAACACTTAAGCTAAATTAAAAAAAAAATAATGCAAGTAGTTTTTCAATATGCATTCATTGGCCACAGACCTCCTTTACCTGGGTATTTTTTTCTTACACAAATTCCCTTCACTACCTCTGACCTACAGACAAGGGGCATAGGTAATGCTTTCAACAATGAAGATTTTATATATATATATATATATATATATATATATATATATATATATATGTGTGTGTGTGTGTGTGTGTGTGTGTGTGTGTGTGTGTGTGAGTGTGTACATACATATATATATGTATATATATATATATATATATATATATGGAGAGAGAGAGAGAGAGCGAGAGGGAGAGAGATAGATAGATAGATAGATAGATAGATACTGGTATAGTAAATAAAAAGAACATAAAAAGGGAGCCACAGCCTCCGTATTCACTGCACACAGCCGCACCTCCGCACGGGTTTTCTTGACAGGTCAGCACCGCCCCACGTTAGTGTGTGTGGTTTGTCTTGTTGTGTTTTGTTTTGTTTTTTTTAAATAAACAAAGCCTTCCATTCTAAGCCTATTCCACCCATTGGAGACAGGGGGAGAGGTAGGTGCCTTCCAGGAAAGGAAGGAGCCCCCGAGACTGGCTTCGTTCCTGGCTTCACAAGTGCCACTCGGACTCCCTCACCCTGCACCCTGGAGCCCAGAAAACGGTCCAGGACAAGCACCTGCCAAAGGCTACTTCCTCCGAAGGCCCGACAGGCGCTCCGCAGACCCGGGACCCGGACCCCCAGGGGCTCGGAGGGCCCGGCGGCGGCGGTGGGGACCCGAGGCCGCCCCCCGGCAGGGCCCGCTCGCCCCGCGCGGTCCACCCCCCGCGGCCCTGTCCACCCGTCACCGGGCCCAGCCTGCGAGGCGGAGGCCGGGACAGGAGGCCTCGCCACTCCGGTCCCCGGAGACTCGGGGCGCCACACTCACCTGGGCGCCGCCGCCGGCTGAGGGGGGACCGCAACCGTGGGGCGCCGGGCGGGGCGGGGCGCCGGGCGGGGGGCGGGGCTAGGCGGTGAGGGGCGGGGCGGAACCTCCCCTTCCGAGAACGGGGAAAGCGGGAATGGCGCCGGAGGACGGAGTCTCGCGATAATTCCTCCCTGTTCTCGCGGTTTTACAAAAGGTCAAACGAGACGCTCGTTTTTTTTTGCCCCCCCCCAAGCCGTATGGCCATTGGTGGAGAGCATAGCTTCCGGCATGCTGGCCCCGCCCACCTCCGGCCCTCGCTTCCGCTTCCGGCCCCGGCTCTGGGCTGGCTGTCAGGAAGGTGTAGCTTTTTGCTTTTTGCAAGGGTGAAGGTGTGATTTATCCGGGCTCCCACCTTCGAGGCCGCCGGGAACGACTCGGCGCTGTCATTCGTGCACTGGTCCTGGCATGCGTGCACGCGCTGAATGTGTACGTGGAGGGAATTTACAACAATAATCGATGCCGAGCGCTTGTTGGGTTCCAGGCGGCGTGCATAGCTCACCTCTTTTCACCCGCTCAGCAGTCCCATGGCACAGGTACCGTTATTATACTCCTTGGACGGACGAAAAACGGAGTCTTGGGAGGGTTTGAAGGGCGTTCCCTCCAAAGAGGAGGCGGTCACCTGGTCTCTGAAATACCTGTTGTGAGGAAGGGTCGCTGGAAAAAGACAATGACAACTGAGTCATTTAAATATTGAGGCGGCTCCTAGCATGACTGAATAGGCCGTGAATGAATACTCCTATGTCAGGGAATAAAGACATCAAAGGAAGAGAGCTTTATGTGGGTTAAAAAAAGAAAAAAAGAAAAGTCCAAGAATTCTTAGGGAAGTTTTTTTGTGTGTGTGTTTTTAAATATATTTTTATTGATTTTTCACAGAGAGGAAGGGAGAATGATAGACAGAAACATTGATGAGAGAGAAACATCAATCAGCTGCCTCCTGCACACCCCCTACTGGGGATGTGCTCGCAACCAAGGTACACGCCCTTAACCGGAATTGAACCTGGGACCCTTGAGTCCTCAGGCTGACGCTCTATCCACTGAGCCAAACCGGTTAGGGCCTTAGGGAAGTTTTAAAAAAAAAAACAAAAAAAAACTAATATTTTAAATACCTTATTTGGTAACTTGGCCACTTTCTCTTTTATTTTTTTTTAAATATATTTTTATTGCTTTCAGAGAGGCAGGGAGAGGGAGAGAGAGAGAGAGAGAAACAAACAAACATCAATGATGAGAGAATATCGTCAGTTGGCTGCCTCTTGCATGACCCCAACCTGGGAATCGAGTTCACCACCCTGGCATGTACCCTGATCGGGAATCCAGCTGTGACCTGGTTCACAGGTCAACGCTCAACCACTGAGCCATGCAGGCTGAGCCAGAATGCTCCTGTTTTCAAAGAAGTCATGAACATGGTGTTGAAATCTTCCTGGAGCCTCATGTTTCTAGGGGGAAAGTCGACATGAAAAAGATCCCCTAACACCTCTCTTTTTTTTAAATTTTATTTTATTTAAAAACCAGAGGATAATGACTGTAAGAATATGGAAGAATCACAGGAAACCCACATATCCAAGTACTTAGATGAAATCGTGGCTGCCGTCAGCATCACGCCCAGAAGGAAGTTGGCCAACAGGCTGCCTCAGACGGTCCTCTTCCAGCCTCCCCAAGAGAAACTCCAGCTAAGTGAAGAGAAAGCAAAGTTCTACTCCCGCCGACATGAGGTGAGCAGCCTTCCTGCTCCATCCCTGTATCCAGGTCATTGAGAAGGGCAATAGCTTAGGGTATGTTCCCAAGAAAAAGTGTATGTATGTATGTATACAATGGAATATTATTCAGCCATAAAAAGAAGGAAATTCCGCCCTGGCCAGTGTGGCTAAGTGGTTGAACGTCGACCCGTGAACAAGGAGGTTCCTCTTTGATTCTTCTTCAATGCACATGCCTGGGCTGTGGGCTCGATCCCCAGTCAGGGGCATGCAGGAGGCAGCCGACGGATGATGATCTCTTACTAGAGGACCGATGCACGAAATCCGTGCAAGGGGCTCTGCCCTCACAGCCACAGCAGCTTGCGTTGGCCCTCGCAGCCCCAGCTTTGTCTGGAAGGTCATCCGGAAGGATTCCAGAAGGATGTCCAGAGGGTCATTTGGCTCTGGTCTAATTAGCATATTACACTTTAATTATTATAGACTAGAGGCCTGGTGCACAGATTCATGCACCAGTGGGATTGGCTGAACCCTGCTCTCCAATAATCCCCTGAGGGGTCCCGGATTGCGAGAGGGCACTGTGCACTGGGCCTCTAGTACAGCAGTCACACCTTCCGGACCCCATGGGCCACCACTGGTCCAGGGACCACCGGTTGGTGACTGCTGCTCTAATATGCATATAAGATCTTTGGTTAATCTCTTCCTGTCCTCCCCCATCCCGCCTTCCCTCTGAGATTCATCAGTCTGTTCCATGTTTCCACACCTGGGATTTCCGCTCCTGTGGTAAGCATCTGCCCCCTGGTGGTCAGTGTGCATCATAGCTACTTTCGGTCCCAGTCGGCCAGTCACTTAGGCTTTTATATATATAGATTGATGTTTCTATCTCTCTCTCCCTCTTCATTCCTCTCTGCAATCAATAAAAATATATATTTTTTTAAATATTTTTTTTAATAAATTTTATTGATTTTGTACAGAGAGGAAGGGAGAGAGATAGAGAGTTAGAAACATCGATGAGAGAGAGTCATCGATCAGCTGCCTCTTGCACACCCCCTACCGGGGATGTGCCTGCAACCAAGGCACATGCCCTTGACCGGAATCGAACCCGGGACCTTTCAGTCCCCAAGCCGACGCTCTATTCATTGAGCCAAACCGGTTTCGGCTATATATATTTTTAAATATATATGTTTTTTAACGGTAAGCCTGTTTTCTTTTCCTCACAGCATAAGCAGGCGATCCAGGAGCTCGTACGCTGCGTAGCGTTGACCAGGATCTGCTATGGCAGCTGCCATTGGAAACTAGCAGAGGCGTACGTTAATCTGGCTCGAGGCTACCTCCAGCTGAAAGGTGAGCTCAGCTCAGACCCAGGAGGCTCTGTTGGTTGGATTTTGCTCCCCCTCCCCCCAAATTGGACTAACATGTAACTGCAGGGATGAAATTATCCTGATCCTTCTCCTCTGCACACATTGGGAAGCCATCTCTCATCACAAAGAGTCAATAAGATTTTTCTAAATATATAATATATATAAAAAAAAAAAAAAAAAAAAAAAAAAAAGGGAAGATTTGGGCCCTTAGCGTTTTGTCTTTTAGGGTCTTTAAAGTCGGGTTCTTGGGCCCGGCCGGCGCGGCTCAGTGGTTGAGCGTCGACCTATGAACCAGGAGGTCACGGTTCGATTCCCAGTCAGGTCACATGCCCGGGTTGCAGGCTCGATCCCCAGTGTGGAGCGTGTAGGAGGCAGCCGATCCATGATTCTCCCTCATCTTTGATGTTTCTATCTCTCCCTCCCTCTCCGTTTCTCTCTGAAATCAATAGAAATATATTTTAGAAAAGTGGATAAATAAGAAGACCATTCTCAGGGAGAAATGATCTTGACGATAGCGGGGAGGGAGGGATTCCATCTTCATTAGTAGGTTTAAAACACTTGGTTGCTATAGTTATTACAGTATTTCCTGCTGCCCCAGTACCTCTCTCCTTGATATAGTGAGTAGGTCAAGGAGACCTCGTTGGATTCCCTGACCGTAAGTGACTGACCATATTCTTGCCCACTGAGGTGACAGAGACAGTGAGACTTCCTCTGCCCTGTCGCCAGGACTGTCCCTGCAGGCCAAACACCACGCAGAGGCAGCCAGAGAAGTCCTCACCAGCTCCATCGGGCCGCCCTATGAGGACAACACGGATGTGTTCAGGTGTTCCATCGAGCTGTTTCACACCCTGGGGAGCGCCCTGCTCGCCCTTCACAAGTATCCTTTTGGCCCTTGTCGGCGTGGCTCTGTGGGTAGAGCATCGGCCTGCTGACTGAAGGGTCTCGGGTTGGATTCTGGGTAAGGCCATGTACCTTGGTTGCAGGCTCGATCCCCGGCCACGGTTGGAGCTTGTGAGGGAGGCAACTAATCGATGTGTCTCTCTCACATCAATATTTCTCTCTGTCTCCCCGCCCCTTCACTCGCTTAAAAAAAAAAATTAATGCGAAATATCCGGGGTTGAGGATTAACAACAATAAGAAAGTATCCGTTGGCCTCTACTTACAAAGAGACATTCTGTTCATGTTCCTTATATTTAACTAGAGGCCCAGTGCATAAAACTCGTGCATGGGTGGGGTCCCTAGCTGCTGCTGGCCAGGATCTCCCTTCCTCTGTCTGCCTGCCACCACCACCACCAGCCGGGGCCTCCCTGCGGTTGGCCAGCCTGCCCCCTCCCTTCCTCTCCCCCCCCATTATTTGCATATTAGGATTTTATTATATAAGATTCTCAAAGCTGACAGATGGCCCGGGAAGGGTGACGGGAAGTGTATAGGGAGCCCAGGATGTCCAGGAACTCGGGCCCCAGAATCTAGAACCCAGGGTCATGTTTTCCTGAACGCGGCTCAGATTTAAGGAGGCCGCAGAGAACTTGGCGAAAGCAGAGAGGCTCTCGAAGGAGCTGCTGCGATGTGGGAGGATCGCGAAGGAGGAGTGGATAGAAACCCAAGCTCGGATCAAACTGTCATTCGCGCGGTAAGTTTCCATGGCGGCTGGCGGTTCTTTGCCGGAAGACTGTCTCCAGGCAGGAAGTTTCTTGTTTTTTATTTTTATTTTTTATTTATTTATTTTTAAATATATTTTATTGATTTTTTTACAGAGAGGAAGAGAGAGGGATAGAGAGTTAGAAACATCGATGAGAGAGAATCATCGATCAGCTGCCTCCTGCACACCCCCTGGTGGGGATGTGCCTGCAACCAAGGTACATGCCCTTGACCAGAATCGAACCTGGGACCCTTGAGTCCGCAGGCCGACGCTCTATCCACTGAGCCACACTGGTTTCGGCAGTTTCTTGTTTTTTAAATCTGCCTTTATTGCTTTCAGAGAGGAAGGGAGAGTGAGTGAGAGAGAAACATCAATGATGAGAGAGATTCATGGATCTTGGCTGCCTCCTGCACACCCCCTTCAGTTTTTAGTATCTATAATTTATTGGATAAATTACCCTTTAAGCCAATGATGATTCAAGTGACCTGTGTTTTCGTTGGAAGGTATATGAGATTTTTTTTTTTCCGGGGTGTTTGGGTGCTATTCCTGTCTAATTTTATGGTATTATACACAGAAACATATTTGTGTGGTATGGACCCTGCAATCTTTTACTGAAGCTTTCCTTTGGGATCTAGTCCACGGCCAAGTTTCGAGAAGGTTCCCAGGGAGCTATTTTTCGTGTTTAAGGTTGCAATAAGTCTGCCCTAGGGTAACTCGGATTTATATTTTTGTTTATCTTTTGCGACTCTGATGTATTAATTTTTGAAAGATAAGAGCATTTGAATTTTGATGCACCATTGTTGGGCTGTTTAGCGCTGTCCATGGTTCTGCCGGCCGTTGTTTTATGTCGTCTGATATATTCTGTGGGGTGGGAGGTTAAAACAGCAGCATATCTTCTTTATTATTTTTAATTTTTATTTATTGAGAGAGAGAGAGAGAGATTGGCGAATTTCAGAGGGAAGGTGGGTGGATGGGGAGAGACTATCCGGGAACTTACATGCATTCATATATGCATAACCCGTGGACGCAGACAATAGTGCGGTGAAGGCTTGCGAAGGGCGGGACCAGGATGGATGGATGGAGAGGTCAGTGGCGGGAAAAAGGGGAGACATCTGTAATGCTTTCAACAATAAAGGTAAATTTAAAACATCAAAATTATTAAAAATTATTAAATAATAAAAAAAAAATAAGTTGATGGTTACCTCTGACAAGAAGGTGGAGTAGATAAGAGTGTGACATGTTCATCCAGAGAGAATGGTCAGCGTGTTCCTATGGTTGACATCCTGAGTCACCCTCACAAGCAGTGTTTGTGAAAGAAATCAGACCCCCACAGAACTCATCATGCCTCTGATCCCACGGATGTGACAGGAGATGGTAGTGATTGCAAAAGGCTACACTACTAATCCAGAATTGCTCCCTGCCGGGAACTAGACATTCTATCGTGCATTGTAAGACAGGACACATGCAAATCAGAGGCCCCGGATCTGATGTTTGTTGCCATCTGTTGAGATGTGACTAAATGTCATTTGTACTTACTATTGAACAACATTTGCTGCAAAGTTCAAGTTAAATGCCTGCCTTCCTCTACCCAGAATCCCGCACCACCTCCTGGAGTGCTTTCCAGACTCGCAGTGCCGGATCTCGCCAGCAGGTGGCGGGCCTTGCACGCGTCTGTCCTGAATGCCTAACAAATGTGTCCCCTTTCTCAGCTGTCCTCCAGTTACCTTGCATTTCGGGGAGTTGTTTTAAACTTCGCTACTTCTGTTTCCATCCCCGAGTCTTCGCCTTGACCCAGTTACTGGAACTCGCATGTTTCAACTGAAGGTTTCCATGCAGTCCCTCTCGGCTTTGTTTCCTGGCTGACGTGAGAATGTTCTGCCCAATCTGATCTGCTCTAGAAAGCAACGAGGCTTTGCCCTGGCCGGCCGGTGTGGCTCAGTGGTTAGAGCGTTGGCCCGTGCACCGAAGGGTCATGGGTTCCATTCCCATCGAGGGCACGTACCTCGACGGCTGCAGGTTTGATCCCCGTGCGGGAGGCAGCCAGCCAATCGATGTGTATCTCTCACATCGGTGTTTCTGTGTCTCTGTGTTCTTCCCTCCCTCTGGTCCTCCACTTTCTATAAAAATCAACAGAAAAAATATCCCCGGGTGCAGATAAAACAAACAAAAAAGAAAGCAGATAAAACAAACAAAAAAAGAAGGCTTTGGTTTTGTGCATGTCTGTAGTCACAGTCACAGCCCCCAAGGCCAGGCCGTGGAGGCGGAAGGCCGGGGTAATCCCTCGGGCAGCTCTCATGGGATTTGTGTTTCTCTTAAAAGGGTATCTCTTAGGTGCATCCACCTCCTCCATCTGCCTCGCCTTTTATGGTGCCCATCGGGCCAGGCCAGCTCTCGCTTCCTCGGGCAGGCAGATGCTGGCTGCAGGGTGACTCATGCTCCCAGCCTCCCCTCCCTCCCTGGGGCCCTCAGCACCCGTCCCTCGTACCTGTCCGCCTCCGTCCCAGCACCGTTCCATCCAGTCATGCTTACTCACTTGGGAAGGGAGGGGGAGAGACAAAATGGATTTAATGGTCCCTTCTCCTTCTCACCACCACGAGAGTAAAACTTGTAAGTCACCCCCAAACTTTGCCTCTTGGGAACCCCGTTCCCCTGACCCCTCTGCTGCGAGTCTCTTTGGGCACACACACACAACGTTATCTCTGAGGTGTGTGCCCAGAGTGGGACTGAGGTACGAGAGCCCGGCCAGCGTGGTTCTGTGGTTTGAGTGTCAACCTAGGAACCAGGAGGTCACGGTTCGATTCCCAGTCGGGGCTCCATCCCCAGTGCGGGGCATGCAGAAGGCAGCCGATCCATGATTCTCTGTCATCATTGATTCTCTCTCCCTCTCCTTTCCTCTCTGAAATCAATTAAAAATAAATAAGTAAATAAGCAAAACCAAGATACAATATGAGAGATGTTTTCTGAGCAGAGGGATTCCCAGTTCTGGGGAAGCACAGTCAGTGTTCACAAAGGCACCCCGCTCAGTCTGGGCGGCCAGAGCAGAGCCAGGACCGCGCTGAGCAAGCCCGGGGCCCAGGACACGCACACCATTTAAGGAGCCTTGGAAGCCAGAGGCCGATCCTCGCCTCCCTCGCCACATGCTTCATCCTTTATGAGCGTGCGAGGGAGAAGGTGATCTTTTTTTTTCTCTTCCTTCACTCAAATATCTGTGGTATTGTCCGGGTTCCCGAGGCTCCATCCGGTGGAAAGAATCTGCAGTCATTATGAAACTATGCGACTTGCTCTAGATTCTGGCCCCGAAGCTGGCACACTGTGTCTGTCAAGTGGGGGGGTGGGGACTTTTTTTTTTCTGCCATGGGCCATTTGGATAGTTAAAGCCGTATAAAAAGGATCAGCTTAAAAATTAGCCTGCTCTGTTTGGCCAAGCATTTAATTAGCTCACCCCTAATGCCATGGCAGGGCCAGACCCAATGATTTCAGGGGCCTTATATGGGCCGTTCCCCACCCCTGCTGTAAAGGCCCAGGCAGTTAAGTATTTTATGCAAAAGCAGCCCTGGACAGTATGTAAACAAGCGGGCGTGGCTGTGTGCCAATAAAACTTTATGTGTAAAAACAGTGCATTGGACCCAAGGGCCATCGTTTGCTGACTGCTGTGTTCCGTTATGTAACCTTTATGTAACCTTATTCCTCGGCAGAGTGATAGGTTAACAGCCCTGTGTTTCAAAGCCGGTCTTCTCTTCAGAAATCAAATGCACTGCTTTCAAAGTCCAGTTATTATATTCTAAGCTGCTTTAAAAAGAAATATATTTTGATTGATTTCAGAGAAGCAGGAAGAAGGGGAGAGAGAAAGAAACATCAGCAATGAGCGAGAATCATGGATCGGCTGCCTCCTGCACGCCCTCTTCCACCCCTACCCCCCACCCCCTTCCCCCTTACTGGTGATCCAGCCCACAATCTGGGTATGTGCCCCGACCGGGAATTCAAATGGCAGCACCCAACCCACTGAGCCACACCCGCCAGGGCTAAGTGTCTCTTTATGCGCTTGTGTGCATATAGATTAGACACAAAGCTTTCGTAGAGCACGCAAAGTTATTTTTATAATTGGCTTTTTCGCTTAGAATGTGTAGTGGCTGTGCTTCTTCCATAGGAGTCAATATGGATCGACACTACCTCTAATGGCTAAGTGGATGTGCTTACGGTAACCTGCTTGGACAACTGCCTGTCGGTGCAATTTAAGCGCTTTCTCTGTTCTTTTCCGCTGTCACAGAGAATGCTTAGGGAAGCATTCTGACCTGGAGATCTTCTTGTCTTGCCAGAGTACCTCTTCCAGATAAATTACTATTTTGGGCCCTCCCCAGGCCAACGTGGCTCCGTGGTTGAGCGTCAGCCTAGGAACCAGGAGGTCGAGGTCCGATTCCCAGTCAAGCCATATGCGTGGGTTGAGGGCTCGGTCCCCAGCGGGGGGCGTGCAGGAGGTAGCCGATCCATGATTCTCATCATTGATGTTTCTCTCTCTCTCTCTCTCTCCCTCTCTCTTCCTCTCTGAAGCCCATTAAAAAAAGATTTTGTTTTTTTGGCCAAAACTGGTGTGGCTCAGTGGATAGAGCCTGCAGACTGAAAGGTCCCAGGTTCGATTCCGGTCAAGGGGCATGTACCTTGGTTGCGGGCACATCTCCAGTTAGGGGGTGTGCAAGAGGCAGCTGATGGATGATTCTCTCTCATCGATGTTTCTAATTCTCTATCCCTCTCTCTTCCTCTCTGTGAAAAAAAATCAATAAAATATATTTAATTTAAAAAAAAATTTTTTTTGTTTGTTTGTTTTTTTTAAGTCCTAGATGGCTAGGGAAACGAACCTGGATAACAGGGGTCTGAGAGCCAAACCCTCAGCCCCCCCCAGACCGCCTGTGTGGTCCCAGCATTTCCCATGGTGATCATCCTAAAAGCCGTGCCTCTGGCCTTGCAGGATGTACCAGGGCCAGAGGAAATGGGAGGCGGCCCTGCCCCACTACCAAGAGGCTCTGGAGCACACGGAGAGCAGCCGCGGGGAGCGGAGCCTGGAGTGCGTGCCCGTGCTGCGGGAGCTGGCCGGCGCCGAGCGGGCCCTGCGGCTGCACGGTGCGTCCCTCAACCACCTCCTGCAGGTGAGCTGCGCGCGCGCTGGCTGCCGGGCCGCCCCAGGACCAGCGCCTTTTCCTCTTCGATACGTTTCTATTCATCTCGTATTTTCTCTTTAGTATGTTGGGTGTTTTATTTTTTTAATATATTTTATTGATTTTACACAGACAAGAATTGAGAGGGACAGAGTTAGAAACGTCGATGAGAGAGAATCATCCATCAGCTGCCTCTTGCACGCCCCCTACTGGGGACATGCCCGCAACCAAGGCACATGCCCTTGACCGGAATCGAACCCTTCGGGACCCCCTTCAGTCCGCAGGCCGACGCTCTATCCGCTGAGCCAAACCGGTCCTGGCTTTAGTATGTTTTTATTTTTTTTTATTCTTTATTTTTTTTAAAATATATTTTATTGATTTTTCACAGAGAGGAAGAGAGAGGGATAGAGAGTTAGAAACATCGATGAGAGAGAATCATCGATCAGCTGCCTCTTGCACACCCCCCGCTGGAGATGTGCCTGCAACCAAGGTACATGCCCTTGCCCGGAATCGAACCCGGGACCTTTCAGTCCGCAGGCCGACGCTCTATCCACTGAGCCAAACCGGTCCCGGCTTTAGTATGTTTTTATTGATTTCATACCAGGGGGTGGGGGAGAGGGAGGGAGAGAGAAACATCGATGGTGAGAGCGAATCATGGGGACGTCCCCCGGGACGGAAAGGCCCAGTGTGGCCACAGCTCTGGGCGGGAGCTCGCGCCTCCGAGCCACGTGTCAGCCGCCGCACACAGAGAAAAGGGGGTTTATGGCCTCCCGTCCCGTCTCTCCCTCCGCATTCCTTCGCGGTGACCAGCGCCCAGAGAGAAGAGAAAAGGCCTTTCGTTTTCTGAAAGGAACATGGAACATTCAGGAGACGCCTTTCATGCAAGTGGAGATAAATAGAGCCAGCCCCGCCCAGCCACCGCGGGTGGAATCGAACCCTGACCTCCCGGTTCATAGGTCGGCGCTCAGCCACTGAGCCACGCGGGTGGGCGCCTGTCAGAGACAGGGCAGCAGGGGGCTGTCCGGAGTCAGAAGAGAGAGTGTGGCTTACGGACGGCAGGGACGGGCATTAACGTTGTTTATTCCTTCCTACCACTTAGGGGTTTTTTGTGTGTGTGTTTTTGTTTTAATGTATTTTATTGATTTTTTTTTACAGAGAGGAAGGGAGAGGGATGGAGAGTTAGAAACATGGACGAGAGAGAAACATCCATCAGCTGCCTCCTGCACACCCCCTACTGAGGATGTGCCCTTAACCGGAATCGAACCCGGGACCCTTCAGTCTGCAGGCCGGACGCTCCATCCATCCACTGAGCCTGTTAGGGCACCACTTCGGGTTTTGAAAGTGACAGGCAGGAATTAGCGTTCCTATCTAAAAGCCTAGTGAGGTGTTAAGAGAACGGTTGCCTGCTCGCAACCAAACCTGGACAGAAAACGCAGGCCCCCGCCGCGTCTATTTTGGGGCTGTCCCTCAGCGGGGTGGGGGAGGGCCTCTCTCGCCAGCCAGCCCTCTGGAGGAGCTAAAATTGACCCGTGGAGAGCTGCCACAGAGGACTCTCTCCGACTATTAAAAGCAGCCGGCTCAGGCCGGGGCCCCGAGAGCCCGGTGTGCCACGGCCATGGGCACCCGGGGACTTCCCTCCCAGCCACTGCTCCGGGGATTCCCAGCTCCCTCTTGCTCTTAGCCGAGATCCCCCTCTCCCCCATCCCTCCACTTCCTGCTGCCCACTGTGGTGTGCGCGGCCCTGAAAAGCTTCCTACAGGGAACCCGGGGCAGGATCATAAACGTGAGTCCGTCGCCATGGGGAGCAGGGCAGACTCGCCTCTCGCTCTCTTCCTCTCCCGGACACTGACCACGAGACCCCTCGCTCCATCCCTGCGGCTCCTGCTGTTCTTCACCGACAGGGCGCTGCCTTCCGGGCTGCCTGCTGTTTGAAAAGCATCTCTCCAGTGGGCCCTTCAGGCCCGATTGGGGGGCGGAGAGAAAGGGGGATGACTAATGGGGCGTTGCCAAGACCCCTTTCTTCTATTTGTCTCTGTCCTTGAACAACAAAAGGAGTTCCAAAGCAAGGGATGTCGGTAGCATTTGAGGATATGACATCCCGAGGGTTCTAACACAGCAAGGAGAGTCAAGACCAGCCACCTTGACGTGCAGTAGCCCCCGTCATAAAACGTCTAGAGCTACTGCCCACCCACTGCCCAGCCGCTGTGGCTCAGTGGTTGAGTATTGGCCCGTGAGCCAGAGCCAGGAGGTCACGGTTCGATTCCCGGTCAGGGCGCATGCCCGGGTGGTGGGCTCTGTCCCCAGTGTGGGGTGTGCAGGAAGCAGCGGATCTATGGTTCTCTCATCGTTGATGTCTCTCTCTCTCTCTCTCTCTCTCTCTCTCTCTCCCCCCCCCTTCTCTCTTCTTCTCTGAAATCAATAAAAACATGTTTTGTTTTGTTTTTAAAGTGTATATATATATATCTATAAAGTGTGCAGCTCAAATATCAGTGGTTCACCTGTGCGGCCCAGTGTTTCTCTCCTTGAAACGCGCGGGGTCTGGGTCTCTGTGTTCTGGCGACCTGCCCCCTCCCGGCAGCGCCCTGTGTGACTGGGCGTTTCCTGTCTGTTTCCTCCCGCACCGCCCCGCGCTCTGGCCCACGCGTGTCCGGTAGCAGGCCACCTGTAAGTACCTGTGTATCGGATGAATGCACACGTGTTACTCACAGGCGTTTGTAACCCTCCCCGCACCCCTGCTGATAGGCGAGAAGTGACTTGACTGTTTGGTCAACCACTGAGCAACACCCTCCAGGGCAGCACTGACCCTTTTATTAATTAATTAATTAATTTTAAATATATTTTATTGATTTTTAACAGAGAGAAAGGGAGAGCGATAGAGAGTTAGAAACATCGATAAGAGAGAAACATCCATCAGCTGCCTCCTGCACACCCTCCACTGGGGATGTGCCCGCAACCAAGATACATGCCCTTGACCGGAATCGGTCCGCAGGCCGACGCTCTATCCACTGAGCCACACCGGTCAGGGCTGCGCTTGACCCTTTTAAATCCATCCCCTTCCTCCTGGAGACCCTCCCCTCTCCTCGGAGCAGAGCCTTTGAAATGACTTGCTTACTGATCGATTGATGGGCCCTGGCCTCTGGCCGCAGCCGCGAGCCCTGGGGACTCCGTGGCCGGTGCTTCCCCTCTCCCCCTCCAACTTCCCCCTCCGTCCCTCTGTCCCGCCTGCTTATCGCCACAGGCACGGCGAGTTCCCTGTGGCCGCTGCCAGGCGTGGCCACCAGCCCGTTTCTTCTTCTCCCCCCGCCACAGGCGCATCTCATCGTCCTGGGCGCAGAGCCGTCCGGAGAGGAGGCCGGGGAGTCCGCCCACTGCGTGGCCCGCGCCGCCGCGGCCTCCGGGCGGCCCGAGCACCACGGTGAGAGCCAGGCTCCCGTGGGGGGCGGGGGGGGGGGGGGATGAGTGGGAGGGTGGACGGCGGGTGCTGCCTGCCGCCTGCTGCCCGCCTGGCCTGCACAGGTCCGGGCCTTGGGGATGGGCAGGGGGACGGAGCTGAGACGCAGGCCCTGCGGGGTGCGGCCGAGTCGCCACCCAGGCATCTGAGCACCCCCGGGTCCTTGGATGCCTCCCTGTGCGCCTTCGTCCAGTCTTTGGTTTTCAAACCCAGCCAATCGGAACCCAAGGGAACCCAGGCTGGGCACCCAGGGAAGCCTGCTCTGCTTTTCAGAGGTGATTTATTTTTATTTTTATTTTTAAAATTTTTAAATATATTTATATTGACTTCAGAGAGGAAGAGGGAGAGAGAGAGATTGTAACATCCATGATGAGACAAGAGAGAGATTGTAACATCCATGATGGGACAGTGATGGTCACATCATTGTCTCTCTCACATCGGTGTTTCGCTCTCCCTCCCTCTCTTCTTCCCTCCCTGTAAAATTCAGTGGGAAAAAAATATCCTCGGGCAAGTCTTAACAGCAAGGAAGTTAAGGCCAATAAATAGAAGGCAAAGATAAGATAAAGGAGAGTAAATTAATGAGGGAAAAATCTCCTCTGGGGAATCTTTCCCAGCCCAGCTGCTGATTGCCCATGCAAGGCCTGGCCCTCCAATGAAAAAATGTCGCGGGCCCAGCAGCCGGCCCCGCATCCCGCTAATCCCTCTGCCCCCAGCTTCCGGCATTCCTGACGCGGACAAGGGGACCTGATTGCCTGAGGCCGCCCACGGCAGGCCCCTCCGGAACGCCACCAACCGGAGCCAGGCTGGCTTCCCGGGGCCCGCGGTGGACAAACTTGGTCTCAAAAGCTCTCCCAGCCCCGCCTGCCAGGGGTCAGGGCTCTTAACTCTCCCCGCGAAGGATGTGAGGAGGGAGTGGATGGGAGCCAAGTCCGTGTCAGCGTAAGCCTCCTGGAGGCCCAGCCTGGGCGGCCTTGTTTGGAAATGGCCCATCTGCCGCCGGGCGCCAGGGGGCTGGGCAGCGCCGGGCACATCCAGGCGGACCTGGCGCTGTCCCCTCCCAGCCTCAGGGATGACGGGGTGAGTCCCTGGCTCAGAGGACCAGACTCGTGAGCGTGGGGTGCATTCTTTTTTTTTAAACCCTTCACCCGAGGATATTTTTCCATTGATCTTTAGAGAGAGCGAAAGACTGAAACGTCCATGCAAGAGAAACACATCGATTGGTTGCCTTCTGCACGTGCCCCTGGTGACGGAGCGGCAGGGAGGGGCCTGCCACCGAGGTACATGCCTTTGACCGGAATCGAACCCGGGACCCTTGGGTCCACAGGGCCGACGCTCTGTCCACTGAGCCACACCGGCCAGGGCTGGGGTGCATTCTTGAGGGACAGCTCCCTGTGCACCAGTGTGTTCCCTGCCGCCCCCATGGCCTAGCCTTCCTCAGCCCCTCCTCAGGGCCCATCTCTCATTACAGAATG
Source organism: Pipistrellus hanaki (assembly GCF_964339955.1). Classification (NCBI taxonomy): domain Eukaryota; kingdom Metazoa; phylum Chordata; class Mammalia; order Chiroptera; family Vespertilionidae; genus Pipistrellus; species Pipistrellus hanaki. Next base: position 1,209,839 of record NC_140523.1, read on the forward strand.
CCCAGCCAGCCCAAGTCGGTCCTGCCCCTGAGCTCCTCAAGCAGATGTCAGCATCCGTACAGATTTTTAAAAATATATTTTTATGGATTTCAGAGAGGAAGGGAGAGAGAGAGAAAGAGAGAATCCTGGATCAGCTGCCTCCTGCACGCCCTGCCCCAGCCCTGCAATGCCCTCTTGGCCTGCCCCGCAGGATCTTAGTGGGTCCTCGGGGTTCATGCCAAGCTGGGCCCTAAGACTTTCCATCTTCCAATCCCCCGGGGGTCCTTATGCTTCCGCACAGAGCGCAGTCTTTCCCAAGACCATCACAAAGGATCATTGTTGTCGGCAACACACAGCTCCCTTTAAGTGCACGCTGCCCGGGGAGTTACAGGAATTGCTTTTTTCATCTATTTTTAAAATATATTTTATTGATTTCAGACAGGAAGGGAGAGGGCGAGAGAGAGAGAGAGAGAGAGAGAGAGAGAGAGAGAGAGAGAGAGAGAGAGAGAGAGAGAGAGAGAGAGAGAGAGAGAGAGATAGGAACATCCAGGATGAGAGAGAATCATGGATCGGCTGCCTCCTGCCCGCCCCCTACATGGGGATCGAGCCCACGATCCAGGCCTGTGCCCTGACTGGGAATCGAACCCTGACCTCCCGGTTCCCAGGTTGATGCTCATCCACGGAACCACGCCTCAGGCCGGGCTACAGGGATTGGTTTTCATGAAAGCCTCCTGCCCTGCCGGGTGCCCAGTTGTGACCCCGTATTCCTCATGCTCTCTGAGTGAAGTCACACAGACGGAACAGGGCCTGACAGGGCCGCGAGGGGACCTTACACCGCCCTGCCCTGCCCAGAGAGCCGAGCTTCCTCCCTCGCCCTGACCCGCAGGCAATCCTACGGTTTCTCGGGAGTGGACACGGGAGGAGATTGATGGCCTTGACCTGTGCCCCGAGGGCTCAGGTTTACAGCTAAGCCGTGCTCCTCTGCTTTAGAAAGTGACTCATCCGCTGCCCAGGCCAGCGCCTCGGGTTGCTGAGGATTCTAGAAGAGGTGTTCTCTTGGTGAGAGTTGTGTTTGTTTAAAACATTTTTAAAACACGCCTTTATTTATTTCAGAGAGGAAGGGGGATGGGGAGAGAGATAGAAACATCCATGATAAGAGAGAATCGTCCATCAACTGCCTCCTGCACGCCCCCTACTGGGCATTGAGCCCGCAACCGGGCATCGAACCGGCGACCTCTCGGTTCCTGGGTCGACGCTCAACCGCTGAGCCACACCAGCCGGGAAAGATCCTCACTCTTCAAGAAGGGCTTCATTTCCAACTAGAAAACAGAACTCTCCAGCACACTCCCCTCGTTGGTTTTGAGACGTGGACTGCTGGTGTGGGCAATGCCTTCAGAGCCAGCAGAAAAAATGCCGCAACACGCCCCGTTCGCTGTCATCCGATCAGCAGCACAGGCAAAGTGAATAGAGTTTGAGCATTAAATTGCGATGAGTCAGCTGCCAGTAAAAGGGAAGGAACACTTTCCAGGCAGTAGAATTTTCTCCTACCAAGAGAAAAACAAAGTGGAGTAATACTCTAGAAATGCACAGACACCACCACCACCACCTCCCCACAGTGGCTCAGTGGATAGAGCGTCTGCCCTCCGACTGAAGGGTTCCAGGTTCGATTCCCGGTCCAGTGCCTGGACCTCGGTGGCAGGCTCCATCCCCGGCCTGGGTCAGAGTGCATGCAGAAGGCAGCTAACGGATATTTCTCTGTCTCTGTCTCCTTGCCTTCCACTCTCTAAAATTCAGTGGGAAAATATTCCCTGTCGTCATGATGCTTTTTGCTTCAGATGTGGCCGAGCGGTACTTCCGGGAGAGCCTGGCCCACCTGAGGGACGCGGAAGGGATGGGGAGAGCCAAGTTCCTCTCGGTTCAGGATGAATACTGCCATTTTCTGCAAGGCGCCGGGCAGGAGGAGGTGAGCGAGCGTGGGCCGCAGCCGGCCGGCTGTCTGCATGGGCGGCCCCGTTGGTTACCCAGAGGGCTCTGCAACTCCCTCACTGTGCGAGCATCCAGTAGGCGTCTACTGTGTGCAAGGCATGGATGAGGAAGGCCTTGTGGCTGCTGTCAGGCAGTGAGTTACATCATTTTCTTTCTTTTTTAATATATATTAAATATATATATATATTTAAAAAATAAATATATATTTTAGAAAATATATATTTTTTCTAAAATACATGTATTTTAGAAAAAATTGTCAGTTGTTTTTTTTTAAAAATATATTTCATTGATTTTGTTTTACAGAGAGGAAGAGGGAGGGACAGAGAATTAGAAACATTGATGAGAGAGAATCATCGATCAGCTGCCTCCTGCACACCCCCCGCTGGGGGATGTGCCCGCAACCAAGGTACATGCCCTTGACCGGAATCGAACCTGGGACCTTTCAGTCCGCAGGCCGACGCTCTATCCCCTGAGCCAAACCGGTTTCGGCTATATGTAATTTTTTATTTCAGAGAAGAAGAGGGAGAGAGAGATGGAAACATCCATGATGAGAGAGAATCGTTGATCGGCTGCCTCCCGCACGCCCCCTACTGGGGATCGGGCATGCGCCCTGATTGGCGATCGAACCCTGCCCTCCTGGTTCCCAGTAGGTCCATGCTCGACCAATGAGCCACACTGGCCGGGCTCCCTCGTTTTCCTAATGGGCCCTGATCCCTGGGGGTCAGCTTTTGAACATTTTTAACCAGACCGCTTTGCGTCCCTTTCCCAGAGAGCGACCTCGATCCTGAGGGGGTCCCTGGAGGCCAAAGTGGGGGTGTTTGGCGACCTCAGCCCCGAGGTGGCAGAGACCTACCGGCTTCTGAGTGGCGCCGACCTGGCCCAGGGGAACCACAGCGGGGCCTACAAGAAGCTGAACAAGGTAAGCCTGGAGCCGGCACTGATGCAGAGAGAAGCCCTCCACCCTCTCTTTTTCCCTCCTTCCCTCCTTATGGGCCACCTTCTCTCCCTCCCCATGCTCTCTTTATTTTTATATTTTTAAAAATATACTTTGATTGATTTCTGAGAGGATGGGAGAGGGAGAGAGAGATAGAAACATCCGTGATGAGAGAGAGTCATGGATCGGCTGCCTCCTGCACACACCCCACTGGGGATCGAGCCCACAACCCGGGCATGTGCCCTGACCGGGAATTGAACCATGACCTCCTGGTTCATAGGTCGATGCTCAACCACTGAGCCACACCGGCCAGGCCACTATGCTCTTTTTAAATAGACCTTTCTAAGTGGTTTATTTAGGCAAGGTGACTTGGCTTTCACAGTCGATCTAAACTAACCCTTTTTTCGGTAAAAGCTACAGCAATCCTCTCGTACACATATGTATATATCTTTTTACTGAATTATCCATTATTTTTGCCATGTAAAAACATTTTTTAAATTCCTATGGAGTGCAAATGTATCTTTTATTTTATTGTACTCTCTCTGTGCACACAGTTTATAGAGGAATGTGTTTGTGTTCTTCTAGTACTTTGTATATTTAGTTCTTTTTTTATTTGAATGTACTGGGGTGACATTGGTTAATAAAATGATCTAGGTTTCAGGGGTACAGTTCTGTAACGTATCATCTGGCTGTTGTATTGTGTGGTCACCCCAAGTCAAGGCCCTTTCCATCACCAGTTTCTTCTTGAGTTTGGAGTTCATTTGCTTGGATGGTCTGAGGTACGGGTCTAATGTTATTTATTTATTTGTTTGTTTTCTAAATGGCTAGCCAGTTGTCCAGCACCATTTTGTTAAAGAGCCCAGAGGTCTGAGAACACACCTTCACCAAATATACCACATTTCTACGTGAACTTGTGTCTCTGGATTTTTCTCCCGCTCCACTGACAGCTTTGTTTGCGTGAATGCTGGTTCCTCATTGGTTTTATTTTTTTTTAATTTTTTATCATTATTATTATTATTTTTAATATATTTTATTGATTTTTTTTACAGAGAGGAAGGGAGAGAGATAGAGAGCTAGAAACGTCGATGAGAGAGAAACATCGACCAGCTGCCTCTTGCACACCCCCCACTGGGGATGTGCCTGCAACCCAGGTACATGCCTTTGACCGGAATCGAACCTGGGACCTTTCAGTCCGCAGGTCAACGCTCTATCCACTGAGCCAAACTGGTTTCGGCTCGTTGGTTTTAAATGTAGAGATTTCGTAGCTTATGGTTCCATAGCGGGGAGGACTAGACTCCAGGAGTGGTGTCTCTGACTCTGGAATATCCCGTTTCCCAGGTGTTCTAGCACGTGTTGTTGTTATTTTTGTTGTTTTCTTCCACGTGAATTTTAGTGTTAACAGCCTGTCTCGCTGGATACAAAGCTTGGTGGCATTTTCTGGAGGATCGTGTTGTTTATAAATGATCCTTAAGGAGCACTGACATCTCAATGGTGTGGAGTCCTTTTACTCAGGAGCAGGGATGTCCTTACACTTGTTGACATCCACGTTTGCATCAGGCAGGCCCGTTTTTTAAAGTGTCCCTTCATCCTGGGTGTTGCCCATTTCTGACCACATTGATTTCTAAGCATTTTACCTTCTTTCATACTGTTGTCTGCGGGGTGGTATCCGCTGTTACGTGTATGTGACCGGTCCTTTCTGTGTACGTGAAGGCGGCTGGTCTCCCTGTTAATTTTATGTGCTGGGCCTGCTTGCTCAAGGCTTTTCCTGCCGGAGTTAATTTGAGCCTTCTCTCGGGTTTCCAGGGCAGATCCTGTTACATCATCTGCAAATCCTTTTACTTTCTGGTTTTCAGCTCTGGGGGCGCTGCCTGCTTTCTCTTGTCTGATCGCACCGGTTCCCGCCTCCAGGACAATAATGAGTGGGAGTGGGGGTGGCAGGCGCCCTTGTCTTGTCCTGATCTCAGTGGACATGCCTCTAGTGAGTCTAATTAGAAATAAGTGTTGGATTTTATCAAATTTTTTTTTAGCATCCGTGGACCACTTAACGTGGTGTATTTTATTCTAGTATTCAACCAACTTTGCATTCCTGGAACAAATGTGCATGGTGATATTGAATTATATTCTTAATATGAGCTAGATTCTGCCTGCGAATATTTATTTTATGATCTTTGCACCAGTATTTATAAGTGACATTTAAGTATCAATGCTATTATTTGCTTCATAAAAATAATATGGAAGCTTACCTTTACTTTTTTCTTTTTCTTTTTTTTAACTTTTTTTATGGAATGTATTGGGGTGACGTTGGTTAATAAAGTTACGTAGGCTTCAGGGGCACGGTTCTATAATGCATCATCTGGTGTATTGTGTTGTGTGTTCACCACCCCAAATCAGGTCTGTTGAATAAGTAGTCCTGAAAAAGAGGGTGGCCTGGGGGAGAGCCGCATCCCCAGGTTGGAAATGGGGTGGAAGAGGAGGCGGGCGGGGATGAGGGGCTGGAGAGTACACCCCATTGAAGAAGCAGAGAGTGACTGGGGAGGACTGTCTGTCAGGGGGCGCCCGGAAGCCATGGGCGGGGCTGGGGGGGGGAGTTCCTAGGTGAAGGGGCCCAGACTTGATCCTTCAGGTGACTGTCCCAACGATGGGCTCTGAGGCCGGATCCAGCCCACTCCCGGCTCTCCTATGGCCCACGAGGTTACTCCTTTATTAGTTTCTTTATATATATATATATATATTTTTTTTTTTTTTTTTTTTTTTTTTTTATTGATTTCAGAGAGGAAGAGAGAGAGGGAGAGCGAGAGAGAAACATCAATGATGAGAGAGTCACGGATCGGCTGCCTCCTGCACGTCAGGCCCGCAACCCGGACATGTGCCCTGACTGGGGTGACCTCCTGGATCTTAGGTCAGCGCTCAACCACTGAGCCACCCCGGCTGGCTGTGGAGGGGGCTCCTGCCGTGCCCCCATGATGCATCTGTCCTCCGACCGTTTGTGTTGCAGCTGTGCTGGAGAAGGATGGTGGTGGCCAGGGGCTGGAGCAGAGTCGTGGGGGAGTCGAGGGGTGTCGATAAGGATAGAGAGCTCACGGCACTTGGCAACGCAGAGGTGAGGAGTGAGGGCGGCACCCAGGCTTTCCAGGCCCGGGGAGAGCAGCGGAGTGAGCGGCACTGCCTACCCCGCCCCCCCCCCCCACCACCACCACCTTCTCACTCATCGCCATGCCCCTCCCTGTTCCCGCCTCACCTGTTCCTCTCATGGGACCCTCCCTGCCCTCCTGTGCACAGCTCAGAGTTAGTGCTCCCCCAGGGAAGGGGGCTGCAGGGGTGCGTGTGCGTGTGTGTGTGTGTGTGTGTGTGTGTGTGAGAGAGAGAGAGAGAGAGAGAGAGAGAGAGGGGGAGAGAGAGCGAGAGAGAGAGAGAGAGAGAGAGAGAGGGAGATGCACCTGCCTGAAACCCCACCCCCACCCCCTCCTCCCCACGGTGCCGCTCACCTGGCTGACCCCCACCCCATTTGGGGGTCTGACCCAGGTACCCTCTGCCACCACCGACCTCCCCCTTTCACAGCCCGTATTCCTTTTTTTTTTTTTTTTTAATTAATTTATTTACGATTCCCCTGGATACTCAGGATTTCAGGGCTTTGTCCACTTAAAGAAAAGTGAGAAACCTCCCCCCTCAAGGCTGGCTTCCAACAGGGTTTTCCCCGGAGGAACGGAGAAAGCCCAGAAAACCTTCCCCGCGGCCGGCCGGGGGTGTGCTCCCGCAGGGGCTTGGGGCCTGAGGTCGCTGTTTGATAGAGGACACAAAACGTGACCCTCAGGAAGGAAGTGCCCGTTCCTGCCCCTGCCCGCCCCATACGGGGTGACCGCCACCCTGCGTTTGACATCATTCCCACGCTGTATTTTACTGTGGTTTTCCTCTACGTGTTTTTTTTTTTAAGCTTCCCATAAAATGTGCATATTTTATCTATATAATTTGCATTCATCTGCAATTTGCTCTTTTCTGCCTGTCATCATGAGATTCATCTACATGGACACACACACACACACACACACACACACCAAACATGTATATCACACATATACAATCCATGGGCATGTTACAGGTTACTCATCCACTAGCCCAGTCAGTGGTCAGCAAACCGCGGCTCGTGAGCCACATGCGGCTCTTTGGCCCCTTGTGTGAGGCCCTTCCACAAAATACCACGGCCTGGGCGATCTGTTTTGAAGAAGTGGCGTTAGAAATTTAAGTTTAAAAAACTTGGCTCTCAAATTTCAATCGTACTGTTGATATTTGACTCTGTTGATTCATGAGTTTGCCGACCGCTGCCTTAGCCGAGTTACTGAATGACTCTCTCATTCATTTCTTTGACAGGCCTTGGATTTGGCCATTGTCAAGTGCTTCCTTTTGCAGTCCGACAGGTGAAGGGCGACCTCAGAGAGCATTTAGGTGGTTTCCGGTTGCCTGTGAGATCGGGCATGCTCAGCCACTATTCTGTTTTTCAAGGTCTTTGAATAATCCTTTCCTACCTTGCGATCCCTTTTCCGTGGGGAGGTTGTGTTCGTGTCTCTCGATACCTTGTGCGAGTTCTTGGTCTCTTCTGCCTGCTGATCCTTTCTCTCTGCTTTGTGCAGTGTCTCCTTCCCCCTCTCCCCCATCCAGTCCGTATACTTTGCTTAAGGTGAATTCTGGTGCATACGTGTTTTCAGTTTTGAGTGTTCAATGTAGTTAAATTTTATAAATCAGCCAAAACCGGTTTAGCTCAGTGGATAGAGCCACAGCCTGCAGACTCAAGGGTCCCGGGTTTGATTCCGGTCAAGGGCATGTACCTTGGTTGCGGGCACATCCCCAGTAGGGGGGTGTGCAAGAGGCAGCTGATCGATGTTTCTCCCTCATCAATGTTTCTGACTTTCTATCCCTCTCCCTTCCTCTCTGTAAAAAATCAATAAATTTTTTTTTTTAATTTTTTATAAATCAAATCTTTTGGTTTGTCCAGATCTTATCCAAGAACTACTTCGGATCTTGTCCAGGAACTATTGTACTTCTGCATAAAGGTCATCTCCAATATTTTCCCCTAAAAGTTCCAAGTCTTGCATTTCTTGTTTAGCTCTTCCACCAGCCCGGGATTCCTTGCTGGGCGTGGCAGAGGGCAGGGGTCCGTTTCCTTCCAGTTCCACCCATTGACGAGCTCAGCTCTCCCTCGCCGACCCCTCAAGGTCACTTCTCTCCTGTCATCTGTCATGCTGGACCCTCTGCCATGTCCCGTTGGCCTTCTTGTCTGCTCAGGATGAGAACTTCATTGCTAGAGTTTCATGAAGGTGGTGACGGGAAATCAGTTCCCTCCACCCCATTCCTCTTCAAAATCACTTTGGCCGTTTGGGGGTACAGATTGAATGTTTAGCTTCCCCTTGAGATTGCCCTGGCCAGCTGCAAGCAGGGATAATGGCGGGATAATAAGCAGAATAAAGCTGAATGTTTTAACTCCTCAATAAGTGACTCCCTAGGAGATTGCTGTGTAGTCATGATTACAGAAAGCCCATAGAAAATAGAACAATAGTTTATTGATTTGGGGGGAGAGAGAGGAAGGAAGAAGAGAGAATCACCGCCGTGAGAGAGCGTAACGTGGATCGGCTGCCTTCTGCACGCCCCCCCACTGGGGATCAAGCCCACACCCCGGGCGTGTGCCCTGATCTGGGAATCGAACCGGCGACGCCCAACCAACTGAGCCACGCTGGGCAGGGCACACACTTTATTTATTTATTTTTTTTAACTTGTCTGGGCTGTAGCAAAGGTCATTCCAAAATAGAAACCGGACACCATCCTCTCACGAATGCCTTTATTTGTAAAAATAGATACTTTTGAAACATGTTTTTGCATACAGGTTGTCACAGAGGGTTCTATAGCAGTGCTAGCGCTGTACACTTGTTTCCAGGATCCCTCGGAACATCCAAGTTGAAGGTCAGACGGTCCCTGACATTCACAGTGAAGGTCAGACGGTCCCTGGCATTCATAGTGAAGGTCAGATGGTCCCTGGCATTCACAGTGAAGGTCAGACGGTCCCTGGCATTCGTAGTGAAGGTCAGACGGTCCCTGGCATTCACAGTGAAGGTCAGACGGTCCCTGGCATTCATAGTGAAGGTCAGACAGTCCCTGGCATTCACAGTGAAGGTCAGACGGTCCCTAACATTCACATTGAAGGTCAGATGGTCCCTGGCATTCATAGTGAAGGTCAGACAGTCTCTGGCATTCACAGTGAAGGTCAGATGGTCCCTGGCATTCATAGTGAAGGTCAGACGGTCTCTGGCATTCACAGTGGAAGGTCAGACGATCAGACAGGGGCCTGCGGCTGAAGCAATCTCTCCCGTTCTCGGGAGCCTCGTCCAGCTGCTGCGTGCTCTCCATGACGTTCCCCACCCTCACGGTGACTGCTTGGTGTCCTGCAGTGTCTCCAGATCCAGACCCTCTTGTACGGACCGCAGGACCGGCGGACGCTGGCCACCCAGCAGGCCCTGGACGTGCTGTCCAAGTGAGTCACTGACACTGTTCCCTCGCCGTCCCCTGGGCACCTCGCTCCTCGGTCGTCCGGAACCTCCCCGGAAGCCGGTCTGTGGGCTCCGGGAACTGTCGGTGCGTGTTCCTGTTACTCACACCAGGCGAGACCAGCTCCTCGGCCGTGAAATACCCTCCTTGCCCCAGTCCTGAGGAGGAATTAGCTCTTGAAACAGGAGCTGGGATGCGTCCTCCTGCCGGCCGACCAGCTGCCTGCGGGCCACCTGGTCTTCCCCGGGGATGCTGGCTCCCAGCACTGCCTGGGCCCCCTGGAACCTGCCCGGGGCTCAAGATGGGAGCCCGAGAGCCCTCTGACTTCACCCACGTTTTTCTTTTATTTAAGATTTAAATTCTGATTATATTGTATTTTTTAATTGTTTTTTTTTTTTAAATTGATTTTCAGAGAGGAAGGGAGAGGGAGAGAGAAGCATCAATGATGAGAGAGAATCATTGATCGGCTGTCTCCTCCATGAAATCTAACCGGGAGCTGCCGGGCTGTCCCACAGCAGCCAGGGCGGGGGGACGCGGGGTGGGGGTCCCAGGGGCGCCCCACTCACCGCCCTCCGCTTGCTCGCAGGGCCCCCGAGATGGCCACCGTGAAGCTGAGGTCGGCCTCGAGAGCCAGAGCCCGGCCGGCCTTCTGCACCGGCAAGGCCCCGCACGCAGCGCCCTGGAGGGCCAGGCCCCACGCGGCGGACTGAGACACGCACCGCACCCCGAGGACAGGGGGGCAGGCCCGGGCGCCGGCTGCACGCCTCCCCCCACCACCAGGAGGTGGCGCCAGCGGGCACCGTGCCGGTCCTCAAGGCAGGCCGGGGGGGCCCCACGTCTCTGGGCCTCCAGAAGGTCAAGGCTTCCCACGCGGGAGAGACTCGGCACCTCACTGCGCACAGAGCCCTCAGCCCCGGTCGGGGGGTCCGACTTGGAGTTCAGTTCTGGAAAAATTGGGACTCTCTCACAGGAAGGCGATGGGGATGGAGAATAAAACGCTGGCGGAAGGAGCGTGAAGGTGCCAGAGTCGGTATGTGTGGGCGGAGCTTCCTTTCCCTCCCCCCGCCCGTCCCCCTCCGCTTTTCCTGGGCTGCAGGCTGGCGCCCTCACGCCAACCCACTGGGGTTCCGTCTGTGACAGAGGCCACCTCAAGAATCCACGGGGAGCCGAAACCGGTTTGGCTCAGTGGTAGAGCGTCGGTCTGCGGACTGAAAGGTCCCAGGTTCGATTCCAGTCAGGGGCATGTACGTTGGTTGCAGGCACATCCCCAGTAGGGGGTGTGCAAGAGGCAGCTGGTCGATGTTTCTCTCTCATCGACGTTTCTAGCTCTCTATCCCTCGCCCTTCCTCTCTGTAAAAAAACAATAAAATATATTTAAAAAAAAAAAAAAGAATCCACAGGGAGCAGAAACCGGTTTGGCTCAATGGATAGAGCGTTGCCCTGTGGACTGAAAGGTCCGGGTTCGATTCCGGTCAAGGGCATGTACCTTGGTTGCAGGCACATCCCCAGTAGGGGGTGTGCAAGAGGCAGCTGATCGATGATTCTCTCTCCTCGATGTTTCTAACTCTCTATCCCTCTCACTTCCTCTCTGTAAAAAAATCAATAAAAATATATTTTTTTAAAAAAGAATCCACGGGGAAAACAAAGATCCGAGTGACAGGGTGCAGGGAGGCAGGGTCCCTGTCCTCCTCAGGCGTGTGACAGCGACCACACACCCCTCTCACACCCGCCCGCCCGCCCCAGACGGGCCTGTGGCATGGAGGCTGAGTGGGAAGAAGGGGAAAGAGGCAGTCACCACTCCCACCTCCTGCCACCAGGCTCCCAGGCGGGGACGCGGGGACATTCTTACCGCACACCAGTCCGTATCTGAGCACCAGCCACCAGGCCCCCGCCCCGTCTGCCACACCTTCTAGCTCTGTGCTGGCCTACCGGGTCAAGTCGTGGCTGGATTAAAGGACGGGGGTTTTCACGTGGTCCTGCCGTGGTTCCTCACGAAAAGCACGCGTGTGAACACACATGTTCATTCGCGTTTACATAGGAAACACACACCCCCACCATTCTCTCGCGTGGCAATGCCAGGGTTTATTTATTTAATTTTTTTTTTTAGGTTTTTATTTTTACACATTCATTTGTGACATTTCCCTTCGTGGGGAACAGGAGGGTAGTTAGCAAGGTCAGCCGTTCCGAGGGGGCCGTTCTCAATGTGCATTTTAACCGATCTCGAAACAGCAGCAGGAAGGTGAGACGCAGTCCGAGAAAACTATGACAGCGAGACAACAATGAATGGAAGAGCATGTCCTCACCCCAAAAGCCATGCTCTCTTATTCTCCACTTATCCATGACGGAGACCAGCGCCCTAACCCAGTGGTCGGCAAACTGCGGCTCGAGAGCCATTTGCGAGCCAGAACTCTTTGGCCCCTTGAGTTTTTAGCAAAGGCCAGCTCAGGAGTGCCCTAATGAAGTTAATAACGATGAACCTACCTCTATAGTTTTAACTTTAAAACATTTGGCTCTCCAGGCCAAAACCGGTTTGGCTCAGTGGATAGAGCGTCCGTCTGCGGACTGAAAGGTCCCAGGTTCGATTCCGGTCAGGGGCATGTACATTGGCTGCGGGCACATCCCCTGTAGGGGGTATGCAAGAGGCAGCTGGTCGATGTTTCTCTCTCATCGACGTTTCTAGCTCTCTATCTCTCTCCCTTCCTCTCTGTAAAAAAAATCAATAAAATATATATTTTCTTAAAAATGTGGCTCTCCAAAGAAATTTCAATCGTCCTATTGTTGATATTTGGCTCTGTGGACTAATGAGTTTGCCGACCATTGCGCTAAACATTCCTTGAAGCTGGGGAGATGTGCATCTCGGGGGCCCGAGGACCGTCTCGGTGACACCCAGAGGGAAGGACCTCAAATGCCACACGCACCCCCCGAGGCCATGACCTACCTGAGGGTGGCGTCACCTGCCTCATGACCCCTCTGCCCTCCAGGCGGGTCTAGGATACTGCTGGAGGAAGCGTAGTCTAGGCAACATGGTGGGCAAAAAAGCTAGCTTGGATTAAAATAACACCGGGGTGTCTGAAATACTAGTTTTCACGTGACGTTACACCTTTAAAGACGGAAGCTCTCAGCACGGCTGGCTTAGCTCCGTGGTTGAGCATTGACCTATGAACCCGGAGGTCACGGTTTGATTCCCAGGCAGGACTCATGCCTGGATTGTGGGCTCCATCCCCACTAGGGGGCGTGCAGGAGGCAGCTGATCCATGGTTCTCTCCCATCAATGTTTCTCTCTTTCCCTTCCTCTCTGAAATCAATAAAAATATATTTTTTAAAAAATGAAATGCCGCAACAGCCTGGAGCTACCCTCTCCATAAATAAAACGCTCTATTTTCTAAAATTCTGCACAGAGAATGCAATTCATTCAAGTCTCGCGGTGGGTTTAAACTCTAAGACGTGTAACTTTTTCCTAAAGATGGAATCATGTAGATTTCTCTTCAAGTGAGCCATCTGCTTATCTCCTACGATTTCTTTCTGAAAAGACTCCAGAAAGAGAAAAGTGCATTGTTTTGTTTTTTTGTTTTTCGTACAAGGTTAGTAGACTATTTCTTAGTAGCACATGCAAAGATAAAGTTCTCTGTAATATGTAACTCTTGTCCATAAGGTTGCCAGTTCGGCAGCTTACCTAAAGGTAGAAGTGCAAACTGTGTCTGTGACCAGGTGCAAACTGGTGCAAACCATCCCCAGGAGCGAAAACTCCAAGGAGAAAAAAAAAAACAAAAAAACAAAAAAACTTTTAAGCCCAGCCAGCATGGCTCAGTAGTTGAGTGTCAACCGATGAACCAGAAGGTACCTATTTAACAAGCAGGTTGCGGGCTCGATCCCCAGTAGGGGGCGTGCAGGAGGCAGCCAATCCATGATTCTCTCCCATCATTGATGTCTCTATCTCTCTTTCTCCCTCTTTGAAATCAATAAAAATATATTAAAAACAAAAAATGCAGCCCTGACTGGTTTAGCTCAGTGGATAGAGAGCCTCAGCCTGCGGACTGAAGGGTCCCGGGTTCGGTTCCGGTCAAGGGCATGTACCTTGGTTGCGGGCACATCCCCAGTAGGGAGTGTGCAGGAGGCAGCTCTCTCATCGATGTTTCTATCTCTATCCCTCTCCCTTCTCTGTGAAAAAAAAATCAATAAAATACTTTTTTTTTTTTAAATACCAACTTTTAAGACTATAGAAATAAACAGTATTTTTGAAAAGCCCCCAACTCAAAGATAAAAAAAAACTCCGGTGCCTTTTAAGACATACATTCATTCCTTCAACACCTTCCTAGGCTGCCAAGAAAGTTGACATCCCCTGGCATCCTCTTTGGAGAAATTAAAAAAGAAAGGGGAGGTTTCAGAAAAGAGAGGGAACTCTTCCCTCCCCCCCCCCCCATCAGCCCACCCCCGCTTGCAGTGCAGCCACGGCCTCTGCGTGTGGGTCTACGTGACGAAGCCATGTACCATCGGACACAAGGGCGTCCTCAGAACCAGTGTCCGTCGTCCTCGTCCCCCTGGCGGTCCAGGTAGAGGACGGCCACCTTCTTCTCGTCCGAGATCACCGACCGCTGGTCCACCATCCTCTGCAGCTGCACCGTCCGGTCGAACCCGGCCTGCTCCTGGGAGGCGGCCACGCCGGCCGCCCGGTCCCGCTCCCGGCCGGCCTCTCTCCACGTAGCGCTGTGAGCATTCCCTTCCGTGCCCGTCGCGAACAGGACCGTGGTCTCTCGGGCCCAGCGGGGGGCCGCCTCCGGGGGACTCGTGTCCATCTGAAAAGTAAAACGCAGTTCCTTTGGGGCCCAGAACCCCCCTGCCGTGGTGTCCTGCTGCCTGCGGACTCACCTAGCTCCTCCGGGAAGCAAGCCCACAGGACCGGCCAGGGCCAATGTCTTAGAAATGGGCCGGTGTGGCTCAGTGGATAGAGCGTCGGCCTGCCGACTGAAAGGTCCCAGGTTCGATTCTAGTCAAGGGCATGGACCTTGATCGGGGAAAAACATCCCCAGTGGGAGGTGTGCAGGAGGCAGCTGATGAATGTTTCTCTCTCATCGATGTTTCTAGCTCTCTATCCCTCTCCCTTCCTCTCTATAAAAAATCAATAAAATAAAAAAAATCAATAAAATAAAAAATATATATATATATATATATATATATATATATATATATATATATATATATATATATACACATATTTAAAAATATATATATGTGGGCCCACAGAAGGCAGCATGCTCAGAGGTTTGTGTTTCTGTAAGACCTCGGTGCCTAAAGGATCTGCTCATGTCCAGCTGGCGGTGGTGGCTCAGGGGTTGAGCATTGACCTGTGAACCAGGGGGTCAGGGTTCGATTCCCGGTCAGGGCACATGCCAGGTTGCGGGCTCGATCCTCAGTGGGAGGGGCGTGCGGGAGGCAGCCGATCGATGATGCTCTCTCATCGATGATTCTAACTATCTCTCTCCCTTCCTCTCTGTAAAAAAATCAATAAAATATATATTAAAAACAAACAAACAGTGGGCTCCCTCGGAACTGGCCGCCCGGCCCCAGCCACCTTCCCCACTCACCTGTCCTGCAGGCGGTCCCTCGGGGGGGACCTGCTCGGTCCTCCAGACCCCAGAGGGGCCTATCTTCACGCGTCTGACGGACGAGCTGATGTCCTCCAGCACGTGTGATCGGGCAAAGCCCCGCGGGCTGGTGACCTCCACGGAGGCCGACACGGGGCCCTGCGTGGCGGTGATGGTCTCTGAGCTGCGGGAGGCCCAGCTGGTGTCCTCCTCCTCCTCCTCCTCCCCCGCGGAGGCGCGGTACAGCTCCTGGGTGGCCCAGCGCTTGAACCCGTAGCCGCCGGCCGGTGCCGGCCCTCCCGCGTCCCCGTCCGGGCTCCCCGGCCCCGGGCTGCGCCGCTTGGCCAGGCTGTCCCGCACCACGGCCTCCACCGCCCGCTCGATCTCGCCCGCCTCGTCTTTGCTCAGCTCCTCCAGGTCCAGCTGGTCGGTGTCCACCGTCTGGGACAGGTTGACCTCGGCCACCAGGGTCACGGCCCCGCCGCCGCCCGAGGGCTGGACCTTCTTCACGTCCACGGAGAGGTGGCCCAGGCCGGCCCGGTCCTGGCTGGCGAGGGCCGACAGCTCCTCCCGCACCCGCTGCGGCAGGCTCTCCTCCAGCTGCCCCATCGCCTCCGCCAGCTGGTGCCGGGGCTCCTTGAAGTCGCGGCTGATGGACGAGTGGAACCGGCGCGGGATCTTGATCTCCTTGTCGGTGACGGTGGCCTGGGCGCGGACCTCGCCGCTGGTGGTCTCCTCGATCCAGTGCGGGGAGCCGGCGGCCTCCGGCTCCGGGGGAGATTCCGGAGCATCCGCGAACCTCCTCCTCCCGGACGCCGGCACGATCTCGTCCTGCCAGGAGTACCGGATGGTGGACTCCTCTTCGATGTGGATCTGCCCGTACGCCGAGCCCCCCGCGGCCCTGGCGGCGCCGTCCCGCCCGAAGCCGCCGCGTTCCTCGGGGCCCTCCTCCGGGGTGGACACGAAATAGCTCTGCTGCTCCTGCTCCTCCTCCTCCGAGTCGCCCGCCTCCGTCACCTCTTCCACCCGGGACACCCGCTCCGACTTTCTGGATGCCTCATGGCGGTGATCCGCGGAGAAGGCGACCTCCGTGACCCCGTACAGGTCCTCCTCCTCCTCCTCCTCCTCCTCCTCGGCCCTGCACCCCAGGGGGTACGCGTCGTCCGCCTCCTCCACGTGGAAGGGGGTGGGAAACTCGTCCGTCCTCGCGCCCGCCACGTAGCTCACAGGCTCCTCCACAATCTCCACGTTCACCACCTTGGCCCGGCCCTCCCGGCCCTGCAGCCCGAGGCTCAGGAGGTCTCCGATCACCCTCTCCCGGGCCTTGCCCTTCAGCTCCAGGCCGCCGGCCGGCCCGCCGGGGCTCAGGAGGGCCTCCAGGCCGGCCCCCTCCCGCACGTCCACCTCCTCGGTGCGTCTCGACTCCACCACGATCTCCGTCTTGGCTCTCCGGTCCCCGGGGAGCTCCGTCCTGCCCACGTACGTGACCTTCGTGTCCGGCGGCGGCGGCGGCTTCGGGGCCTTGCCCTCGGGGGACTGGGTGAACCGCTTCAGCACGCTGGACACGATGCTCTCAGCGATGGTCTCGGTCGTGGCGGCCTGGCCCTCAGCGTCCAACCCGAACCTCGTCTCTCTCCTCGTGTCCATCCCTCCCCCCCGACCGCCGCCTGCATCCTTCGGCAGGGGCGTCCGGGCCCCTTTGGGGGTCTCCTCCTCCGCCCGGCCGTCCGGGGACCCTTCCAGGCGGATCGGGACCTCTCGCACCCGCACGCCCGTCTCCCGGGCGGCGGGCTCCTTCCCCTTCGCCTTGTCCCTCCGCAGCTCGCTCTCCCGCTCCCTCGCCTCCTTGTCCAGCTTGGTCAGCTCCTCCCACCGCAGGTTCCGCTCCTCGGACGCTTTCTCCTTCGAGTCGAACATCTTCTCGTCCCGCCTCCCGTGGACCGCCGTCCCCGGGCGGCCTCTCTCCGGCTCACTCGTCATCTTCTTCCCCAAAATCACAATCCTCTCCTCGTCCCCGGTGCTTTCGGAAGCGCCCGCCGCCGCCGCCGCCCTGCGGTCCCCGAGGACTCGGTAAGGCTCCCGGGCGGGACTGGGCTCTCTGGCTAGACGCACCTTGGTGCCGCCTTCCGTCCTCGGCTTCACGGGGACCTCGGCTTTCCTCCCGAGCCCCCCGTACGCTGCAGAGAAAGCCCTGGAACTGGCCTGGCTGCTGCTGGTGGTGGTGGTTTTCTCGTAGGCGGTCTCACGCCAGGCGGGGGTCAGGGCAGGAGATCCCGGGCCCGGGAAGGGCCTCCTGGGCGTGGGCGGGGCCGGCCAGGCCCAGCTTTGGCGGCGGGGGACATTCCCGGGAAGTGGCGGCTTGTGTCTCAGGAACAGATTCCGCTCATTTTCCCTCATTTCCCTCCGGAAAGCTGCTGCGTTGGTGTAACCGGCGTTGGTATAACCGTAGGCCGTGGTTCTGAGCTCTGTGGGAATCGAACGGTTCCTTAGGACAAGAATCATCGGGACCTTTTTCTATCAGGAAAGCTTCCCCCCCAGGCCTATCCCATCCCAATAAACACACACTATCACCACGGAACGGTTGTCATAAATAAGATCGTTTCTGCTGAAACCAGTTTGGCTCAATAGATAGAGCTTCGGCTTGGGGACTGAAGGGTCCCGGGTTCGATTCCGGTCGAGGGCATGTACCTTGGTTGCGGGCATATCCCCAGTAGGGGGTGTGCAAGAGGCAGCTGATCGATGACTCTCTCTCATCAATGTTTCTAACTCTCTCTTTCCCTTCCTCTCTGTACAAAAGCAATAAAATATATTTTTTTAAAAAAAGATAGTTTCTACTCTCCAAGCGATCCTGTCACAGTAAAACACAGCGCGATAGCCCTGGCTGGGGTCCTCGGTGGTTATAGAGTGTTAGCCCACAACCCCGGGAATCAAACCCAGGACCCCTCAGTCCGGTCTTTACCTCGGGGCAGGTGTTCCAGGCGCTCCGCCAGGATCCGTATCTCTGGATTACTTTCTCCTTCCAATAAGGCTCTGCAGAAATAATAATAATAATAATAATAACTCATTAGGAAATAAAGCACATGATGGGCTCGGTGAGACCGCCCTGTGGCGTCCTCGGTCGATGGCCACATGGTCACAGGCTCTGTGTCTGAGGAGGCGCGTCCGAACGCAGACCTGGTGGGTAGAGCATCCATCCAACCGAATGGACAAAATGAGAGAGAGAGAGAGAGATGGAGAGAGGAGCCTGGCTGAGGTGGCTCAGTGGTTGAGCATCCATCTATGAACCAGGAGGTCACGGTTCCATTCCCGGTTAAGGGCACATGCTCAGGTTGTGGGCTCTCCATCCCCAGTGTGGAGTATGCAGGAGGCAGCCGATCCATGATAGATTCTCATCATGGATGTTTCTCTCTCTCCCTTTCCCTTCCTCTCTAAAATCAATAATATATATATATTAAAGAGAGAGAGGAGAGAGGGGAGGCAGGTAGGAGCAGAAAAGAAGAAATTGTGAGCCACTCCCCGCCTCCTACACCCACCCAGAGAGAAGCATCTTCTGAGCTCTTTGAATAAAACTCAAAAAGCATGCGACCAGGTGGCTTCTCTGGCCACGTCTAGCTCCCACCAGTCTGAAACGGCAGCATCTTCATCAAGCCGTGATTCCCGTCGGCCACGGAGAGCCCCGAGGACACTTGCTCGAGGAGACTGCGGGCACAACAATTGTCACCCACTTCCCTTCCAAGAAATCACACCCGTGGGTGGCCACGGGTGGCCACCAGCTGCCGATGGCCATGGAGAGCCGGGCACGGATGCAGAGATGGGACGCCAGGGCCGGGCAGGGGCCTGGCGCTTCAGGCAAACGGGAAGCAGGTTTCATGCTCACTGATTCCAAGGGTGGTGATTCCCACGGACACAGGAACTTTGTGGTCGGAGGGGGTCGGGAGGCAGGGGGAAGGTAGCAAGCCAAGGGGAACCCCCTTCTTTTTTTTCCCCTTCATATTTTTTTATTGATTTCAGAAAGGAAGGGAGAGGGAGAGAAACATCAATGATGAGAGAGAATCATGGGTCAGCTGCCTCCTGCAGGCCCTGCACTGGGCCTGTGCCTTGACCAGGAATCGAACGGTGACCGCTTTCCTGGTTGCTAGGCCGACGCTCAACCGCGGAGCCACGCCAGCTGGGCGCAAAGGACTATCTCCAAGGAGGAGACTCGTAGGGCTTTAAGAAGCGGGTAGAGCGTCTCTGGTTATTTTTGAGGCGAGGGAAACCGGCCCTCGGGCCTTGGGAACTGCGAGATGCCAGCCTCCTGACTCACCGGCTATTTGTGACCGTTTCATGTGGCTCCCCCGGGCCGGCAGCCTCTGCAGCACGAAAATAAGTGGACACGTGTGAGAAAACCAGGTCTGCGGTCTCATCAACGAGTTGGGACAAGCCCGGCCGGCATGGCTCAGGGGTTGAGCGTTGGCCTTTGAACCAGGAGGTCACGGTTCGAGTCCCCGTCAGGGCATATGCCCGGGTTTGTGGGCTCGATCCCCCCCGTGGGGTGTGCAGAAGGCAGGTGACCCATGATTCTCTCTCATCATGGATGTTTCTCTCTCTCTCTCCCCTCTCCCTTCCTCTCTAAAATCAACACAAATATATGTTAAAAAAAACAACAACAACAACAAAAATCCCAGAGACAAAGCACAAAATCAGAGTCTCGTTTTTTGCAGCCCAGAGAACTATCCCAGAGAGGAAACAGGAAGGTCCCTGCGGGGAAGACTGGCCTGGCACCCGGGGTTACCTAACACTGGCACCGAGCTGGGCTTTCCGGGCCGGCCCAGCATCCGCTCTAGAGTGGTGCCAGGTTTGGGGCACCTCCCACCCCAGCCTCAGCCCATGTGACTCATGAGGCGCTCTGTTCCCTGGCCAGAGATGGACGCATGACCCAGGAGAGCCTGAGAGCCGGACCCTGGAGTTCCACTGGGATGGCTGGGAAACAACCCCTCCTCCGTTGCCAGGACAACAGCCCCTTCTCTGTTGCCAGGGCAACAGGTCCTCCTCTGTTGCTAGGACATCAGCCACTCCTCTGTTTCCAGGACAACGGCCCCTCTTCCGTTGCCAGGACAACAGCCCTTCCTCTGTTGCCATGACAACGGCCCCTCCTCAGTTGCCAGGACAACAGCCTGGAGCCCATCCTTACCGATAGGTTGCCACCTCCAGGCTGAGGCTGGTCTTCACCTGCACCAGCTCCTGATGGTCCCGCAGACGGTCGGCCATGGCCAAGGTGAGGGCAGCCTTCTCATCCTCCAGGCGGGCGATGGCACTCTAGAAAGAGGAGAGGGTGCTCAGGCCGAGGCCCTGAGCTTCGCTGGGTCCAATGTGCGGTACCAACAGCCCAGGACACAGCGAGATGGAAGCCCTCCAGGTTCAAGAGGCAGTCACAGCAAGGATGGTTTTAAGTGGGGCCTTTGTTCCACTAGAAGTGTTTTGTTTTTATTATTATTATTATTATTATTATTATTATTACGTATGGAAGATGTGTGTGTTTTGTTTTGTTTTTTATCTTCACCCAAGGATATTTTTCCATTGATTTTTTTTTTTTTTTTGAGAGAATGGAAGGGAGGAGGGGGAGAGAGAGAAACATCGATGTTAGAGACACACCAATTACTTGTCTCCAACCCGGCTGGGGACTGAGCCTGCAACTGAGGTATATGCCCCTTTTTAAAAAAAAAAAAAAAAAAGACACGAATGAGTTAATGAATTTAAAGAGATTTTAAACATTTTTATTGATTTCAGAGAGGAAGTGAGAGGGAGAGAGAGAGAGAAACATCAATGATGAGAATCATTAATTGGCTGCCTCCTGCCACCAAGGGGATGGAGCCTGCATCCCAGGCATGTGTCCCTGACCGGAACCAACTCGGGACATCTTAGTCCACAGACCAACGCTCTATCCACTGAGCCAAACCAGCCAGGGCGCTCTCCAGAGAGGTTGTAACCCATCCCACTGATGGAATAAAGCTTCGGACTTGGGCCTGGCTAGCGTGGCTCAGTGGCTGTGCGTGGACCGACGAACCAGTTGGATTCCCGGTCAGGGCACAGACCGGGGTCCATCCCCATGAGGGGGAGTGCAGGAGGCAACCAATCCATGATGTTTCTCGGCAATGCTTCTCTCTATCTCCCTCTCTCTCCAATTTATTTATTTATTTATTTATTTATTTATTTTTAAAATATATTTTATTGATTTTTCACAGAGAGGAAGAGAGAGGGATAGAGGGTTAGAAATGTTGATGAGAGAGAATCGTCGATCAGTTGCCTCTTGCACACCCCCTACTGGGGATGTGCCCGCAACCAAGGTACATGCCCTTGACCGGAATCGAACCCGGGACCCTTCAGTCCACAGGCCGACGCTCTATCCACTGAGCCAAACCGGTCCCGGCTCTCCAATTTATTTTTTTAAAAAATATTTAATTAGGGGAAAAGGGGTTCTTTCTATCCCTAAAAAAATAAGACTGAAACCAGAGCTTCGAGGTCCGAGATGAGCTGAGTGAGCCGAGATGGAGAAGGAATGGCTAGGAATCAGCCCACACCACACGCCTCTGAGCGAGCAGCCTCTTCCAACCCGCCCTGCACCCCAACATCACCCAATCGCCCGTCTTTAAACTCGGGGCCGCACTGTTCCCTTAAAAAAAAAAAAGCCCTCTGCATTTATGGGCGGGTTATTTTAAGCCGTCCTCCCGGGAACCGCTGATAGGAGGGTTTGGGAACATGCCCAGTTCTGTCCGAGGCTGGGCGGGGAGGACGGACAGTAAATCACACACACGGGTGTCACCCGGCGGAGCCCAAGGTTTGGGCCTGCGCGTCTCCGAAATGGCAGCTGTTTACCTAACTCCGCTCTTGTTATAACAGCCTGCCTCCGGCCGCGTCCCCCCGGCTCTTACACTCCCCAGGGCCCTGGCTTCAGCTCCCACAGTGACACACACACACACACACACACACACACACACCAATGTCCTAACACATACACACACATCCCAGTTCCACACACAGACACACATACACACCTCTATCCCTAACACACACACACACACACACACACACACACACCTCTATTCCTAACACACACACAATCTCTGTTCCTAGCTGCTCTGGCTCAGTGGATAGAGCATCCACCTATGGAGGTTCCCAGGTTCGATTCCCAGTCAAGGCCACATGCTTGGGTTGCGGGCTCCATCCCCAGCGTGGGGTGTTCGGGAGGCAGCGGGTCCATGATTCTCTCTCATTATGGATGTTTTTTTCTCTCTCTCTCTCTCTCTCTCTCTCTCTCTCTCTCTCTCTCTTCCTCTCTGACATCAATTTAAAAAAAAATTTTCTTTTAAGATGACACGGCACTTTTCACTGGCCCGCCAAGGAGCCCATTTTCCTGGGCTGCAGAGATGCTGGGACCCTGAGGTCCTGAGGCAGAGCAAGGGCACCCTCGGGGCCGACCGACCCCACCCACGGGTGACGCCCGGTGAAGGCGCTGTGGGTCCGGGGAGACCCGCAGCTCCCCTACCCCCTGCAGGGCGCACCCGGGGGGGGGGGGGGGGCTGGGATGGGGCGGGTCCCTGTGCACGGACCTGCCGCTCCTGGGCCTGCAGCTCGTAGGCTTCCCGCATCCGCATCAGCTCCTCTTCCAGCAGCGCGCGCAGCTGCTCCAGCTCCAGCGCCTGGCGCTGCAGGGCCTCGGCCTCCCGCGCGCACAGCCGGCTCTCCTCCTCGGCCTGGCGCCGGCTCTCCTCGCCGCAGCTCAGGGCGGCCTCCAGCGCGCGCACCTGCTCCTCGTACACCTGCACCGTGTCCCGCCACGACTCGGCCACCAGCAGCGAGCAGCTGTCGCGCACCTCGCGCAGCAGCGGCGGCGGGGGCGCGGCGGGCAGCAGGGCGCGGGCGCTGTAGCTCACGGTCAGGCTGGCCGCCAGCGCCGCGCGCAGCTCCCGCAGGTCCCGCTCGCGGGCCGCGTCCAGGTCCCGGCGCTCGGCCTGCAGCCGGCCCAGCAGCGCCTCGAGGGCGGCGCGCGCCCCCAGCGCCTCCTGCAGCTCCCGCCGCCGCGCCCCGAGCTCGGCGTCCAGGCGGCGGCGGGCGGCGCGCGTCTCCTCCGCCAGCAGCCGCACCTCCCGCAGCTCCCGCCGCAGCGCGTCGCGCTCGCCCTCGGCCAGCGCCGTGGCCCAGCTCAGCTCGTCCAGCTGCAGCCGCAGGCCGCGCGCCTCCTCCGCCGCCGCCTCCTCCGCCGCCCAGCGGGCCGCCTGGTCCTCGGCCCCCCACAGCCCCCCGTGCCGGCGGCGCAGCTCCTCCTCCAGGAGCAGGTTCTCGCGCTCCAGCTCGCGCACGCGGCGCACATAGTCGTGGAGCCGGGCGTTGAGCTCCTGCAGCTCGGCCTTCTCGGGGCCCGTGTGCAGCTGCCAGGACAGCATCGCTGCGGGTGTCCGCACGGCCGGCCTGTGCCCTCCTGTCCTGGTCTTGTCCCCCCGCCTCCGATGCGCCGCTCCGGCCCCGCCGCCGCCGCCCGGGAAGCCCGCAGACTGCGCGGGGAGTGGGCGAGCAGCCGCACTTAGGTCCCGGGCAGGGGACAGGGGGGCGGGACCCCGGCTATCCCCCCCCCCACCCTCGCTCAGCCAATAAGAACGCACTGCGAGTGGCGCTCCCCCCGGCGCTCAGCCAATCAGAGCGCACTGCGCGGCGCGCCCGAGGCGCAGGGGACAGGGGGGCGGGCCCCGGCGCTCCACCCTCCCGGCGCTCAGCCAATCAGAGCGCAGCGCGCCCAGACGCAGGGGACGGACGCACGGCGCCACCTGGCGCCCGAGTGGCCGCGACGTCGCCGCCGAGCCGGTGCGAACCTCAGGGGCCATGCCCACCTCAGGGCCCGCGCGCCCATGGGTGGGGGGGGGGGTCCATGGCGCCGGCTGGCTGTCGGGTGCTTGTTGCCGGCTGAAGGGACAGCGACGTGGGCAGGGCTCCCCTATTCCTGCCCCGCACCGACGGCACCTCAGGGTCCGGGCCTTCGAGGACCGACCTCGGAGCCGCCATATGAGGTGAGAGGCTGGGCGTGGCAGGGAGGCCTCGGCGTGTGGAGGGGTTTCCGTCTTGGAGAAGGATGCACATGCATGTCTAATGGACGTATGTAACTCAGCGCACGCACATACATGCACACCTCTATGGCCCGTGTTCACGTAAAACACACAAGTCCATGCCGAGGTGCTGAAGTTCTGACGACGCGCCAGCCGGACGCCTGAGGCCGGGTGGCAGGCACCCCACACACGTTTGTCTTCTTACCTAGCCCAGTGGTCGGCAAACTCCTGAGTCCACAGAGCCAACTAGCAACAGCGCAACGATTGGAATTTCTTCGGAGAGCCACATTTTTAAAACTTAAACTTCTTCTTAACTAAGGTGACCGGGCGTCCCGCTTTTGGCGGGACAGTCCCGATTCTTTGAAAAAGATTCTTTCGGGACTGTCCCGCCAAAAGCGGGACGTCTGGTCACCTTATTCTTTTTTTTTTTTTTTTAAATCGAACCCTGACCTCCTGGTTCATAGGTTGATGCTCAACCACGGAGCCATGCCAGCAGAGCAAGGGTCTCATCACTTTTTTATTTTTTAAATATATATATATTTTTTGATTTTATATTATATTTTAATATAATATTTAATTTTAAATAATATATTTTAATATTGATTTTTTTTTTTTTTACAGAGAGGAAGAGAGAGGGATAGAGAGTTAGAAACATCGATGAGAGAGAATCATCGATCAGCTGCCTCTTGCACGCCCCTGACTGGGGATGTGCCCGCAACCAAGGTACTTGCCCTTGACCGGAATTGAATCTGGGACCCTTCAGTCCCCAGGCCGATGCTCTATCCACTGAGCCACGCTGGTTAGGGCCAAGGAAGCTACCTTTTGCAGGATAGATTTCCAAAATTCAGCACTATTGGGGCTCTCTCTCTCTTTTTAAAAATCTTTTAAAGATATGTTTTATTGATTTCAGGGAGAGAGAGAGAGATAGAAACATCAGTGAGAGAGAATCATGGTGGATCTGCCTCCTGCACATCCCCCTCTCCCCTGGGGTTCAAGCCCCCAACCCAGGCATGTGTCCTGACTGGGAATCGAACCGTGACCTCCTGGTTCATGGGTCTACGCTCAACCACAAGCCAGGCTTTAAAAAAAAAAAAAAAAAAAAAAAATTTTTAATTCCTCTTTTGCTTGCTGCTCACTCTATAGTCCTTGGATCATTGTTTCATTTCGTCCTGTACGGCACAAATCACTTTTCTCCGATGCCTAAAAGCAGCCTCACTTCCTCCTCTCCGCCCCCTTACAATTAGAGCACGTCCCACTGAATGCCATAAAACCTCTCTGACCTACACGAACCCTCAGTTTTGAAATCCAAATGACCTCTGAATCCCATGGCTACCTAGCATATTTTTTCTCTCTTTCTATCAAGATGAGTCTATTGCTTGGCTGTTTCGTCACAGAACCTCACCCCAAAGTACCCAGTCAAGGGAATGCCCGGGGCCACCACTGGGATTCCATATGCCCTGTAAATGCTGCTAAAATGCAATGCAGTCAGCCCCCTCGGTGTGGCTCAGGGGTTGAGCATCGACCTATGAACCAGGAGGTGACAGATGGATTCCCAGTCAGGGCACATGCAGGGAGTGGGAGGTGGGGTGGGAGTGAAGGGGAGTGGAGTAGGGGGGAGGGGGAAATGAGGGAAAGGGGGTTTGCAAGCTCAATCCCCAGGGTGGGGCGTGCAGGAGGCAGCCAATCCATGATTCTCTCTCATCATTGATGTTTCTCATTCTCTCTTTCTCTCTCTCCCCTTGCCTCTCCCTCCCTCCCTGATATAAATAAAAATATATATTAAAAATGATCCGATTTTGCCCTACCCGGCTTATCTCAGTGGATAGAGTGTCGGCCTGCAGACTCAAGGGTCCCAGGTTCAATTCCAGGCAAGGGCATGTTCCTTGGTTGTGGGCACATCCCCAGTAGGGGGGTGTGCAGGAGGCAGCTGATCGATGTTTCTCTCTCATCGATGTTTCTAACTCTCCCTTCCTCTCTGTAAAAAAAAAAAAAAAAAAAAAAAAAAAAAAGTCAATAAAATATTTAAAAATTTCCAATTTTAAAGAAGGGGGAAAACCCCCTTCTATACATAAAACTATTTTTATGAAACGTGTGACATTCAATATTTACAGGAGGTTTTTCTCGCTTTTCATGCCTCGTTTTGGTTGTGGAGGTCACCGGCTTCCTATTGGAGTTTTAAACAAATGCTGATGCCTAGGTCCCGCTCTCAGAAATTCTGGCTTCATAGGCTCAGGGTGCAGCCCGGGCATCAGATTTTTTTTTTACACACCGCTCAGGGGACTGTAGCGGGTGGCAGAGTCTGAGAACCACGGGCACAGATCACGTACCAGGCAGTTCTGCAAACAGTTTGGCATTTGACCTGGGGGGCTGTTTTTTCGTGTGAATTATTATTTTTTACAATTATCCTGTTGACCACTAGATGGAGCGCTGACCCCGTGACAAGGATTTTTGCAAACATTCTTTGTAGGCAGAGTAGGAGGCAGGCAGCTAGGGATCTCGGAGGGATGGAAGGGACCAGATGGGGACCAGGTATATGTCCCGGTGTGAAGCCTCACCCTGTATGTATGTATGTAGCCAGCACCCGTCTCTTTTAAGTTCCAGGAAGAAAGCCGTATCGGCTTCGGAGCCGGACTTGCAGTCAAGTCCGGGAGACACAGCTCTTTTCTGTTTCTCCCCGTCGCTGTGTCTTTTCTTGGATGTGAACTGCAGAAAGTCACTCCGCGGAAAGGCCACACCCTCTGTTGTCTGGCCACCAGGGTGAGATGGAATGAGGCTGTTTGGGAAGCACATATGGGCCTGGCTGGTGTGGCTCCGTGCTTGCGCGTCGACCTAGGAGCCAGGAGGTCACGGTTCGATTCCCAGTCGGGACATGTGCCCCGGGTTGCAGGCTCCATCCCCAGGAGCGGGTGTGTAGGAGGCAGCCGGTCCATGATTCTCTCTCATCATGGATGTTTCTCTCTCTCTCTCTTCTTCTCCCTTCCTTTCTGAAAGCAATCCTATCTAAGGAAAGGGTAATACACAAATTGACCCTCACTCCAACACACAAGATGGCTGCCCCCATATGGACACAAGATGGCCACCACACGATGGCCAGCAGGGGAAGACAGTTGGGCGGGACCAGGTCTGCAGGGGAAGGCAGTTAGGGGTGACCAAGCCGGCAGAGGAGGGAAGTTGGGGGCAAACAGGCTGGCAGGGGAGCAGTTAGACATCGATCAGGCTGGCAGGGGAGTGGTTAGGGGGTGATCAGGCTGGCAGGTAGAAGAGGTTAGGGGCAATCAGGAAGGCAGGCATTGGGAGCCAGCAGTCCTGGATTGTGAGAGGGATGTTTGACTGCCCATTTAAGCCCGATCCCACTTGGCAGTTGGACATCCCTTGAGGGGTCCCAGGTTAGAGAGGGTGCAGACTGGGTTGAGGGACACACACCCCCCCCCACCTCACTCCCACCCCCGTGCACAAATTTCATGCACCGGGCTTCTAGTAAAGATATATATATTTTAAAAAGGTACATAAGGGACTGGGTGGTAAGTAGCAGGGATGGGAGCAATTATGAAATCCTATGCATAGATTCAGATGAGTACATAGGAGAAAACAGCTGCATTTTAAAAGATGGCTGTCTCCCTAGCACACAGGCATGTGATTTTCCCGGAAGACGAGCACCTCTGGGCTTCATTTCTCCCCCAAAGAAACACCAGCCTCCACGTGGCTGGGCCGTGCGCTGCAGGCTCCTTGAATGGCGCGGACTGGCTTCCTGGAAGTGCGTGCCTCGCGGTGATTAGGGGCAACGTCAAGACACACGATTCAAGGAAAATTGTGCAAGAAAACCAGCCTCCCCGACTGAGGTGTAACGGCTGGCTCAGTGTTGACACCCGTCTGTGCTCCCCCACCCTCCCAACGGCATCTATCCATCGTGTTCTTTGCGAAGGCACAGCTCACGGCTTTCTTAGAAGAAAGAGCGACAGCTCAGGCAGGAATGAGACGGTGGCTGTGTCCCAGAGCAGGGGGTTCACGCGGGGGACCCGAGATTTCCGACACAGCTATTCATCCACAAGCAGGCTCTGTCCTCTGAGGTGCCGGGAGCCACCCTACCCCGCAAGTTGTACCACGATCTGTGTGAGTCAGGGTTCCCCAGAGAAGGAGAACCAACACACACACACACACACACACACACACACACAGGAGTGATGCACCATATAACGACATTTTGGTGTCCCATATACGATGGTGGTCCCATAATATAACAGAACGAAAAACTGTTGCCTGGTGACATCATACCCCCATGATGTCACAGCCATTATGACATCAGAACCTCTATGCTGTCACAGCCACAATGATGTCGCAGCCACTATGTTGTCTCAGCCATTATGCTGTCCCAGCCATTATGCTGTCCCAGCCACTGTGATACCATAGCCACTATGAGTCATAGCCACCATGATGTCACAGCCACTGGGATGTCGTAGCCCCCTATGATGTCACAGCCACTATGATGTTGTAGCCTCTATGATGTCACAGCCACTATGATGTCATAGTGCAATGCATTGTTCACTTGTTTGTGGTGATGCTGGTGTAAACACACCTACTGCGCTGCCAGTCGCATAAAAGTACAGCACATGTACACTTATGTATAGCAGCAAATAATACTGGATCGTGATGATAAACGACTACTTCCTGGTTTATTATGTACTATATAACATGCTTCACATGGTTTATGTTTATTGATTTCAGAGAGGAAAGGAGAGGGAGAGAGAGAGAGAAATAGAAATAAAAACGTCCATGATGAGAATCACGGACTAGCTGCCCCCTGCACACCCCCCACTGGGGATCGAACCCGCAACCCGGGCATGTGCCCTGACGGGGAATCGAACTGTGACCTCCGGGTTCCTAGGTCGTCGCTCAACCACTGAGTCATGCCAGCCGGGCACCAAATTGGTTTTCTTTTGTTTTTTTTTAAATATATTTTTATTGATTTTTTTTTTTACAGAGAGGAAGGGAGAGATAGAGAGCTAGAAACATCGATGAGAGAGAAACATCGATAAGCTGCCCCCTGCACACCCCCTACTGGGGATGTGCCCGCAACCAAGGTACATGCCCTTGACCGGAATTGAACCCAGGCCCCCTCGGTCCGCAGGCCGAGGCTCTATCCACTGGGCCACACCGATTCCGGCCAAATTGGGTTTTCATCGTGTGAAAGGGTGCGGGGGTACCAGGGGGGCCTCCCCGGGAGATGAGGTGATGCGGAGAGTCTGACGTTCTGGAAACACGGCACACCTTTCCGGACACGTCCCCCTCCCCTCACCCCCCTGCCATCCTCATTAATATGAGAAGACACTCGCCGCCCCTTTAACAGATGGCGCTTTGTGGCGTGCCTGTCACCAGCGTGGAACACGTTCCTTTGTTTCAGGTGGACGCAGAGCAGCGGCGGGGGACACTTCGAGCAGATGTGGCGACCCATCCTCTCTTCCCTGGGGACTTCGGACAGGGTAGGTCCTTGAGGAAGTTTGCGGACCACGGGCCTAGCACATGGTCCATGCTCAGCTAAAGCCAACCGTTGCAGCCACGAGCACGGCGGCGACCACGTTCTAAGTACGCAGCTTAGATGTACACGGAAATAGCCCTCGATGAGCCTCTTGGAGATCCTGAGAGCTGCCGCCCCATGGCTCGTCCCCCTGGGGTGCCAGGAGGGTCTGTGTTCGGCAGGAGGCGGTGAGAGGGGGCTGGGACAGGGTGCTGGACGGAGTGCTGGAGACCCTTCTCCGTCTTCGCCCATCTTCTTCACCCGCCACAAACCAGCCAGCCAGGCCTTCTGACGTGCCCCGCCCTGCGGCTGGCTGGCACATTCACACCCCGCCAGGGCCAGGGCCAGGGCCAGGGCCGGACGCTCTCCTGTTGATTTCTAGAAGGAAAGAAACCCGGCGTTGAGGCCAGCCTCGAAAAATATAGGTCACATCTCGGTTTCTGTGGTTACCAGATCCTGTCAGCCACCAGGGACGCCCTGCCCTCCCTTGGGGGCGATGCCAAGGTCCTGAGGCCTGGCAGCCTGAACTGGGGGTTCTGCAGCTGCACCCCCAAAAGCCTTCGGGCCTGCATAGGGCAAGGGCAGGGTGGGGGGAGGCTTTGCACTTCAGCCCAGAGGTGAAGGGCTCCGTGGCACTGCCCACGGGGCTCTGAGGAGCCCAGAGTCCACCATGGCTGCTGCGGGGAGCGCCCCCCTCCCGGGCTGGGGCAGTGCCCGCCCAGAGGAGGAGGGTGGAGGCCGGGTGGAGGCCAGCAGGCGGCCTGGGGAGGAACAATGTGGTCGGTTGTCTTGCGGACTGTCAGCCTCTCGTTCCCGGATCTTCCTTTCCACGCCCCTTGGCCTCCCCGCCACAGGCCGGGCGCGCCGGGAAAGAGCCCCCTTATTTGGTGCTGGAGAGAAGGGGGGAAGGTGAACCCAGATGCCTGCGGCATTGGGTCATCCGCCCAGCAGGGGTGGGCCGGCCCGCGGTGCAGCGCCGGCTCCTGCCGCCAGGTGGCGGCGCTGAACAGCCGTCTGGCGGGGGAGACCCTGAGTGGTAAACAAGTCTGCAGGTCTGGCTGGCACCTCTGCCTGGTCTGGGGGGGGGGTGGGGGGGGGTCTCCCCTCCTTTGTGTGCGCGCTGGAAGGGAGGTGGGAGCTGTCGGAGGGGGAGATGCAGGGGGCGGCAGAGGAGCAGGAAAATTAAAAAAACACACACACAAAAAACAGAGCCTTTTAAAATATATATATTTTATTGATTTTTTTTTTACAGAGTGGAAGGGAGAGGGATAGTTAGAAACATCGATGAGAGAGAAACACCGATCAGCTACCTCCTGCACACCCCCACCCGGGATGTGCCTGCAACCAAGGTACATGCTCTCTGGCCCCTTGAGTGTGGCTCTTCCACAAAATACCCTGTGCGGGCACACACGTACAGTGCCATTGAAACTTCGTGGCCCATGCGCAGAAGTTGGTGTTCGGCTCTTGATATTTGGCTCTGCTGTTCGGCTGTTAATATTTGGCTCTGCTGACTAATGAGTTTGCCGACCACTGGGCTAGCTCATCTTCGGAACCTTTGGGGGAAAGAGTGTCCCCAGTGGACAGGCTTGGTTCGGGTGCTGTTTGGAGCCACCTCAGAGAGAGCGAGAGCCCTGCCCTGCTCCCCAACTCCTGGCAGGGGGTGGCGCTGGCTTCTCCAGCACAGTCTTCTCCTGGCCCCGCCCACTCCAGGCATCTCTCTCTCTCTCTCTCTCTCTCTCTCTCTCTCCACCACATTTCTGCACCCCCTCCCCAACCTATTTTTTCTTCTTTTTCTCATCCCTCAGTGGGTAGACTGGTGGGGCTCCAGGATTCCTGAGAAAGGTGTCAGCCGCCATCTGTTCTGTGGCTGCTTTTCAACCCAGGAACGCGAGGCGTCAACTCGACGCGGGTGCGAGATGCTGGCGGGCCCATGGCGGGCTCAGGCGCGGGGCGGGTGTTCGCCTCCTCTGCAGGGTCCGCCTTGGACAGCAGCGAATGCCGGGCCTCCTTGGGGTGTGCCGGGGCTGCCTGGGGGGAGTCCTACCGCACGGGGATCCCGGATGATAGCAAAAACCAGGCCCGGCTGGCGTGGCTCAGTGGTTGAGCGTTAACCTAGGAATCAGGAGGTCAGGGTTCGATTCCTGGTCAAGGGCACATGCCTGGGTTGCGGGCTCGATCCCCCAATAGGGGGGCGTGCAGGAGGCAGCCGATCCGTGATTCTCTCTCCTCATGGATATGTGTGTCTCTCTCTCCTTCTCCCTTCCTCTCTGAAATCAATAAAAAAATAAAAAGAGCCAAAACCAGTTTGGCTCAGTGGATGGAGCGCCAGCCTGCGGACTGAAGGGTCCCAGGTTCGATTCTGGTCAAGGGCATGTGCCTTGGTTGCAGGCACATCCCCAGTAGAGGGTGTGCAGGAGGCAGCTGATGGATGTTTCTCTCTCATTGACATTTCTAACTATCTGTCCCTCTCTCTTCCTCTCTGTAAAAAATCAATAAAATATATTTTTAAAAAATACTAATTATAGCCGAAACCGGTTTGGCTCAGCGGTAGAGCGTCGGTCTGCGGACTGAAAGGTCCCAGGTTCGATTCCGGTCAAGGGCATGTACGTTGGTTGCGGGCACATCCCCAGTAGGGGGTGTGCAGAGGCAGCTAGTTGATGTTTCTCTCTCATCGACGTTTCTAACTCTCTATCTCTCTCCCTTCCTCTCTGTAAAAAATCAATAAAATATATTTTAAAAAATACTATATATATATATATATATATATATATATATATATATATATATATATATATAAAAGGTCCCCAGCCCCAGAAAAGTCTATACCAGAACCTGCTCTACAGGGCCCTGGGCCATGGGATCCAAAGCCAGGATCATCACACAGGCAGGCGCCGGCCGCCGGTCTCGAACCCTGTTGGGCAATAGGGCCCTGTGGCCCCGGGGAGGACACCCCGGATCCCTCTTCTCTCCGTGGGGAGCCAGGACCCGCGTAGGGAGGAAGGTGGGTCCTCCCCTCCCTGTGGGAGCTTCCAAAGAGACGGGGTGGGGGGCGGGACCTGTGGCTCCCCGGTGGTTGCTGAGGGGTGAGTTTCTCTAGGCTGAGGGGTGAGTCAGAGATGCCAGGAGCTGATAACGTGAGCGAAGCCTCTATAAAAACC
The DNA here is from genome assembly GCF_964339955.1 of Pipistrellus hanaki. Taxonomy (NCBI): domain Eukaryota; kingdom Metazoa; phylum Chordata; class Mammalia; order Chiroptera; family Vespertilionidae; genus Pipistrellus; species Pipistrellus hanaki. The sequence goes on from NC_140523.1 coordinate 1,242,598, forward strand.
GGTGGGGCAATCGCAACTTCGCACCCAAACCTCTGTCCTCTGCTGACGAAGGAATGGAGACACCGCCCAAGGAGCCCTCTCTCCCTCTCTCTCTCTCTCTCTCTCTCTCTCTCTCTCTCTCTCTCTCTCTCTCTCTGTCCCAAGGGGACCCACCTCTCCACTGCAGCGTCTCTGTGTTCATTTCTTCCTTGCCAGGATCTGGGCTCCTGCAACTTTTCCTCTCTCCGCCTCACTTTCTCCGAAAGGCCTGTTTGCACCAGCTCAGGGACCACGTGCAAACACTGTGGGTTTTGCGCGATCTCCGTGGTTAGCCGCTCCCCTCGGCTGAGGGTCAGCACGCAAGCAGCCGCCACAGATGCTCCCCCTCACCGAATGCACGTCGCTGTGTTTCCGAGTAAAACTTTACATCGATTGATTTTAGAGAGGAAGGGAGAGGGAGAGAAGGAGAAACGTCAGTGATGAGAGAGAATCATGGACTCCGCTGCCTCCTGCACGCCCCCTTACCGGGCACACCCCGCGCTGGGGATGTGCCCTGACCGGGAATGGAATCGTGACCTCCTGGTTCACAGGCCAACACTCAACCAATGAGCCACGCCAGCTGGGTCCTAATAAAACTTTGTTTGCAAAAATACACAGGGGCCTAAGATGCTGGCCCATGGACTGCTGTCTATCCTGCAGAATAAAAGGCAAACAGGCAAATTGTTTTCTCAACCTGGAGTTCGATCAGCAGGCAGGCAAGCCAACCACACATGCCCCCCCCCCGTCCCCCCACCCCTGCCAAGCTGGCCAGACCCCACCCATGCACGAATTCATGCACCGGGCCTCTAATATTTTTATACCCTAAGTGGCCAGTTTATTATCATGCGTTCAGAGATTTGTAATCATCTGGCCACTCCGTGTATTTTCAAAGAAGAAGGAGCTGGGACAGATACTCCACGACAGGCCTCACCCGCACGCTGACAGAGCCGCCCATGGGGCTGCTGTGGGCTCCTGCATGCCAAGGTGCCCAGCCCTGCATGGCAGAAGGGCTGGTTCCCCGAGGTCCCCTGCGTGCGCTGCAGGCACCGCCAGGCGCCCATGGAGGCAGTGGCATGTCGGAGGCGCCCAGGGTCAGAGCTGGCAAAACCGCAATTGCTGGAAAGCCTCGGAGATCTGAGCCAGACAGGCCGGGGAACAAGAGAAGGGCAGAGAGCGGGGGCGGGGAGGCACCTGCAGGGATCCAGGGCGTGCCAGCCCGTTCTCCTGTGTTGGGCAGAGCATCCCTGCGAACCAGGAAGATCACGGGCGTGGCAGAAACCACAGCGCGAGCTCGGGGTGGTCAGTTCCTTCTATAAACATTCCAGGGCTGATCAGTGTGCCCCACGGGGATCTTTTTTAAAAATATATATATATATATATTTTATTGATTTTTTCACAGAGAGGAAGGGAGAGGGAGAGAGAGGTAGAAGCACCGATGAGAGAGAAACATCCATCAGCTGCCTCCTGCACACCCCCTCCTGGGGATGTGCCTGCAACCAAGGTACATGCCCTTGACAGGAATCGAACCTGGGACCCTTGGTCCTCTGCCAACCGATGCTCTATCCACTGAGCCACACCGGTTAGGCCTCCACGGGGATCTTTTTAAAATGATTTTTTTAGCCCTGGCCAGCCTGCAGACTGAAAGGTCCCGGGTTCCATTCCCAGTTAAAGGCACAGGCCCCGTTGCAGGCTCCATCCCCAGTAGGGGGCATGCAGAAGGCAGCTGATTCATGATCTCTCTCATCATGGATGTTTCTCTCTCTCTCTCTCTCTGCCTCTCCTTCCTGTCTGAAATCAACACAAATATATATATATTTTAAAAGCAGTCCCAGCCCTAGCTGGTTTGGTTCCATGGATAGAGCGTCAGTCAGCCTGCGGACTGAAGGGTCCCAGTGTTTGATTCTGGACAAGGGCACATGCCTGGATTTAGGGCTTGATCCCCAGTGGGGGGTGTGCAGGAGGCAGCCCATCAATGATTCTCTTGCATCACGGATGTTTCTCTCTCTCTCTCCCTCTCCCTTTCTAAAAATCAATAAAATATATTAAAAAAAAAAAAAAAAAAAAAAAAAAAAAAAAAAAAAAAAAGCAGTCCCAGCCACACCAGTTTCCCCTTTCCCCTCCCCGGTCATTAGGAGAGACTGACACCTTGGTCTTTATCAAGAAATCGCGTTCCCTAAATGGGGATGCGAGTAATTAATTAGCTCAGCATGCAATCAGCGCCACGATCTTCTTCAAAGCTATTTATGCATTTTTAAAGGCAGATTGCGTGTTCCAGGGGAGCCTCTTAACCCCGGCCAGAATGCATTTACAGCTCGCCTGGGGCGAGGACACCGACCTGGGGCCTGGGGTTCTCTCTCCTCAGGACTCACTTCTTTGAGTCAAGCCATGTGGTCGTTTTTGGGGGTCGTCCCCAAACGAACCCCTTTTCTCTCAAGGCAGGAGTGTCCTAACCGGGCGCTCCAGGTCAATAAAGCCACTCCCCCAGAACTCGGGTCTTCCTTTCATTTGTTTTAGTTGTTGTTATTTTTTTTAATATATTTTATTGATTTTTCACAGAGAGGAAGGGAGAGGGATAGAGAGTTAGAAACATCGACGAGAGAGAATCATCGATCGGCTGCCTCCTGCACACACACACACACACACACACACACACACACACACCCCGGGGATGTGCCTGCTACCAATGTACATGCCCTTGACCGGAATTGAACCTGGGACCCTTCAGTCCGCAGACCAACGCTCTATCCACTGGGCCAACCCGGTTTCGGCTGTTGTTGTTTTTTAATGTGCTTATGGATTTTACAAAATATGTATTGCCTTCTACTGTCATTTTACTTTAGTTTTGAGGAAAGAAGTTCAACATGAAATGTGTCATTTCAGTTGCAACTTCTCTCTCTTTTTAAAAATATATTTTTATTTGATTTCAGAGAAAAAGAGAGAGAGGGAGGGGGAGCACCTGGGATGAGAGAGCATCACGCATCAGCTGTCTCCTGCACGCCCCCTCCTGGGGATCGAGCCCACATGTGCACTGACCAGGAATGGAACCTTGACCTGCAGGTTCATGGGGTTGAGACTCGACCACTGAGCCACGCCGGCCATGCTCTCCTGCTTTTTAAAAGGGACTTTTCTAATTGTTGGGGGGGGGGGGCAGGGGGAAATGTGAGGTATATCACTCCCACTGCTGACCCTGAAGCTCCCCACTGCCAGGAACCAATTCATAATTCCAAGAGTTTCATCAAAAGGTTGATGCGACTTGGGCTCAACAAGGGCTGAGTCATATGTCATTATCTGTTGGGGGGAAAAAAAAGCATTTCCCCAAACCTGAATAGGCTTGTTTACTACCAGACAGCTCAGAGCATCTTAAATCTGCATGTTAGTGCCTCCTGTTGGCCAAACGCCTGCACAGCTGTAGGCTACTCCCCAAACTGACAATGCTTCTGTAAACCTTACCCTTTGACGTATATGTCTCCACCTTTGCCTTAGGACGAATTGTGTTAATAAATAGCATGGGGTCCTTAGACAAGGGGTAGCCTTCAGTTCCTTTCTCTAGATTCCTGAACCCTTTGTAAGGCTGGGACAAGAACCCCTGGCACCCCACCTTGGCTGCCCCAGGGCAAATTTCCTAGGGATGAATTTTTTCTTTGAAACTCAAGTCCTGGCCCCCAAACGGGTGATATTGGTGCCTAAACTGTAACCACCATTGTAACCCTTGAGGCTTTTACATTGTAGCAACAGCCCTACCTGCGTTGCTCAGTGGTTGAGGGTTGATCTATGAACCAGGAGGTCATGGGTTCAATTCCCAGTCAGGACACCTGCCTGGGTTGCAGGCTTGATCACCAAGTATGGGGATCTCATCCTTGATGCTTTCTCTCTCTCCCCTCTCCCTTCCTCTCTGAAACCAATAAAAATAAAAATTTTAAAAAGTAAATTGTAGCGATAGACAGAACAAGTTTGGAGCTGGTGATTTTAATCCTGAGAGTTTGTGTCTTTTCCATATTGTTTCCACCCTAGCTCCCACCCCACTCCCCCACCCCCATCTCCAACCCAACTTGGATTCAGCCTTCAACTTTATTTCGTCATTGCTCTGCTTTTTGAATCCCTCTCCCTATCTGAGGCACACTTGGCCTTGAATTTCCACTTTGCTTCCCCTAGTTGATTGGGTTACGAAACCACAACAACCTAGTTTTAAAATCCAGCCAGGCGCACCGAGATTTGTATGCCTCACGTGTCCGCAGAGAGGTGGCATCTGTAACCAGATAGGAATCTATTCTAATCGGCGTGCGCGTATGAATATTTATTCAGGGTTTTCTCAAGTGATGGCCACAGCAGTCACTCCTTTCATCTTGATATTTTCCTCTTGAGTCACTAACTCTTTTTTTTTTTTTAATTTAATTTATTTTTATTGATTTCAGAGAGAGAAAGCAGGTCAGGTGTGTGTGGGGGGCGGAGGGGAGAAACATCAGTGAGGAGAGAGAATCGTGGATCGGCTGCCTCCTGCACAGCCCCTACTGGGGATAGGAGCCCACAACCCGGGCATCTGCCCTGATGGAGGAATTGAACTGTGACCTCCGTGACCTCCTGGTTCATAGGTCAACGTTCAACCACTGAGCCACACCTCTTGGGCATTAAGTCAGTAACTCTTTTAACGTGTCCTTGGGTCCTTTGATAGAAAGATTTTTTTTTTTTTTTAGAAAAAAATATATTTTTATTGACTTCAGAGAGGTAGAGAGAGAAACATCCATGATGAGAGAGAATCACGGATCGGCTGCCTCCTGCACACGCCCCTCCTGGGGATCGAGCCCGCAACCCGGGCATGTGTCCTGACCGGGAATTGAACCTTGACCTCCTGGTTCCTGGGTCGACACTCAAACCGGGCCTGGCAGAGTTGACCTAACACTACAATGATTGCTCACTTGGCTCCCTTTCGAGGTTACAGCACGACCGTCTCTCTGGGGTGAATCACTTGGGTGTGAAACACGTTTTCTCATCCAGCAAACGTAACGGAGACCCTCTGAGTGCCAGGCCTCGGGCTCCTTTGGGGAATGTGGTGGTGGTGGCAAAAATGTGGACAGATCTGACCTGTCACCGTGCCAGGAGGGGAAGCCGTGCCAAGGGCTCGGGAGGCCCGAGAAGGGGGCCTCTGATCTGCCTGTGGGAAGCCAGGAGGGCTTCCCAGAGGAGGCGGCAACTCAGGGCAGCCAGTTCCCACAGAGCTTGAAGGCACTCTCTATACCCGTTAGCGTCCGGTCTGTCTACACATAGCAGAGATGCACCATGAGTGGCTAGCACCGGATAGAAGTTGGTTTCTCACACGCATATCCCGAGCCCAGCAGTGATACGGAAACTCTGTGGTAGGCGGCAGCAGCCTGCGGCCCTTCTGCCTTGGGGCACTGCCATGCTCGACCTCCATACTTGGATTGTAGGTTCAATCCCACCCTCCCCCGGCCCCCATGGTCTGAGTGTGTGCAGGAAGCAACCAATCTATGTGTCTCTCGCACATTGATGTTCCTCTCTCTCTCTCCCCCCTCTCCCTTCCACTCTCTCACTCTCTAAAACAAAAAAACAAACAAAACACAATGGGCAGAAACCTGTTTGGCTCAATGGATAGAGCGTCGGCCTGCAGATTGAAGGGTCCCGAGTTCGATTCCAGTCAAGGGCATGTACCTTGGTTGTGGGCACATACCCAGTAGGGGGTGTGCAGGAGGCAGCTGGTCGATGATTCTCTCTCATCGATGTTTCTGGCTCTCTGTCCCTCTCTCTTCCTCTCTGTGAAAAATCAATAAAATATATATAAACACACACACACACACACACACACACACACACAATGGGGCCCTAACCAGCTTGGCTCAGTGGATAGAGTGTCGGCCTGCAGACTGAAGGGTCCCGGGTTCGAATCCAGTCAAGGGCACGTACGCTGGTTGCAGGCTCAATACCCTGCACTGGTCAGGGTGTACAGAGGGCAACCAATTAATGTGTCTCTCTCTCACATCGATATTTCTCTCTCTCTGTTTCTTCCCCCTCTCTTCTACTCTCTCTAAAAACCAATGGAAAAATGTCCTCGGGTGAGGATTAGCAAATAAATAAAGTTAAAAATAAAGAAGTAAAATAAACAAATGAAAATCTATTACATTGGCCTGGCTATAGTGGCTCAGTGGTTGAGCGCCGACCCATGAACCAGGAGGTCACGGTTCTATTGCCAGTCATGGCCCATGTCTGGGTGGCAGGCTCCATCCCCAGTAGGGGGCGTGCAGGTGGCAGCTCAATCCATGATTCTCTCTCATCATGGATGTTTCTATCTTTCTCTTCCCGTCTCCCTTCCTCTCTGAAATCAATAAAAAGATATATATATATATTTAAATCGATCACTTTGTTCCACATAGCTGCAAGGGAGCCGAGGGAATGAGGGCCTTAACTCCATGGCAAGAGCTGGGGTTGTTACTAAGGAAGAAGGGGAAGACTGGGGAGGCGACCCGCTGTCTAGGTCAGAGTGGTGATGGTGGTTGGAGTGAGTGGCGGCGAAGGAGGGGAAGGGAAGCTTATCTCGTTTCAAGGAATAGATAAAGATAAGTAGGTCAATTTGCCCTAGAGTTTGGTTTGCCAGAAGATAAGGCTGGAGAAACACGCAGAGGCTGGGTTAGGGAAGGTCTCGAACGCCCTGTGGAGGAGCTGAATTTTAGAAGGCATTTCCCCTTGGGACACAGAGGAGAGGAGAGGGACTGGGACATCCTTCGGAGGTGATCATAGCCTTTCAGGAAAGCAACGAGGAGGACAGCCGGTGTCTTCAGGGGCCAGGAGAAGGGATGGAAGAGATACCGGAGAGGCAGAACTGGTCGGATGGAGGTGGGAAGGGAGACATGGCCCCAGGTGGCCGACACCCTGGCCTGTGGCGCGTCTGACCCCATGGGCAGAGACCACAGGGAAGGGTGGAGGAGGCAAGTTGAGTGTCTGCCCGCTGGTGGTCAGTGTGCATCATAGCGACCATTTGGTCATCCTTTTATTAGATAGGATTATTTTTCTACAAGACGGGCAGGCTGGGGAGGACAGGAGACGGGAGAGGGAAAAGGGAAGCGGGCTAAGAGCCAGGCAGGACTGAGACCATTTTGGCATGGTAAGGGTTGGGTACCACCCCTCCCCACCCCCTCACAGCCCCCCACATCTACCTGCAAACAGCCCAGGGGCCGCAGGAAGCACACACACAGCTCTCTCCGCCCGAAAAGGGACAAGAGTCATCGATTCCGGTGCCCACAAAGTTTTCTGAGTTTTTTTTTGTTTTGTTTTTTTTTTATATATATTTTATTGATTTTTCCCAGAGAGGAAGAGAGAGATAGAGAGTTAGAAACATCGATGAGAGAGAATCATCGATCAGCTGCCTCTTGCACACCCCCTACTGGGGATGTGCCCGCAACCAAGGTACATGCCCTTGACCGGAATCGAACCCAGGACCTTTCAGTCCGCAGGCAGACGCTCTATCCACTGAGCCAAACCGGTCCCGGCGGTTTTCTGAGTTTTTGAGTTCCGGCGGATGGTGACCCACCGTGGCAAGGTGGGGCCACAGGGAAGACGTCAGAGGATCCCCCATCCCATGTCGGGGTGCTCGCTGCAGCCGGCAGGCCGGGCAGGGCTGCTGCTGCTGCTGCTGCTGAGCGGTGGGCATCAGCCAGGGTCCTAGGAATCCCCGTTCCCTGGTCCTGCTCTCGGTGATCTGACGTGGCGGTACCCCTTCCCTGCACCACCGACAGCACTAATCAAAATAGACGGCGTGTATTTTTAAAAAGCCGGCAGCAGATTGTCATGGCGATAAATCATTGTATCGCGGCGCTGCCATGGCAACCATGTCCGTGTGTCACGGAGACCAATCAAGTCCTATGTAAAAAAATCTGTCTAAATTTAGGTGTTTGAAAAGAGTTAAAATAGCCGACGGGCCCGGAGAGGTAACGTGGAAACGTGTTGGGGAATCTTGGCTGGAGGAGGTATTTTTAGCCGTTGAGAGAGAAAAAAAAAAAAAAAAAATCTGAATCGCTTATTGTTGTGGTTCTCCATGCGATGCAAATTATAAGTCTCAGCGCCCCTGTTTGTCACAGATATGAATATTATGTGTTACAGATTCGTAAAGGCTTTAATGAGCAGAAGCCTAGAGCGTGCGCTTTCTCTCTCTCCCGCTCTCACTGTCTCATTCGTTCACTCTCTCTTCTTCCAAAGTAATGTAGTCCTAGCTGGTTTGGCTCAGTAGGTAGAGCATCAGCCTGTGGACTGAAGGGTCCTGGGTTCGATTCCAGTGTGTGTGTGTGTGGGGGGAGGGTAGAGGGGGACACGTGCAGGAGGCAACCCATCGAGGGGTGCCTCTCACACCCGTCTTTCTCTCTGTCTTTCCCTCTCTCTTGCGCTCTCTCTAAACATCCATGGCAAAATAGCCTCGGGTGAGGATTTAAAAAAAAAAAAAAAGTAAGCAAGTAATTTACAAGGCGGAACACCGTCAGTCATACCTTTCCCCACGTGCGTCTAACAGCACAGCATTAACGGGATAACAGGTTACATTAGCAAAGCCGAGTTTCCATACTCCTGGCATTGACCCCCCTCTACCCCCCGCCCCCCGAAGCATTTGTGACTGCATCTCTGTGAGCAGGTGCCCGGGAGCCCCAGACCCCCACTCCTCCCTGTATTTCCCTCCTGACTTCAGCTCCGTTCTCCTGAAATGACAAAGCTGTGGTGGTGTTTTTTTCACAGATGGGTAAGTCTTGGGCCGTGAAAGGGACGCCTCCAGGTCTAAGGGAATGACATGGAAACATGCTGCAGGCGACAAAACCAAAATAAGACCTCTGTCACCCCACCTCCCTCTTTCCTTTGGTTTTGTTGAAATAAAAATGTCACAAAAAAAAAATTTTTTTTTTTTTTAGCCTTGACCGGTGTGGCTCAGTGGGAAGAGCATCGGCCTGCGGACTCAAGGGTCCCAGGTTCAATTCCGGTCAAGGGCATGGACCTTGGTTGCGGGCACATCCCCAGGAGGGGGTGTGCAGGAGGCGGCCGATCCATGTTTCTCTCTCATCGATGTTTCTTCTAAGACTATAGAATACGACCTCACCCATTTTACAGAAGGAAAGACTGAGTCACCTTCTCTCTCTCTCTCCCCCCAATTCGGTCTTCAGAACCACTTCTCGGACGGTGTCTCTCCAGGAAACCCAAAAGCCGTGGAGTGTTGACGTTGGTTGTTGAGTGGCGTGTGACACGTGTGTGTGTGTGTGTGTGTGCGCGCACGCGCGCCATAGAGCTGGCAGCAAAGTGATCTTCCTGATTACGTTTTGCTGAGGCTGACAGAAAAGTCACTCGCGTCTCCTGAGCCTCCACCAGCTGGGAAGCAGAGAATGATTTGCAATTGGGCGGGGGGTGGGGTGGGGGGGGGGAGGAGAGGGCGAGCGGGAGGCTGCTTTGAGATTCCCTACGTGGCCATGTTTTCAAACAAATAAATCAACGGGGGGAAACATCTGTAGCACGTGACCAAGCAGAAGAGCAAGGGTTAATATCATTTTGTCCTAAAATATATTTTCATTGATGTCAGAGAGGAAGGGAGAGGGAGAGGGAGAGGAGAGAGAGAGAGAAATATCCAGGATGAGAGAGAGTCATGGATGGGCTGCACGCCCCCTACTGGGGATGGAGCCCACACCCCGGGCCTGTGCCCTGACCGGGAACTGAACCGTGACCTCCTGGTTCAGAGGTTGATGCTCAACCACCGAGCCAGGCCGGCTGTGCGAGAGTTAATATCTTTATTCTATAAGGAGCTCAGGCACATTGCTAATAGCAACACGACACCCCAGCAGATACAATGAGCAACACCTTGTACTTGTATATGTTCAATGTCTAAGAAAAGAAATATTTCCAGCAGGGAAATATGGAAATGGCTGTTCAAACGTTGCATTTTTGCTCAGCCTCCCTCTAGCCAAAGCTATTTGAACAGGAGTCACTTTTACACGGGCCCGGGAGATCAATTCCTGCATGAGTTTAGTTCTAGAGAAACTTTTTACAGAAGTAGTTTAATTTGTAAGCTCTTTTTTATTTATTTTTTAAAAAAGATTTTTTAATTAAAGGAGGGAGGGACAGATAGAGGGAGGTTAAGGAGAGAGAAACATCCATGTGAGATGGAAATATAAATTGGCCTGGCCGGCGTGGCTCCGTGGTTGAGTGTCAACCTATGAACCAGGAGGTCAGGGTTCAGTTCCTGGTCAGGACACATGCCCGGGTTGGGGGCTTCATCCCCAGTGGTGGGGGTGGGGTAGGGGTGAGAGGCATGCAGGAGGCGGCTGACCCATGATTCTGTCTCATCATTGATGTTCTCTCTCTCTTTCACGCTCTCTTCCTCTCTGAAATCAATAGGAAATATATATAAAAGAAACATAAATCAATTGTCTCCTGCACTGTCTCCCCCCCCCCCCCCCCCCGCCAAAAAAATCAGGGATGGAGCTAACAACCCAAGTATGTGCCCTGACCAGGTATCGAACCAGCAACCTTTTGGTGCATGGGACCATACTCAACCAACTGAGCCACGCCGGCCAAGGCTATAAACTCTCTTCTTTTTTTAAAAAAAGGCAGCAAAACTGCCCCCCTCCCTCAAAAAGCAAACAGAAAAACCAACCACCCTGTAACTCCATGTCCTGGACCAGAACTTTTTTTTTTTTTTTAATCTGTTATCCCCGAGTTGCCCGGGAGCTTGGGGCCAGGGCATGGCCTATCCGGCTGTAATCAGCCCCGAACATCTCTGCCTTCTGTTTCCTCCAGGTTATCTGTGTCCTGTGGTTTCGCCGCTTTGATGTCTTCGTCTTGAAGTTGCCTCAGAAGCCGGTAGGTCCGGGACTGGAAAACAAACGCGCGGAGAAAAGGGTTTTGTGATCGAAAGAGAACAGACTCATTGTGTGTGTGTGTTATTATTTTTTTAAATATACATATAAAGATGCAAATCTTTATAAAGTCTTCCCCAGGGGCCACCTAGATAGAGTATATGTTTTTATGTCTAAGAATGGACAAGCTTCCCCCCGGCTACACACACACATCTAAATAATGAAAGGCACTGAAACTTTGTTAATAACACCGAGTTTAAAGTATGATTGAAATTTAAAAATAGATATTTTCAGTTTATTAAAAAATACACACACACAGCCAAAGCCGGTTTGGCTCAGTGGTAGAGCGTCGGTCTGCAGACTGAAGGGTCCCAGGTTTGATTCCGGTCGGGGGCATGTACGTTGGTTGCGGGCACATCCCCGGTGGGGGGTGTGCAGGAGGCAGCTGTCGATGTTTCTCTCTCATAGATGTTTCTAGCTCTCTATCTCTCTCCCTTCCTCTCTGTAAAAAATCAATAAAATGTATTTAAAAAAGAAAAAGAAAAAAAAATACACACAAAACAAAAAACAGAGGGTGAGGACCTAGCTGGTTTGGCTCAGTGGATAGAGCATCAGATCAGCCTGAGGACTGAAGAGTCCTGGGGTCGATCTTGGTCAAGGGCATGTATCTTGGTGGTAGGTTCAATCCCCAGCCCTGGTTGGGACACCTGTGGGAAGCAACCAATCAATGTGTCTCTCTCACATCAATGTTTCTCTCTCTCTCTCTCTCTCTCTCTCTCTCTCTCCCTACCTCCTTTTCTCCCTCCCTTCTACTAGGATATGCAACTAGGATATGAAAATGTTCCGACTCAACTTTGAAAGCTTAAAGAAAAAATTTTTAAATTCATCTCATATGCATAATAAAGGAAGTTACCAAAGGTTTCTATAAACGTTTTATAGGAAATAATCTGAATTTTAAAAGAAAAATTCTTCCCAGAAATATTAAGGGGAATGTCAAATCAGAATTATTTATTCCCCTGGCTTTCTTTTTGATGTAGTCCTTACAGGCAAAGAGCATGCTTGCAATTTGCCAAAAATGGATAATTGTGTTATTTCAAATTAATGGAAATAGGACAACCCGAGGCGGGGTTATGTTATTTAAATGACTATTGATGATCTTAAATTATTTTTAATAAAAACATAGGGTGTTATCCCTGTTAACACAAGAAATTACTTAATCATTAATTCCTTCCATCTGCAAGGGAGCTGAAAAAGTCGACCGCACTTACAAAAGAGGTGTTTCATTTATTTAAAAGGCTGCAGTTTGTGTGTGTGTGTGTGTTGTTGTTTTTTTTATTTTGTAGGGTAGTTATTAAACCTAATCATTTAAGATTCTGTTGAATGCTAGCTGGACAAATTGCACTAAAGAGTGGGGTGTGGAAAGCCTATTTACCGGCAGGAAAGACATCCAAAATGAGGAGGATTTGCAAAATAGGTGCAAAGGCGATCCAAACAATGTTTATTGGAGGTCCTCATGTGAACACAGAATTTTCATCGGACACAGAGGCAATCTGTGTTTCTCTGTTTAATCCTCACTCAAGGGTATTTTATTGATTTGAGAAGGGGGGGGAGAGGGAGGTAGAGAGAGAAACATCGATCGGTCGACTCCTGTACACCCCTACGGGAGGTGGAACCGGAAACCTTTGTGGTGTATAAGACAACACTCCAAACCACTGAGCCGCCCTGCCAGGGCCAAAGGCAGCCTCTCTATCTCATGATGTTTGATACTCGTTTTAGGTTATAACCGAGGACTGCCATGATTCAGAAAAGCTTCCTTCAAATCATCACACACACACACACACACACACACACACACACACATCTTAAAAGCAAAGTTTTCTTTTACATTTGAGTTTTAAACTTTTATATAAAGGAAGTTTCAAAGATACATTTGAGTTTCAAAATTCAGCAGATTTCACTCTTAAAAATTGTATTATTTTATTTTTTTAAATATATATTTTAAATATATTTTATTGATTTCAGAGAGGAAGGGAGAGAGAGAGAGAGAGTATTGAGTATTGACCTGTGACCTCCTGGTTCATAGGTCAATACTCAATCACTGAGCCACGGTGGCTGGGCAAAAAAAAAAAAGTCTTCATTTTAAAATCTTAGTTATTAAAACGGTGATATATTCTACTCTCTCTGCTTTCCCACAGATTTGGGCATTTTAATAAAAACATTGAAAATTAAGTAATACAGCCTCTGGCGTCCTTCCCTTGTGTCTCCTCTCCAGAAACCACTCGGTTGGATCCCCACACTTCAATCCTGCAAAGCTGGACCCCACCCCACTGCCGGTGACCTAGGTGAGGGGCCAGAGGGAGCACCTTCTCCCGCTGGGAACGGGGCCGCCGCCTGTGACCTGGCCCGAGGCTCAGCCACCAGCGTGAGCACCTCCCGCCAGCATCGCGCAGTCCAGACGCATAACCGTGACCTCACTGAGCCCCGCGTCTCACCGCAGGTACGTGCATGGCGCCCTGTGCCTGGCGGGCTGGGACAGAGGCTTACAGGGTGTTGCTCTGTGTTTATATGGGGGAACATGGTCCTACAGCGTCTGGACCCATGAAGGCAACCTCGCTGGAGCTGGGGCCCTGGAGGTCCCAGCACCAAGCCAGGTCCATGGGCCCTGGGCGGAGCTTTGTGGAATGATGCCAATCAAATGGTGGAATGAGTCCATGTAGAAGGAGCTGTCAATCACGTGGTGGAATGAGTCCATGTAGAAGGAGCTGTCAATCAAGTGGTGGAATGAGTCCATGTAGAGGGAGCTGTCAATCAAGTGTGGAAGGTGGCCTGTTTCTGTAGTTCCCACTGAGGGGAACATGGATGTCACAGGTTGTGTTTAGGATCCTGGGGCTTTGCAGGGCTCGTGGTTGGTGGTGGGTATGGGGGTGCCAGCCGGGTGCTGGTCATGCAGGGGTGTTCGGTTTGCTGTATGCTGATGGTTTACCCCAAGTGGTGTCCTCTGATAGAAGCATTAGAAATTGCATAGCCCAGCTGGCGTGGCTCAGGGGTTGAGTACTGACCTGTGAACCAGGAGGTCACGGTGCGATTCCTGGTCAGGGCACATGCTCGGGTTGTGATCCCGATCCCCAGTAGAGGGCGTGCAGGAGGCAGCCGATCCATTATTCTTTCTCCTCATTGATGTTTCTCTCTCTCTCTCTCCCTCTCCCTTCCTCTCTGAAATCAATAAAAAAAGATTTAAAGAAAAAAATTTTACACACACACACACTCACAAATGTCTAACAGTTGTTACTTCTCAGATGGTTAGATTTTGAGCACCTTTTTCTCCCCCTTTGTACTTTACTGCATTATTCAAATATTTAATCGTGAGCAGGTATCGTTTTACAAAAATAATAGATTTTAAAAAAAAGAAAAAGGAAGTCTGGCCTTGACTAGGTTGGCTTGGTGGATAGAGTGTCGACCTGCAGACTGAAAGGTCCCAGGTTTGATTCCAGTCAAGGGCATGTACCTTGGTTTCAGGCACATCCCCAGTGAGGGGTGTGCAGGAGGCAGCTGATGTTTCTCTCATCGATGTTTCTAACTCTATCTCTCTCCCTTCCTCTCTGTAAAAAATCAATAAAATATTTTTTTTGAAAAAGAAACCTACGTAGACTTTTCCAAGTGAAGAAACAAAGAATAAAAAAATAGAGAATAATAAAAATAAAAATACATTGCAATTATTTAGATATACCATTGTGAAAGTAAATGCCAACGAATTAAATTTTCCTATATTAATTTTTTTTGAGGTTTTTTTTTTTTTAAAAAGAAAAACATACAAGTATATTTTACTTAAAAATACAGGAATATTCTGCAAGATGCAGAAAGAGTGAAAAGAATTGGTTGAAAAATAGCAAGCAAACATGATATCAAAGCAGAATGCAATAAGAAAGGGTGAAACAATCAAAGTTAGTTTATTATGTGACAGTAAAAGGCAAAAGAATTAGTAAAAAATGAAAATGGTTAAATTTATAGGCACTAAAACACATTCGAATTGTAAGATAAAATTGTAAGAAGCCAAGTTATAGCAGAAATCCTATTCCACCATAACAAGTCAATGAAGTGTGGGGGAGGGGGAAGGGAATAAGAATTTACAAAATGACAACGAATAAAGTTAAATAAGCAATTTTAAGGTGCAAAGTTGGAGGGAAAACACGAAATATGGAAAACGTTTACAGAAAAAACATTAACAAGACATTCCAATGAAGAAAAAGATACCAAAAAACTATATAAACACTACATTGTATAATATCACTGCAAAAAGTTAATATTTCACTTAAAAATGCAAAAATAACTAAATATCAATGAAACAAGTACATGGTCAGAGAGGAAACTTGAAGCACAATAACAAACCTTTTTAAAATGTGGAAAACAAAGGTAGTACCCATCAAATCCCTGAACTTGAGGGGAAAAAATGTGTTTAGTGCTGACTGGTGTGACTCAGTGGTTGGGTGTTTCCCCATGCACTGAAAGATTGCTGGTTCGATTCCCTGTCAGGGCACATGCCTGGGTTGTGGGCTTGATCCCTAGTAGGGGTGTGCAGGAGACAGCCGATCCACATTTTACTCTCCCATAGATGTTTCTCTCTCGCTCCCTCTCTTTCCTCTCTCTCAAAAAGCAGTCAAAATATTTTTTTTAACTTAAAAAAGGGAAATAAAAACGTGTCTAGAGAAAACTTACTGCTTTAAATGACTTTATTAAGAAGAAAGCAAAATTTCGACAACTAGAACTATACTTCTAAAAAAAAAGAAGAAGCAAGCAAAATCATTCAGGAAAATGAAATTCATGCAGAACGAAACAATTGGGACAAGAAATAGTTTCTGAAATACTAAGCAGAGATCTTTTCCTTACAAAAGACTGAAAATAAAATGAAATCCACTAGCAAATTCAATTAAAAAAAATTTTTTTAGAAACCAGTGAAAATGTAAAAATCAACAAAAAGAGACTAAACATCATTAGGGACTGTGTTGCCCATTTACAGTGGTGATGCATTTGGACATCCAAGTAAAAGAAATGATTTTACCAAAGTTACAGAATTTTAAATGATTCCATGAGAGCCTGAGCAAAGGAATAGACCAAGAGCTAACGGAAGGAGCTAGAGTTAGCCACATGGCTGCCTTTTCCTGCTTCAGAGTCACAAACGAGTTAACTGGAAATTTGAACTAACGCCTGAATTATAACCCATAAAATATTTATTTGGACTATTTCCGTTTATTCTAGCAGGCGAACACAGATTCTGTCCTTTTTAAAATATTTATTTATTTTTATTGATTTCAGAGAGGGAGCGAGCGAGCGAGAGAAACATCCAGGATGAGAGAGAATCATGGATTAGCTGCCTCCTGCACGCCCCCTACTGGGGATGGAGCCCCCAACCCAGGCATGTACCCTGACAGGAATTGAACCATGACCTCCTGGTTCCTAGGTCGATGCTTGACCACTGAGCCGCGCTGGCCGGGCTGATTCTGTCCTTGAAGCTGATAGCTCTGAAGGAAATCTCTCTCTAGATGCAGCTGCATATAAATGTGAAAATTTCTGTAAGTAGAATATGACACTATTTTTAAAAGTATTTTTTACCACGAAAGTTATCTGCCGGGTTTATAATAGGCTTTATCATAGCAATCTGTCCAGGTTAATGTAAATAAAGTTCTGAATAAAACCCCCAATGTAAATAATTTCAGGAACAAAGTTTATATGGCTTTAATAAAAGGCTAAAATATTTTATAAAGTTTAATGGTCTTTTCTCCTAAAAAATATTTTAAAACAGAAATAGAAAAACATTTTTTAACAAAATAAAACATACGAGTCTTTAATCAGTAACTTTTGAAGCATTCTGTTGAAAACCAAATAAAACAAAGAATTTTTTGTTGTTGTTGTTAAATTTTTAAGCCCATCTTTGGAGGTTCTTATTATCCTAACAACGCGTCCAAAAGGCACCAAACATCACCATGGTAAAAATTATTAAAAATTGTTATTTTAAGCTGCACCAGAAGAAACTAAGAATTCCAATGAAAAAATATTAGAAATAAGAAGAGAGCTTTTGAAAGTGTCCAGTAAAGGCGAAATCCACGAAATGCGGAAGTTTTTTTCTGGTAAAAACCAGCACGCAACTGGAAATTGGTTTGAGGCAATCCCATTCACGATACTTGAAAAAATATATATAATATTCCAGAATGACACTAATTCGGGTTGTGCAAAAACTCATAAAGGCTAAACTTTAAAAAGAGATGTAAAGAAAAACAACCAAATCAAGTAATGGGGGGAAAAAAGAATATATTTTCTCACATGTTAAGTTTTATCAATAGATCTGATTTGATTTCAATTAAACCTCTAAAAATACTTACAAAAATCTGGGGGGAAAAAATATATCCCAGTGTTAGGTCTCAAAAATAACTATGCCTGAATGGTAAATACTATTTTAAAGATGTTTCCTCTTGATGAAATATCAAAATCAAAGGAAAACAAAATATATGGTTATGGAAAAAACTTTGAATACACAGCTTAGTGACAATCAGAAAGCGAAAAACAGTTATGGTCTTGGTTAAAAAACAGAAACAGATTTAAACACGATAGAATGTGGAGGAATAGACGGTAATATACAAGAATTTGGAAAATGATAAATACAAAGCATGTGGAGAGGGAATGATTATTTAATGAAGGCATTAGAAATCAAAATAAAGAAAAAAATTAACTTTAGACCCTGACCTTAAACCTACAATAAACAGTGAGCAGATTCAATGGTAAAGTAATGAGAATAATAATTATGATAGGGACGTGAGGAGAACACAGAATAGTGCAATTTATGAAAATAGCTTTGGTTAGTCAAGCCGTGGGAAAAGTGGATGGACAGAATTTTATTTTTAAAAATAGCATAAGATTAAAAAAAAAAATCCTGTAAGTTGGAAAAATAAGATAGAGGATAGGTAAATGCTTATTCCCTATAATAGACTACCAATGCATATACGTTCATTAGGACAGAACCAAATACCAGTGTTCAGGAGACAAACGTGAAAAGAAAAGAAATCGTTTATTTTTTTATTTTATTTTTTAAAATATATTTTATTGATTTTTTTTTTACAGAGAGGAAGAGAGAGGAATAGAGAGTTAGAAACATTGATGAGCGAGAATCATCGATCAGCTGCCTCTTGCACACCCCCGACTGGGGATGTGCCCACAAGCAAGGTCCATGCCCTTGACCGGATCGAACCCGGGACTCTTCAGTCCGCAGGCTGACGCTCTATCCACTGAGCCACACCGGTTTCAGCTGAAAAGGAATAGTTTAAACAGCACACAGCCCTCGTAGGAAACACAACATCTGACGAACTCACCGCTACATCCTTCGACTTTAACTCAGTCAACGTGTCATCGCACACCCATTCAGTTCACATAAAGGAAAGCAAACGACAAGCCCCATGGCCGGCTGGTGGGGAGACATGGGACCCTGGTTGGCTGGTGGCCATAAAAATTGGTTCGTTTCTTCTGAAGAGGACCTGGACCGTGCATATCCCACACAAACAAAAGAACTTCCCCTCGGGGGGAAAAATAAATCTGCCTTTCAGAGTTGATTCTGATGAAATTAATTAAAAAAAAAAAAGTATAGACAGCCCTAGCCAGTGTGGCTAAGTGAATAGAGCATCTGCCTGCGGATGGAAGGGTCCCACATTCGATTCTGGCCCTGGACACATGTCCAGGTTGTGGGCTCGATCCCCAGTAGGGGGCATGCAGGAGGTGGCCAATCAATGATTCTCTCCCATCATTGATGCTTCTCTTTCTCCCGCTCCCTTCTTCTCTGAAATCAATACACACACACACACACACACACACACACACACACACACACAAATATATATATTAGAGGCCCAGTGCATGAATTCGTGCATGGGTGGGGTCCAGCCAGCCTGGCCAGGGAAAGGGGACATGGGCAGTTGGCCGGCCTGCCTGCTGGTCGAACTCCTGGTTGAGGGGACAATTTGCATATTAGCCTGTTATTATATAGGATATGCACTTAGTGGCCAGGTTATTATGTGTTTAGAGATCATCATAATCTGGCTACTCAGTGTATATTTTATTTATTTATTTTTTAAACTATATTTTATTGATTTTTTATAGAGAGGAAGCGAGAGGGATAGAGAGTTAGAAACATCGATGAGAGAGAATCATCGATCAGCTGCCTCCTGCACACCCCCTATAGGGATGTGCCCGCAACCAATGTACATGCCCTTGATCGGAATCGAACCCAGGACCTTTCAGTCCCCAAGCTGATGCTCTATCCATTGAGCCAAACCAGTCTCGGTTCGGTGTATATTTTAAAAAGAAGAGAACTTAGAGTACAATGAGGAAAAAAAAAATAGCCTCATATTAAAAAAAAAAAAAAAAAAAAAGATCAGAGTGTCACTTTTTGAAATTTATTCTGAAATTCAATTTTGTTTATTTTTCAGGAGGTTTTTCTTAGATAACTTGTCGGAAAGGCATGATTGATTGCTTGTGACTTGACTGTTTTAAAAATGAGGATCCTGGAATTTAATAAAGTGTATTGTTTTCTCATGGGCTTAAGACATCGAGACAGAAGATCCCATTCAAATGTGACGTTTAACCTTTTTCATTTTCCCCATAAAAATCTCATCTTAGTAAGCTGGCAAAAGAAATAAATTCAGCCAACCATTTTCAAGACAGAGGCTAGCTTTTTGTCTGCTTTGGAAACTCTTGCACACACAGAGATGTCTCCATACATAGGAGAATGGATAAAGCATGGATAGGAAAATCAGAAATTAGATGGACATCTGAGTTTCAAACCTTTCCAGTTGGACAGCTTAATTGTATAATCTAAAGCCACAGCCTGGCCGCCGTGGCTCAGTGATTGAGTGTCAGCCTATGAGCAAGGAGGTCACGGTTCGATTCCCGGTCAGGGCACATGCTGGGGGTGAGGGCTCAATCCCCAGGAGGGGGCAAGCAGGAAGTAGCCCATCTATGATTCTCTCTCATCATTGATGTTTCTCTCTCTCTCTCTCTCTCCCTCCCTCCCTGCCTTCCTCCCTCTCCCTTCCTCTCTGAAGTCAATAAAGATATTTAAAAAAATAAAACAAAACCACAGGTACCTAGGATCTATTCCATAAACCATATGTATGTTTTATAGTTGAGCAGAAACATAAAAAAAAATAGACTCATCGAGAGAGTGGGGACTTTGAGAGGTAGAACATCAAAGTAGAAATTGAGGCAGACGATCAATGATTCTCTCTCATCCCTTAGGTTTCTGTATCTCTTTCTCCCTCTCTCCTTCCTCTCTGAAACCAATAAAAATGTATATATATTTTAAAAAGTAGAAATTGAGCCGGGACCTGTTTGGCTCAATGGATAGAGCGTCGGCTTGGGGACTGAAAGATCCCAGGTTCAATTCTGGTCAAGGGCATGTACCTTGGTTGCAGGCATATCCCCAGTAGGGGGTGTGCAAGAGGCAGCTGATCGATGACTCTCTCTCATCGATGTTTCTGACTCTCTATCTCTCTCCCTTCCTCCCTGTACAAAATCAATAAAATATATTTAAAAAAAAAAGTAGAAATTGAACAGGCAAAGGATTCCTATTTAGAATGCATAAAGAATTCATCTAAATCAATAAGGAAGAGACCAAAGCATCCGTTTTAAAAATGGACGAGGCATTCAACTGGTAATAGCCAGAAGAGGAAGCTGGAATGACCAGTAAGTACAGGAAGAATCTCTCAGCTCCTCAAGCTGAGGGGGGGAAATGCAGCTGAAAACAGAGGAGGCATTTTAGACGCGTGAAATTCATGAAAATAAGGTCTAACAGCATCGGGACCGAGCACAGAGGCAGAGAGCAAAGTCTGCCTGGTAGGAGTGTGAATGAGGGAAGCCAGGCTGACGAGTCATTTGGGAAAATCTAGGGTGATTGAAGAGGTCCCTTCCCTGTACATACTTCAGAGGAACTCTTACACACATGCTTCAGGAGAGAGGAAGGAACAGTTAGAATCATCAGGGATGAGAATCATGGATCGGCTGCCTCCCACACGCCCCCTGCTGGGGATGGAGCCACAGTGCAACCCGGGCATGTGCCCTGCCTGACCGGGAATCGAACCGTGACCTCCTGGTTCCTAGGTTGATGCTCAACGCCTGAGCCTACCTTTGCCCACCCCTGCAGGGCCTTGGTATTTAATAGCATTTTCCGTGATCGCATGGCTTTCATACAGGGGGAAATGCTTCCGATTTCTTGTTTTCTCCGTCTGTACTCCTCCCACCAGCCGGTCATTGGCTGGTGGAAATCCCGGTGGCCCTCAAAGCCACCACCCCTGTCCCTGTTGGCTCTGAAGGTAGACATTCCTGTCCGTTTTCAGCTCAGGGCTCCCTCCAGTCATGGCTAAGGCTTTCGCTTCAAATCAGTAACATGGCCCTAACCGGTGTGGCTCAGTGGATAAAGCGTCGACCTGCGGACTGAAAGGTCCCAGGTTTGATTCCGGTCAAGGGCCTGTACATTGGCTGCGGGCACATCCCCGGCAGCTGGTCGATGTTTCTCTCTCATCGACATTTCTAGCTCTCTATCCCTCTCCCTTCCTCTCTGTGGAAAATCAATAAAATATATATTTTTTAAAAACAAAACAAACAAACAAACAAAAACCCAGTAGCATGTTGGGGAACGTGACTTATGAGCCAACATCACTACCATGTTCTGCCCACATCCTTCTCCCTCTTGGCCAACCGTGTGTTAGACAATGTGCCTGCAGCATAACTCACGTTGTCAGCAGGATGCTTAGGACAGCCGTGTGGGTCAGAGTGAGGAGTTGGGCAAGGGGAGCCGCTAAGTGCCTCTCCCTCGGGAGTGTCAGCGAGGAGCGGGGGTGGGGTGGGGGGGGAGACCATGGATCCGCTGCCTTTCTGCACGCCCCACACAGGGGATCGAGGCCAGTAACCCAGGCATGTGTCCTTAACAGGGAATGGAACCGTGACCTCCTGGTTCATAGGTTGGTGCTCAACCACTGAGCCACACCGGCCGGGCCGTATTTTCATTTCTTTTGGTTAAATTGCAAGGCGGAGAGTTGCTGGATGATAGGCTCGCTGTCTGTCTAGCCTCTCAGGAAACTGCCGGACGGTTTGCATAATGCCTTCTTTATTAGGGACTCCTGGGACCTGTGAGGGGAATTCGCGTACACGTCTTTTGTCGGGGGATTTGGTTCGGCCTGGAATCATGCTGATCTCTGGAGTTTCTCCGGAAGGAGACCTTCCTGCTATCATTTTCCTGGTTCTTCAGAGTCCTGTATATGCAGAGCTTGGAGTCTGGCAGGACCCCATTGGAAAACTGGGATGGTCTCGCCTGTGGCTTTTCTCCATGTATTTATATATTTTTAAAATATATTTTATGGATTTTTTTTTTTTTCAGAGAGGAAGGGAGAGGGAGAGAGAGTTAGAAACACTGATGAGAGAGAAACACACATCAACTGCCTCCTGCATGCCTCCACCTGGGGATGTGCCCGCAACCAAGGTGCATGCCCTTGACCGGAATCGAACCTAGGACCCTTCAGTCCGCAGGCCGACGCTCTATCCACTGAGCCAAACCAGTTAGGGTCCATATATGTTTTTAATCATCTTCTTTCATAGGTTGGACATACAAAGATGTGAGTAGCCTGTGTGTTGGTTATGAAGCATAACTCATCGAACTGGGAGTGCGTATTTCTAAGAATATTCCATTGTCCGTGGGCCTCTCCCCCGTCCCTCCCAGAGGGGACCAGAGTCCTGGGTTTTTGCCTTCTTTAGGGATCCTCTTGCTAAAACACAACACCCTAAATACCTCTGTCCATGCATTTCATTCTTTTGCTTTAAAACATTTGCCACCTGTGTTTGTTGTCCTTGCTTTAAAAAAAATGTTTTTTTGTTTGTTTGTTTCTTTTTATTGATTTCAGAGTGGAAGAGAGAGAGAGAAACATCCATGATGAGAGAATCATGGACGGGCTGCCTCCTGCACACCCCCCCCCCCCCTTCCTGGGGATGGAGCCTGCAACCCGGGCCTGTGCCCTGACCGGGAATCGAACCGGGACCTCCTGGTTCCTAGGTCGACGCTCCACCACTGAGCCACACCGGCCGGGCTGTTGCCCTTGCTTTTAAGAGCTTTTTCAAAATGGTGTCTGTCATTTTGTGCAGTGTTTTAAAACTTGCGTTTGTTTTTTTTTTTTTATTTAAAAAAAGGAAAGTTTTTTTTTGTTTTGTTTTGTGTTTTTCTTATCATTGTGTTTCCAAGATCCCCTGCTCCGTGCGGCTGTGTTTTGCTCAGCATTGCTGCCGGAGAGCGTTGCCTTCTGGGAATAGGATACAATGCATTGTGTTTCTACTGAGACGTGTCCATTGTCAGCTGTGCTCTGCCTCATATTTTCCCTTCCTATAGATTGCATTTCGGCGGGGAGAGAAGTGCGGGAGGGGTTGGGTGAGTGGAGCAGAACGATTCCACATCCAGCTGCTTCCAGGCAAACACTTTGTAACAAATGAGAAGCGCAGGGAAACCCTCGCGGGGAGAATGGCGTGGAAACAACGCAGTTCGCAGTTCGGTGCCTTGTCCGTGGGCTGGTGAGGCAGAGAGACCACGCACTGTTTGGCCCCAGGGTTTCACTCCCGAGGCTGGAAAACTAAGTCTGACTTTCGGCAGGGAGAGGGGAATCGTTGAAAAAGAAAAAAAAAAAAAATCGCCTTCTTTGTCCATGTGATGGAGTTAGAGCTGAAGGACAAACTCCATTTTGAGTCATGAGTGTCTAACTTCACTGCCTGCGATAGCTTAATCTTACTGATTTCCTGCCACTTGAGGACAACACAGACATTAAAATATATATACCCTTTTCCCCGAAAATAAGACAGTGTCTTAAATTAATTTTTGCTCCCAATGATGTGCTAGGTCTTATTTTCAGGGGGTGTCTTATTTTTCCATGAAGAAGAATACGGTACACATTTATTGATAAATGAAAACAAAGGACATTTATTACCTGTCTACGGTACGGTAGTACGGTCGTTGTCGACACAAACCAGACAAACTGTGAATCCTACAGTATCAAGAAGTTACTCATTTATTCAATGACAATCATGTCATCATCTTCTGGAACATCATCATAACAATCCAATTCCTGAATTTCCTGGTGAATTCTTGTGACTCCATTTCTTTCAGAATCAGTGGGCCAAATCTCTCATGTTTAGCCTAGGGGGGGGCCTTATTTTCGGGGGGATGCCTTATATTTCACTCAGAAGGAAACCTGTAAGTAGGTCTTATTTTCGGAGGATGTCTTATTTTCGGGGAAACACGGTATATATAAAAGGGAAAGGGTTTTTTGTTAAACAAACAATGGAAATAAGTAAGGATTTCTCCTTATTTATGTATCTCCTGCCCCGAGGGCCCCCTAAACCGGAGATTTTATTATGAATCCTAAAACTATAGTGTGTGGCATTTAAAGATTTTTAGATTAGCATCCGTCTTTTAAAAGTCAGCTCTAAAACTTCTGCCTGGATTTACAAGTATGTGCTTTAAAAAAAAAATGCTAAACACCCAATGTAGCAAGACTGTAAGAATATTGATTTTTTTTCTCCCTTTTCACTAAAGTGCCGATGGCTCCGTCCGCGTGCATACCAAGCCTGGTGCAGGGAGCCCTCGGAAGAAATATTTTAAAACCCCGTGGACTTGCATTTCAATCATTCCCACTTTTTTAAACGACACAGGCTACCCTGTAACTTGCTTTTCTTAAAAGATCCTCATAGACTTGCTCCTTGGTGCCTGTCCAGATCCCCGAAAACTGGAACATCTTAGGGAGAAAGAGAGAGAGAAAGAAAGAAAAAGAAGCTGAATTTCACTCGGGCAAAAACAATCCCATATGCATAGCTCTCTTCAGAAAAAAAAAAAAAAAAAGTAAAAAAAAAAAAAGTTCACTTTCCTTCTATACAAGGGACTCACTGAAAGGAGCTCAAAAAACGGATCCAGAGGGTAAATAGTGGGGGTGGAGGTGGGGGTGGGGGTCCGGGGAGGCCAGGGCGCCATGGAGGATAGCTTTTGCCTTGCGTTTAGCTCTGAATTAAAAACAAAACAAAACAAAAAAAATCCCCAAACGACGGGCGAAATGGTGGACACTCTTCCCGTATCCCTCTCCCTTCGAGCAGAGAAGCCGCCGGCCAGACAGCCTGGCCGCTGAGCAGACAAACACCTCCATCTGGAAGTCGGGGACGTGGGTCAGCCGCCTTCTTTTTATTTATTTTATGGATTATGGACGCCCACGAGCCGGAGTCCTGGAACCCCATCACATGGAGGGCGACGCGGGCTGCTCTCCTTTTTTTTTTTTTTTTAAAAAAAAAATATTTTATTTTATTTTTAAGTCCACGTCTTTCGAATTCCCTTTCTCCAGCCATTTCTATGCAGCCCCCCTTAACGGACCCGGTTGGTCTGTCTCAGCCGCCTAGGTGGCAGCCCTGGGGCGCTCTGGCTTTGGGGAACCCTCCTTGGGGACGTTTTGGGGACCCCCCAGAGGAGCCCTGGGCTGGGGGGCTGGTGTCTGGGCCCTTCCACAGCCAAGGAAGCCAGAGGGAGGTGTCCGCGGGGGCCCCGGGCAGGTGCGGGAGGGTTTGCGTCCTGACCACCGATCACGCGCCTGTGCAGCGGGTTCCAAGGTCCCTATTCCGATCAGGGAGACAGGCCCCCTGTCCCCGACCTTTGGCTTTGGGGGCCCCCCTAGGACACACCCCCTAGCCTCGGGGCCGCCACCGCAGCCCGCACCGTGCACGCGCTTCGGCCGCTCCCCGCAGCCGTCCACGTGGTGGAGCGCCGAGCGGCGCGAGGAGCGTTCGGGGAGGCCCGTGGGTCCTCGAGGCCACGCCAGCGCGACCCAGGCGCGCCGGGCCCCCCTAGTCCGGGCCCCCACGTTTCCTCTGGCGGAGGGCAAGCCTGCCAGGGCGCCCGCTGCGCCCCCTAGCGGTCGGCGCTGGCACGCGCCCCGGGCGCGCGGGGCAGCCTGTCTGAACCTCAAACCCCCCTCCTCCCCGTTCCCCAGCTGCGGGTCGTCTCCCCTCGCATCCCCAGGCCGAGCCCCACGGGCCGCGCCCTTCCCCCCCGCCAGCTCCCCGCGAGCCCCGCAACTCTGGGCTTCCTTGCGGGGGGGAAAGCGCCCGCCGCCTCGGGAGCCTCGGGGTCTCTCCTTGCTCCCAGGTGCGCCCCTCCCGCCCGGCTCGGGCTTCCCAGCGGGCTGCGAAAAAAAAAAAAAATGCCGCATGCATGCACGCACTTCTGTATTTATTTTGCAACAGCTGCGAGAAACAATGAAGCTTTTCAAGAAACGAGGGAAACGCGCTCTCCAACCGCGCTGTGTTGTTTTTCAATGAACCTCTCTCTCGGGCCCCGCATTCCCTCCCCCGCCCATCCCACCCGTCTCCCTCCACATCCCACCCCTCTCCCTCCCCTTCGCCTCTCCCCCCGCTCGGCCCCCCTCTCCCCGGCCCGGACTGGCGCCTGGGACATTGTTTTTGGAGTCTTGCGGGAGGGGGGCCGGAGCGGGGAGGAGGGGGCGCGCGCGCGGGCGGGGAGCGGGCGTCCGGGTGCGCGCGGGCGGGGGGCGGGGGCGGCGCCTCTCTCCTCGCCTCTCCGCGCCCTGCACCTAGCGCTCCGGCTGCTCCGGCCGCTCCGGCTCCGCTCCGCACGTCCCCGCGATCCAGTTCTCCGGCTCTTGGCGCGCGCCGGGCTGGGCCGGGCCCTGGGCGCGCCGCGGCGGCGGCGGCTGCGGCTCCCGGGGGCGCGCGGAGCGGGTGCGCGGACCCCAGAGCGAGCGCGCCAGCCCTCCTCGCCAGTGTGTGTGGCAGCGGCGGCGGCGGCGGCAGCAGAGCGGCGAGGCTGAGGCTCTTGTTTACCAGCTATTCACTCCGCGCTCGGCGGAGGGGGGGAAAAAAAAAAGGGAAAAAACCTGCGGACACGCGAGCGCACCGGGCGAGCTCGGGAGAGAGGCGGGCGGGCGGGCGAGCCAGGGGGACGCAGCCCGTGCGTCTGCCCCCGGCGCGCCCGTGCGGGAGCCCGCAGCCCCTCGGCCCCGCTCCCCCGCGTCGGGGGAGCTCCTCGGCTTTGACCTTCAGCGGAGCCGGAGCCCCCACGCGCGGGGCCGGCGGCGGCGGCGGCAGGCGGGGGCGGACGCGGCGCGGGCGGCCCGCCGCTTTGTGTGCGCCCCGGATTCGGGAGGCGGGCGGCGGCGGCGAGCCCGCAGGACCCGCCGGAGCGGAGCCGCTCATTCATTTTTGACGCCGCATCTCGCGGCCTCGCCCGCGCCCGGCACTTGGGGCGAAGCTTGCGAACTGCATCGCGCCCTCCCCGCCGCCCGGGCTCAGGCAGCGGGCAGCCTCCCCCCGGGGTCGGGGCCGGGACGGATTTGGGCTTTGCCCCCTCTCGGTGCAGTTGCCCCCCCCCCCCCATCTCTGCTTTGAAAATGGAGGCCGCCGCCGCCTCCGAGCGCTCGGCCCGGTGCGCCCCGCGTTCCCCGGTGCGCCCAGCCCTCGGCCGCCGCTGAGCCGCCCCCCGCGCCGCCCGCCCCGTCCGCTCCGCCTGCGGACTCCCGTCTCCTTCGCCCTCGCCTTCGGAGAAGGGGGGCGAAGACAGCGCTGGTGACTCTCCCTTGCCCTCCCCACCCCTTTTTTATTATTTTGGAGAAAGGAGAGTGTTGTCCCCAGCCGCAGGGATGAAGCCCGCCCTCGGAGGGGGCTCCCTGGCCTCGCTGTGGGCGCTCCTGTTCGTCGCCGCCGTGCTCGCCGTCTGGCCGACGAGCGGAGAAAGTGAGTATCTGCCCGCCGCCCGCGGAACTTTTCCACGGACGGGCTGCGCCCTGTTGGCGAAAATCCGAGGGGTCGTGGCGACCGCCCCCCCTCTTTACCCGCCCCCCCACCGCGCGGGAGCGGCGGGGTGGGGCGCAGAGGGGCCCGGCGCGGGGGCCCGGGCTGGTGACTGACCCCCCCCCCCGCAAGAAGGGCCTCGGGGGCTTTATCTCCGATGTCCCGAGCGTCTCCGAAGCGCTCCGTGGCCCGCCAGGCGCTGGGACGCGATCGGGGAAGTTTGCGCGCGGCCGGACCCCGCCGCCCGCACCCCGTCCCCCTCCGGGCGCGGAGAGGACCCAGCGCGGCGCACGGACGGCGGCGGGGACCGCGCTCCCGCGGGCGCGCCGAGCCCTGGCAGCGGGGCAGACTCGGTGTCTGCTGGCGGGGAGCCCGCTGGCCGGGGGGTGGGAGGGTCGGGGGGGAGAGTGCAAGTTACCCTCGGGACCCGCACCCAGCACACCTCCCCAAACTCCTCCGCGCGGCCTCGCGTTTGGCCACGCGCCGGGCACCCCTCGGCTCTTGAAGCTTCTGGGCCTTTCCCGTCACTTTCGCTCGCCCCCGGCTCCCCAGGGCCGCGCGGTGTGTGGCTCGGAGGTGCGGGGAGAGCGGTCCAGCCGAGTGCCGCATCCCGCTGCCGTGCAGCCCCGAGAAGAGGGCGGGGGGGGGGGGAAGAAGGTGCGAAAGCGGGGGTGCCCCGTGCCAACTCCGCGCTTCTGGGGAGCGCGTCCCGCCCGGGTCCCGCGGGCTCGGGGACCTCCCACTTGGTAGCCCGGCTGGAGAGGGGGTGGCCACGCGGCACCCGAGCGCGCGAGTGGGTGTGTGTGTGGCTGGAGCCGATGTGCTTGCAACGTGGGGGTGCAGGCGCCGCACCCCCAAAACACGAGGACCCCTGGATGCCGTGGCTCTCCCGCCGGAGTGCGAGGCTCGGGGCGGCGGAGGAGAGAGGAGAAGAGGAGCGTGTTTTGTTTTTGCGACGCGCGCAGCCCTGCTGGCCTTGGAATTGAGGCCAGAACAGTGGGGCGCCCCCCCTTTTGTCGTCCCCCCCCCCGCCCCGCACTTCCTTTGTACATAGTTAATAAGCAATATCTCTCCACACGCGCTATCGCTTGCAATCTGATAGCTTTTGTTTGGGTAGCGTCGGGTAGGGGTAGGGAAGAGCGGGGAGGGAGGGGGGAGGGAGGAAGGGACGGAGGGGGGGGAGAGAAAGTTACTGTGTCTTCTCTCCCCCCCCCCCCCCCCGCTCCCATGGGCTGCGGAGGGAGGTGAGGAGGGGTCCTGGAACTCGCAGGGAATCACAAAGGCGGCTGGCGGCCACACTGTGGAAGGTAAGGCAACTTGGTGGCGATGGAAAAGTTTCCATGTGCGGGCGCAGAGCGCGGCTGGGAGCGACGAGGGCGCGCTCGTGAGCGCGTGGTTGCCAAGGGTAGGTATGCAGGTGGCGCCACTTAAAACACACACACACACAACCCAGCCCTGAGCCCTTAGCCCTGAGGAGCGAAGGGGACAATGCCGAGGCCTGGGGGCCATTTCTGTCTAAGCACACCCTCCCGCCAGGCCCGGAGAGCCGCACGGAGAGCAGGGTTTTTAAGATCGAATTCGCGCGACGAATTCTGCGTGGAGTTGAGGCGAGCGTCCTCCTGCTCCTTTGTTTGCTCAACTTTCAGCTCCCTGGGTGGGGCCAGAGGCTTAGGGTTCCCTCCGTCGGAGGCGCTCAGATCTGCATTTTGGGGGATGAGGCGGGGTGCGGGGGGGAGGGGGCTTTTAGCCTTGAACAGCCACGTAGTAAAGTTTGGAAAAACGCCCTAAAGTTTGGGAAAAGGCCGGAGACCGAATGCAAGGAAAGATAGTTCCTGCCCTTGAGCCCCCCTCCCTCCCCCCCCAGGGCTGCGGCTCTGGTTTTGTGATTTCACGCGAGTCGCTTCTGAAATTCACAAAAGGAGGGGACGGTCTTCAGGAAAATACATTCTTTCGGACAGGCGTTTTTTTTTTTTTTTTTTTTCTGGGAAAAAAAAAAAGGCGGGAGGAGGAGCGGGTGTCGTGGGTTTTTCCAATCCCACCAGCCAAAGCCGTTCTCTCCTGGAGGCCTTGAAATGGTGGGCACCAGAGGCCGCCATTTGGTGGCCGATCGAACCCCGCACCCGCCCCTCCCTGCAGCTCTGGAATTTTTAAGGGGCTTTAGGATATCTATCCCAGAGCGGGCATCCATTCCTTTTTTTTTTTTTTAAGCCCAGAAGGTGCTAGAACACAACTCTGATACAATGCCCAGAGGACCCGATCAGTCTGGCTGGGATTCTCTGGGCAGGCGGTCGGTGGAGGGCAGTCATAAAGAGTGGGGTGGTGGGGGTCCCCCATTGTGTTGGCCTACCCTGGGTTCATGGGAACCCAGGATGAGCCAGCCATAGGATGAGCTTAGAAAAAAACACACAAAACACCCTCGAAGTTAGACCCCTGGGCGAGTTGGAAGCAGAGAAGTCACCAGGAGAGGCGGTTTCTCACCCATCGACGTGGACAGAGCGTCTCCATGAGGTTGGGGCCCTAGGCGTGGTGGCCAGCTAATCGGATGTTCTAAAAAAATAAAAATAAAAACATGAAGTGCACTTTTACACATACGTGGCCATCTCCATAAAAAGTGCTGAGTCCCTTCTCTGTCCCAGACGCAGCTCTGGTCAGGGATGGGACGGGGTGCCCCTCGGAGTGGGTGTTTTATCAGCAGCAGAAGGTGTTGGGGACGAGCCCAGTAGCACAGGCCAGTGTGCAGACGCCTCAGAGGGGGGTAGCCCGGGACAGGGCCCTTTTGCTGGGTCAGACGTGCAGGGAGGATCGGAGAAGGCAGACCTTGGGGAAACGGGGGCAGGTTGGCGGCCCCGAGAACCTTAAAAACACGCAAAGCGAAAGGAGTCAGGCCTGAAGGATCACGTAGCGTGTGGTCTGGTTCCACGTATGCAGAACTCGGGGAGCCAATCCAGAGAGAGAGAGTAGACCAGAGTGTGTGTGTGTGTGTGTGTGTGTGTGTGTGTGTGTGTGAGAGAGAGAGAGAGATAGAGAGAGGGGAGAGGAGGAGAGTACCCAGTTTTTTGGGGGGTTTTTTTTTGGGGGGGGTGATAAGAATGTGCTCATACAACCCTCCAAATATACAGAACATGAGTGACTTTTATGGTATGTGACTTCCATTTCAACAAACCGGTTCTTTCTTTCTAAAGACATGCGCGAAGGCGGGGAGGAACGCACTGTTACCTAGGGCTTAGGTTGAAATCCTCAGGTGCGTTAGGCCCACAGGTGGGTGCCTGGCTGGCCCTGTCTGAGGGAAGGAGTTTTGCCACAATTTACAATCACACCCCTAAGTGATCCCCGGAGCTTGACGCTTGGGGCGGATAGTCCAGCCATCCGAGGGCCTTTTTTTTTTTTTTTTTTTTTTTTTTAAATCACATGCATTTCCCACCCTGTGGCCATTTCGTGAAAGGAATCCGGGAGACATGGACAGCCAGGGGAAATACAGAGTTCAAATTCAAAATGGAGGAGCTGGATGGGAACACACACACACACACACACACACACGCTCACACACACATGCTCACACACACACACACACACACACACACACACACGCTCACACATGCTAGTCAGTTTTGTAGCAGGAAAATTCTTCACCAAACCCGAAGCACTGTTGGTCTTTTCCAAGACGAGAGTTTAGAAGCTGAGTTCGGATGGCTTTTTTTTTCTTCTTTTTTTTCTTTTCCTCATATTTCCAACTCCTTCCACATGTTTTCCAACACAGAACTGAAGGCTTGTTGTGAGAGGGGTCTGGGATTTTCACTTTCTTTTCTGATATCCCATAGGAACCACCCCGAGATAGTAAAGACTGAGGGAAGAGGTGCTGTTCATTTGAATGTAATGGGTTTTTTTGTTTGTTTGTTTATTTTTTGTTTTTTAATCCCTTAGTTGCTTATTTTATTTTTTTGCACAGCTTTAGCATCTGAGCTGGAAAAAGCATCTTAGTAACCTGCAGCAGCTATGCAGGCATAGTGCCCTTAAAAATTTTTTTTTTTCTTCTTAAGGAGCAAAAGATGTTTACAATCCAACAAAGGCGTGTGTGTGTGTGTGTGTGTGTGGTTGCCATACTGTTCTGCCCTTCTCCAAATTTACCTTGGCCCTTAAATAGGAAGGGATGCGGCAAAGAATTGTTGTTTACGTTTGTTTGGGGCCTTTGTTTTGGCTGAGTTCACCGGACAAGAATGTGCTTCCTCTCCGTTACTGTTGCAAGAGCCTGGCCGGGGCAGTAAATGCAAATGAAATGGATCGTTTTCACTTGTTGCCTCACTGAGCCGTGCCAGGGAGGGGACCCCTGAGGGATGGCCGCTTCCTTTTCCACCCGGGTGGGTTCCCATCGGGTTTTGTAAGAACGTGAGGAGCCACGAGAAGCAACAGGGACAGACACAGCTGGGCACTGAGTGGGCACCTGCTGTATGCAATGTGGCCGGGCCCTGCCTGAGCTCTGCTGGCTGCAGCAAGGGAGGACTTTGCTTGTGTGGCCTCGGGGGCATGTTAGATACATGTTAGATACTCCAGCTTGAAACAGTTGCCTGCAAACTGTTACATTGTTTTCAAGGAAGACTGCAAACAGCATTTAAAAAAAATAAAGGCCCTTAGAGAACCTTGCTATGGACCTAAGATAGTGAAGTTAGACCCGCTGGTCTTTGAAGGCCTATGCTGGAGGTACCCTCTGCCTCGGGGTGCAGTGTCACACTGCAGGGCATGACCTAAATAAAGGAGACATTCGCCCACCCGCCATGCTCGGCCACCCTGCCTTCTTTATAACGTGGGCGGTTTTGACAGTTTTGATTTAAAATGCGCAGCGCCGGGGGCTCCCTTTTGCCAAAACCCAGGAGTCGCAGGTGTGTGTGTGTGCATCCATGGCACGTGGCATGTTCCGAGTTGCAGGGGGCCCTGGCCACTGTTGTTCAGTGGTTAGCGCGCCGCGCGCCCCTCCCCCCCAAACCAAAGGTTTGTGGGTTGCAGTCCCTGTCAAGGGCGTGCCAGGGTTGCAGGTTCGATCCCAGGGCCCCGGTCCAGGCTCCTGGGGGAGGCAACCCATTGATGGGTGTCTCTGGCATCGATGTTTCTCTTTCCCCTCCTCTCCCTCCCTCCCTCTCTCCCACTCATCTCTCTCTCGCTCTCTCGCTCTCTAAAAACATCAATGGGAAAATATCCTCAGGTGAGGATTAACAACCAACAACAAACAGCAGCAGCAACCGAACCTTTTCCGCTTTTTTAACGCATCATCGCTTAATTAGCCTTCTGGAAATCCGGACGCTCTTCTCATTTGGAGACTGTCTAATTCCCACTCATTTGCTGCCTCGAAAGGCGGCCGAGGGTAAAAAAATGACATGGAGGCGGCAATTAACGCTGGGAGCGCGCTTCTTCATCATAAACACGCACCCGCCACGCTGCTCCGGCTCGTGATTTTCCTTCAGTTTTGTTTTTAAAACTCAATTAAAAGATAAATAAAAATCAGCCCAAGTTCTCGGAAGGAGGTATCCGTGCCCGCGGGGCCAGCTCGCTGGGAGGGAGCTGGGCTCCTCCGCCAACTCCTGGCAGGTGCTCCCTGAGGTCAGGGGATGCCCGGTCTCAATTTCCTAAATGTGCCGTGATTGCACGTGTGCGCCGGGGGCCATGTGTTCATTTCTCTGAGATGCTCTCCAGCGAGCTGCAGGCAGCAACGCGAAGAACGAGTCCAGTGCTCTGACCCTGCCTTCAAAATGGTGTTTGGCAAGGAGAGGGAGTTTTCTAGTGATTGGTAAAAACAGGATTTGAATGAAACTAAGAAGGGGGAGCCTGGGCAGGGTGGCTCAATGGTTTGAGCGTCGACCTAGGAACCAGGAGGTCCTGGTTCGATTCCCGGTCAAGGGCACCTGCCCGGGTGGCGGGCTCCATCCCCAGTGTGGGGCGTGCAGGAGGCAGCCGATTCATGATTCTCTCTCATCATGGATGTTTCTCTCTCTCTCTCTCCCCCCCTCTCCCTTCCTCTCTGAAATCCACAAAAATAGATTTAAAGCAAAAACACCGAACTGATGAGTTCTGAGGAAGGGACACGTGTTTGGTACAAAAAGAGGAATAGACAAGTGAGGCCGTTAGCACCATAGATGATATTAACGGTAGCTTTGATTTCAGACTTTCGAGGGCCACATTATTTCATGTTTTTCTACCATCAGTTTTACTCCGATTGTAGAGAGCCAGATACTGGTTTTGAAGAATTTTCTATCCCCCCCCCCCAATACATATTTCCATTACACTTAGGACTTTAGGGGATCAATCAATTTCACAATCTCAAGGGAATATTGTTATTTCTAGACTTGAGCTGAGAACTATTTATTTTTCCTTCCTATTGGAATGAATTCTCTCCCTCCTCCTCCTCTTCCTCTTTCTCCTCTTTTTTTGAGTTATTCTCACCTGAGGGTATTTTTCCCCACTAATTTCTTAGAGAGAGTGGAAGGGAGAGGGAAAATCAGAGAGAGAAACATCGATGTGAGAGAAACACATCGATTGGTTGCCTCCTGCACACGTTCCGGCCAGGGCCCGGACCAAGGAGGAGTGTGCAGCCCAGGTACATGCCCTTGACCAGAATCAAACCCGGGACCCTTACGTCTGCAAGCCGACGCTCTGTCCACTGAGCCAAACTGGCTAGGGCTGGACTGAGTTCTTAGGTTAAACAAAAAAAAAAATCATTCTAATACCATAAAATGCCTTACGCATGTGTTTTTTACCCTTACATAAGTTTTGAGGGCTCTGAGTCAAACCGTAGGAATTATTTGCTGTGCTTACATAAAGCGCCAGAGACCCATATGCCAGAAGCTTCCATTTTCTCCTCCTTCCATTTTCTCTCAGACGTGTGGGCTGCTACTCAGACTGAACACAGCGGAAAGTCACTTCTTCTAACCTGCCTATGGTGGTGGTCACTTTTACAGTTATGTGGCCCTGATATATATTTTTTAATATATATATTTTTTATTGATTTCAGAGAAAGGAAGGCAGAGGGAGAGAGAGAGATGGAAACATCCATGATGAGAGAGAATCACTGATCTGCTGCCTCCTGCATGCCCCCTCCTGGGGGTCGAGCCCACAACCCGGGCGTGTGCCCTTGGCCGGAATGGAATCCAGGAACCTTTAGTCTGCAGGCCGGCGCCCTAACCACTGAGCAACACCAGCTAGGTTGAAACTGTAACTTTAATAGAACCTACTTAAAAATTAAGTTGAGTCAATACACCAAGTGCTTCAGATAGAGGCTGGTATATACTCCGACCTAAACTTGCTACTGCTCTTTTTAAAAAATATAATTTTTTATTGATTTCAAAGCAGAAGAGAGAGAGGAAGAGAGAGAGAGAGAAAGAGAGAGAGAGAAACATCAGTGATGAGAGAGAATCATGGAATCGGCTGCCTCCTGCATGCCCCCTACTGGGGATCGAACCCGCAACCCGGGCATGTGCCCTGACTGGGAATCAAACCAGTGACCTCCTGGTTTATAGGTTGACGCCACATGAGCCAGGCATTCCTGCTCTTTAGGGTTGTGATGTGCTCTTTGCATAGTGCCAGGAAGAGAGGACACACTTGATACTTGACTGCCCTGGCCATGGCAGTGTGATAGCTTGGCCCATCGTAGGTACTCAGTCACATATAAGATAATTTTCTTAAGGTTCTTGAGCGAGATTACATTTTGCTGGTGAAGCACAGCTGTGTGATTTTACTCCCCCTCAACCCCCAGTCCCAGCCCCAGGAGTCCGCCTTCCACTGGGGAGATCTGTTTAGTACGCTCTTCCCCTCAAGCCTTTCATCTGTCCGTTTCTGCCCATGTCTGAGAAATGTCTGGTGGACACACGCTGCCCACCTCACCAATGCGGACGCGCCACCTAGCGGCCAGCAGGGAAATGCAGCCTCTTGGGTGACAGTTAACTGTTCCCGGAGGAGGAGGGAGATAGCTGGTCCACCCCTCACCTCCCACCCCATAGACTGTGCTTTCCGGCTCCGCTCCTGGGAACCGGTGGCAGGAGGATGCACAGGCTGGCGGCGGGCTTCCGTGGCGACTCCCGGGAGGTGGCCTGGGATTAAGATTACTGGGCCGTGTTGAGCGTGAGGGACTTAAGTTCTCGCCGAGCGATGTAAACAGTTTGGGGAGAGTTAACGCCAGGCAGGGTGCTTTCTGCAGTGTGGGATTTAAGATGTCATCACGGGACTTGGATCTGTGAGAAGTCCCACACTATTGCTTCTGAGATGAGAGATTAAAAAAAACAACAAAAAAAACCAAACACACACACACACACACACACACACACACACCCTCCTGATTCATGCCGAGAAAAAAAAAGAAACCAAGATGTTTATTTGCCATCGCTCCGTTTAAACACGTGGTTCCACGTTAATGATCGTCCTCAGCGGAGTCTCTTTGGGCGAGCAGAGGCCATTAGGATGGTCGCTGGTGTGAAATCCGAATAGAGATCTGCAGACTTCTGTGTGTGTGTGTGTGTGTGTGTGTGTGTATTCGGTTTCATACCTTCTCGGTATTTTCAGAATCCACTTTCTCACTCCATGTTCAGGTGCTTCCTCAGTTCACATTTAGAAAGATTTATTTACTTATATTATTATTATTTTTTAAAATATATTTTGTTGATTTTTCTTACAGAGAGGAAGGGAGAGAGAGATAGAGAGCTAGAAACGTCGATGAGAGAGAAACATCGACCAGCTTGCCTCTTGCACACCCCCTACCAGGGATGTGCCCGAAACCAATGTACATGCCCTTGACCAGAATCGAACCCGGGACCTTTCAGTCTGTAGACTGACGCTCTACCATTGAGCCAAACCGGCTTCCGCATATTATTTTTTTTTTTAAATTGATTTCAGAGGGGAAGAGAGAGTGAGAGAGAGAGGGAGAAACATCCATGATGAGAAAGAACCATGGATCAGCTGCCTCCCACACGCCGCACGCCCCACACCGGGGATGGAGCCTCCCACCCCCCAGGTTCTATTCGGGTCAAGGCCTTTGTCGCCCTCCTTGAAGGTAAAACCTGCCCCCCTCTTCCCCCCCCCCCAGGAAGTTGGCTTGTCTGGGACAGTGTGAAGAGGATCCCCAGATCCTCCGAAATGATCATTCAAAGCAGTGCGCTCCCGTTCTTACCGAAGAAAATGTAAACACAACCATCTGAACTTGGCATGTTCCCTTGGAGCTTAGCTTGTAAAAGAGTATCTTGTAAAACACACACACACACACACACACACACAAAATGCCGTGTGCATGTGCAGCGGACAGGCCTGGACAGCGCCTGCCTGCTTTCATCCGCCAGGTCAGGGGGGGGTCGCTTGTCTGCCTTTGAAGGCTCGTCCTCAGACACCTCGCTGCCTCCCTGGCTCGGGCAGTGAGTGAGGCAGGGGGAAAGGGAGCCGCAGGCCTCAGTGTTCACATCTGTAGGTTGGGACAATACCACTGTATCAGGGACGCTGTTAGGAGCGGCAACAATGTGACAAGGATTGGCAACAATGTATCCAGGCTCGGCAACAATGTGTCTGGGGTCGGCAACAATGCAACTGAGGTGAGACTCAGCCAAACCAGTTCAGGGCCTGTCTCCTCTCTCCTCCAGGAGCTTGCGGGCCTGTTGGGAGAAGTGAAAGGTGAGCGGTCCCAGGACATAACGGGTTCAGTGTTGAATGATGGAGGGGAGCAGAGGTAGAAACACCAGTGGGAATCGGGCCACTCTGGACCTCAGAAAGGCTCCATGCAGGAGCACTCATCCTTTTTTATCTTTTCGTTTTTTTAAAAATATATTTTAGCCGACACCGGTGTGGCTCAGTGGACAGAGCCTGCGGACTGAAGGGTCCCAGGTTTGATTCCAGTCAAGGGCATGTACCTTGGTTGCGGGCACAACCCCAGGAGGGGGTGTGCAGGAGGCAGCTGGTCCATGGTTCCCTCTCACCATGGATGTTTTTCTCTCACCTCTTCATCTCCCTTCCTCCCTCAGATCAATTTAAAAAATATATTTTAAAAAATGGCTTCCCTGGGAAATCTTAATCTGTGTTTACTGCACCACCGTGGAAAAAAACAAAAACAAAAACCCAGAACATTTCTTGATTTCCTTCCGTGGTGAGCGTGTACCGTGTGAGGTGGGGAGGGCGGTGGGTTCTAGAACGAACCCCCGCCTGAGGGGGTCACGGCCTTGCAGGTGGCAAGTGTCCCCGGAGCCCAGGGCGGCCGCGTGAGGTCAGGGCGGCCGCACCAGGAAGCCAGCCGGCGCTGAGTCACCGGGGATGGGTCTGTTTCCATAGCGATGCCTGGCCGGTCACGTTCCCCCGTCAGGGAAAGCGAGGCAGGACCCAGGCCTGCGTGCCACCCCGGCCCAAACGAAATGGATTGCCCATCAGCCCCGGGACATGCCATTGCGTTGTCACCGTCTTATTTATTTATTTTTCCAGAAGAGGGATTTGTTTGGCTGTTGGCTTCCCTCGCTAATGAGACTGAAAGTCTTTGGTTTTGACAGCTCCATTTAAAAAAAAAAAAAAGGGGGGGGGGCTTTTATTGATTTCAGAGAGGAGAGAGAGAGAGAAACATCAGTGAGAGAATCATGGATCAGCTGCCTCCTGCACGCCTCCCACTGGGGGATCGAGCCCACGACCCGGGCATGTACCCTTGATGGGAATCGAACCCAGGACCCTTTGGTCTGCAGGCTGACGCTCTACCCACTGAGCAACACCAGCTAGGGCCCAGCTCCATTAAAAAAAAAAAAAAAAAAAATTGGGGACAGAATCCCCAGTCCCAGAGGGAGCCTTGGAGGAGAGGGATAGGTCCCGGGAGGCAAGAGTGGTTTCAGGCAGGAGAGGAAACTGAGTCTCCGGGAGAACCCAGGAAGCATGCTGCCTGCCTGTCTGTCTGTCTGTGGCAGGCCAGGTCCGCCCGTCCGTCCGCCCTTCCCGCCACCACTCTCCGGGGCTGGTTCTTTGCGCTGAGGTTTCCATCAGGAGTCGGGGCTCAGGCCTGGACCTGCTGGATTCCGACGGGGCCGGGAGGCAGCTGAGCCTGTTTGGCCACGCGAGGCTCTCTCCCCGCCCCCCTGGGGGAGCAGCGTTTGTGGGTCGGGGCCCCGGGGGGGACGCTGGCTGCCAACAGCTCCCCCGGGTCTGGAAGTGGGACTGGCGTGCTCCCCGCGTCTCGGGAGCCAGCCCTCTGGCAGAGCTGAACGCTCCCAGGTCTGAGGCTGGGAGGCCAAGGTCAGGCAAGGTCAAGGTGCTCGGCGTCAGGTTTGCAAATGGCCGTTGTCTGTGCGGAAGATCTGATCTCTTTTTTGTTTGTTTGTTTGCTTGTCTTAAACATCTCACTTTTTATTGATTTTTTTTTTAAAAAATTGATTTTAGCGAGAGGAAGAGAGCAAGTGAGAAACGTTGATGTGTGAGAGAGAAACAGTTATGGATCAGTTAGTTGCCCTGACCTGGGATCGAACCCACAACCAGGGCCTGTGCCCTGACTGGGAATTGAACCAGGATCTCCTGGGTCCTAGGTTGATGCTCAGCTACTAAGCCACACCTGCCAGGCAGAAGGTATTTTTTTTTTTGTTTCATTGATTTTTGGAGACAGTGGAAGGCAGAGAGAGAGGGGGGGGGGGGGGGCGGGGAAACATC
The DNA here is from genome assembly GCF_964339955.1 of Pipistrellus hanaki. Classification (NCBI taxonomy): domain Eukaryota; kingdom Metazoa; phylum Chordata; class Mammalia; order Chiroptera; family Vespertilionidae; genus Pipistrellus; species Pipistrellus hanaki. The sequence continues at coordinate 1,281,939 of NC_140523.1, forward strand.
AATGAGAGAGAGACACACATCGACGGGTTGCCTCCTGCCTGTGTCCCAACGGGTGCCTTGAAATGTGAGATGTTTAGGGTCCCACGCCCATTAGGGGTTCAACCTTGGAAAGGGCAGAGGAGGCTAAGCTGGGGGGGGTCGGGGACAGAAAGGGCAGGCTCTCGGGACAGCCTGAGCCATCTCAGCGCCTTCTCAGCCGCATCTTAAAGCGAAACCCCATTTGCCGAGCCTTTTATGGGGCCGGGTGGGCCTGGGCGTGGGGGTCATAGCGCGAGGGGCTTACCTACCGGTTCCTGTCCCCCTGGTCTTCCTGGCTCTTGCGTCTCAGCTGCTCCTGAGGCTCAGAAAAGAATGCAACATGCCTGGGATTTCTGACATTCCTGGCCCGGGAGGCCTCCCTCCGCAGAGGAGGAGGCGGCGGCCGCCATTTCGCAGGCGGCCATTTCGGGCCTCGGCCATTTTCCCAGCGCCCAGGATCTGTAATGCCTGAAGCGTACATCTCCCTCCCTCCTTCCCTCCCTCCCTCCTTCCTTCCCTCCCTCCCTCCTCCCCTCCTCCCTCTCTCTCCTTGAAAAGCAGCCATTGAAAGGAAAAAGAAACAGCCAAACCCCCATCTCAGGAGTTCCCACTTCCTGTGGTCCTCCTTGAGCTCTGAAAAAAAAAAAAAAATAGCTTTTTGCAAGTCAAGGCTCCGGCTTGCTTGGCCTCTCTCGAAGGCATTCTTCCCTCCGCGGTGTGGGGCCCGGCGGGGGGAAGGCGGCCTGTGAGGAGAGCCAGCCTTTCAGCGGCCCGGACGGGCCTGGGCCCCCATGGCTTCCCTCCTCGCGTCAAGGCTGATTTTTAAAAAAAGATTCGCTCAGGTATTCGCTCAGGTGCACATGGTACTTTGTGGTTATCAGGAACCTAGGAACGGGCCGGCCGGTGTGGCTCCGTGGTTGAGCATTGATTGACCTCTGAACGAGGAGGCTGCGGGTTCGATCCCCAGAAGGGGGCGTGCACGATTCTCTTGCATCATGGATGTTTCTCTCTTCCTCCATCCCTCTCCCTTTCCTCTCTGAAATCAATCAATCAATAAAAAAAATACCAAGAGGCAATGGAATGTGCCTGTTGTGCCCACCTGGCCGGGATGGGTCCCCGGTTTCACCCTGGAAGCCACCAAGGCCACTTGGAGTGGCCTCTGGACCCACCCGGCCCCCCGCGCCGGGCCACACGCCTGGTTCGCTCTCAGACGCCGTGCCTGTACCTCTAGCCTAGGGGTGTCGAACTCAATCAGAGAAGGGGCCAAAATCTAAAATCCAGCCTAAATCGCGGGCCGAATGGTTTACTGAACAGTCATAAACTGACAATGTCATAAACTGACAGCGGAGTGCAGTGATGACAGCGCGGTGTGGGCCACATTGCAAGGCCTGGCGGGCTGGATTTGGCCCGCGGGCCTTGTGTTTGACACATGTGCTCTAGCCAGTTGCTAACTCACCTGGGACGTGTGCACGGCCTCAGAAAGCCACTGCAGGAGGGAAAAGCTCCCGTTTGGGAAAAAAAAGAAAAAAAAAGGTCAGGAAATGAGGTGCTGCCGAGACAGCCTCGGCCCCCAAACAAAGGCAAGGACGGCTCTCAGCCACCTTGTCGGCAACTGGTGATGCTGATCGATCTCCCAGGCAACGCCAGCAGCCTCCCCGCTGGATCTCACAGAGGCTCAGATACATCTCCCAGAGGCTCGTCACCGCTGGACAGGTGTTTTCCCGACTCCTGGTTTATCCCCGAGTGCCCCCTCTGCTGCGTGTGTCTCGCTATAGCTCATGTGTTTGTTTGTTTTTTCTTTTTAATTTCTCACCCAAGGAGTCAGGATATTTTTTTTTTCCTACCGGCTTTTTAGATAAAGTGGCAGGGGAGAGGAGGGAGAGAAAGAGGAGAGGACGAGAGAGAGAGATAAACATTGCTCTTTCCACAGAGCCAAACCATCTAGGGCACTGGTCAGCAAACCGAGGCTCGCGAGCCACCTGCGGCTCGTTGGGCCCTTGAATGTGGCTCTTCCACAATATACCACGGCCCGGGCGAGTCTGTGTTGAAGAAGTGGCGTTAGAAGAAGGTTAAGTTTAAAAATTGGGCTCTCCAAAGAAATGTCAACCGTCGTCCTGTTGATATTTGGCATGAGTTGACATTTGGACTCATGAGTTTGCCAACCACTGATCTAGGGCACTATATGTATATATTTTTTAAAATATACTTTTATTGATTTCAGAGAGGAAGGGAAAGGGAGAGAGAGAGAGAAACATCCATGATGAGAGAACCATGGATCGGTTGCCTCCTGCACACCCCACTCCTGGGGATGGAGCCCGCAACCCGGGCATTTGCCCTTGACTGGAATGGAACCCGGGACTCTCCAGTCTGCAGGCCGACGCTCTATCCCCTGAGCCACACCGGGTGGGGGCCACTGTTTTTTTGTTTGTTTGTTTGTTTTTTGAGAAGTGGCCTAGCTTTATTACATTGTCCAAGCGACCCAGGTTTTAAGGAAGAAGCCAGCCTCAACCTCTGAGCCACGTGTGAGCTCCCCTTCACACGTATCTCAGCAACTCCACCCCCCCCCCCCAGCCTCCTCCCTCCCTCTGCGCTGTGCGTGGTGACTGCGGCCAGCCCAGATGTCACAGCCGAGTCGCATCAGGAGCTCAGGCGGTGTTGGCGGAATTAAATCGCCCTGGGGGAAAAATCAATGTTAGTGAAATTAAGTCACTTGCTCTTAAAAGCAGAACAGAATGGCCGTTTTTCATATTTACTGGGCTGTTACCTCTCTCTCTAGGTCGCGTACCGTTCTTTCTTCTGTCTAGTGTGTGTGTGTGTGTGTGTGTGTGTGTGTAATTCTCTCCCGAGGATATTTTTCCATTGATTTTTAAAGAGAGTAGAAGAGAGGGAGAGACAGAGAGAAACATCAATGTGAGAGAGACACATTGGTTGGTTGCCTCCCACACGCACCCCGACCAGGGCCAATGAGGAGCATGCAATCGAGGCACGTGCCCTTGACCGGAGTCAAACCCAGGACCCTTTGATCTTGCAGGACGGTGCTCTATCCACTGAGCCACACTGGCCAGGACTTGTGTGTGTGTGTGTGTGTGTGTGTGTGTTTTGTGTCCCTTTCAAGGAGAAGCACTGATGGACACAGATGACCCCGGGGCGCTTAGATCTTGGGGATCCAGGGCCAGGTCACAGGTGGATGAATCAGACAGGATTTGTCCGAGGTCTTGGCACCGATGAGCTGCAGGAAGAGACGAGGTGTCGGGGAAAGGTGACTCAGAAGGCGTGTTAGGGCCTCGCCACGCTGCCCTGCCATCGGGGTGTCCGTGACTTCATTCCTGCCACTCGGCCAGAACAGCCCAGCGTAGAGCAGCCAGGGTGTTCAGCAGACCCTGTCTGATAGGGAGATGCTTTATGCATAAATATAGATTCTATTGTTACTGATTTCAGAGAGGAAGAGAGAGGGAGAGCGAGAGAAACATTGATGAGAGAGAATCATGGATCGGCTGCCTCCTGCACGCCCCCTACTGGGGATGGAGCCCACAACCGGGGTCTGTGCCCTGACCGGGAATCAAACCGTGACCCCCTGGTTCCTAGGTGGACGCTCAACCACTGAGCCACGCAGCTGATCAGTGATTCTCATCATTGATGTTTCTCTCTCTCTCCTCTCCCTTCCTCTCCGAAATTTATATATATATATATTTTTTTTAATAAAAATAAATAAATGTGGACACAAACCCAGTTTGGGGGGCTCACCTCTGGCCCCTTTACACTACGAAGCCCCCCTGATGAGCATGGTCCGAGGCCACCTGGAGGTTTTATTTTTTTGCTTCTTTCTGGCAGCCACAACACCCCGTGAGCACATCCAGAAATGATATCCAATCGAATCTCCCAGGTCTTGTTCGCACCTCTTACACCCGTGCCTTTTTATTTTTATTTATTTATTTATTTTTTGCACCCAAGTGTCCAAACAAATAACTTACCATTGATTTTTTTTCTTTTTTAAGAGAGAATCGAAGGGAGGGGAGAGGAGGCGAACCAGAGAGAGGAGAGCGAGGGGAGCATTGATGGGAGAGCGCAGGGCAGGGAATCGGACCCAAAACCCAGGCTTGAGCCCTTGACCGGGAATCAAACCCGTGACCCTCCCGGGGGGCTCGGGCTGGCGTTCTAACCACTGGGCCACGCTGGCTAAGACCGTTGGTTGATTCTTGTTCACACTGTGATCGGGGATGGAACCCCCCACCTTGGTGTGTCATGAGGTTGCTCTGACTAACTGGGCCACCCCCTCAGGGCCAGGACTGCCGATTCTGCACGCATGACCCGTTCGGTTCTGGTTATACGGAGGGTAGCAGTGGCTCTCGCATAGGGTACCGGACGACCCTTATGCCCATTGACGGTGACTCTTGGCGTTTAATGTCTCATTCCCAGCATCCCCCGTGCGAGGCAGTCCCTCGCGTCCATCCTCACCATCGCCTCCCGTTCCAGAGCGTGCCGGGCGGCGGGGACGGGTGTCTAGGGAGAGACGCCTGTGTATATACAATGTAAACACATTCCCGTTGACACGTGGAGATAAAAGGCTTAACATGAACTGCGTCTGTTTACACTTAACACAGAGCATTCCACTCGAACTAATTCGACGATAGCAGTATCAGTGTTTGTTATCATAACAGCGTTGCCAGCCCCATCTTTTGTGCGTGTGCGTGCGTGCGTGCGTGTGTGTGTGTGTGTGTGTGTGTGTGTGTGTGTGTGGCGGGTTGCATGTACTGAGTAGGCGTGGGTGGAATGAATGCGCTTATGGGGGGTTCGCTCAGATCGTAGGCGGCTGGCGAGTGGGGCTGCTGACTCAGCAGCCATGGAGGCCCGAGGGGTCTAGGGACCCTCTCTCTTCACCCCTTTCCCCTTAAAAAAAATTATATATATATATATATATATATATATATATATATATATATATATATATATATAATTGATTTTTTACAGAGAGAAAGGGAGAAGGACAGAGAGTTAGAAACATCGATGAGAGAGAACCATTGATCAGCTGCCTCCTACACACCCCTTACTAGGGATGTGCCTGCAACCAAGGTACATGCCCTTGACCGGAATCAAACCTGGGACCCTTTAGTCCTCAGGTCAATGCTCTGTCCACTGAGCCAAATCACTTAGGGCCATTCTTTCTTTCTTTCTTTCTTTTTTATTCATTAAGCACAGTGGAAATATGGCTTTTAAAAAAATATTTTTTAATTGATTTCAGAGAGGGAGAGGAAGAGAGAGAGAATCATCCATGATGAGAGAGAATCATGGATCAGCTGCCTCCTGCACGCCCGCTACTGGGGATCAAGCATGCGACCCTGGTGTGTACCCTGACCAGGAATGTAACCGTGACCTCCTGGTTCATAGGTCCATGCTCAACCGCTGAGCCACACCGGCCGGGCTGGTCTTATTTTTTAATGACAATCTAGGTTTCCTGAAACCAGGCTGCCTTGTGTTTCTCTCTCTTTCTCTCTCAGAGCATCGGCCTGTGGACTGAAGGGTCCCAGATTCGATTCCCGTCAAGGGCATGTGCATTGGTTGCGGGCACATCCCCGGTGGGAGGTGTGCAGGAGGCAGCCGATGGATGTTTCTCTCTCATCGATGTTTCTATCTCTCTATCCCTCTCCCTTCCTCTCTGTAAAAAAAAAAAAAAAAAAAAAAAAAATCAATAAAATATATATTTTTAAACAATGGATGGGAAAAGATCCTCGGTGAGAATGAGTAACAGAAACAAAAATTAAAAATAACAAGGGCTGGCTGAAACCGGTTTGGCTCAGTGGATAGAGCATCAGCCTGCGGACTGAAAGGTCCCGGCTTTGATTCCGGTCAAGGGCATGTACCTTGGTTGCGGGCACATCCCTAGTGGGGGGGGGGGTGCAAGAGGCAGCTAGTCGATGTTTCTCTCTCATCGACGTTTCTAGCTCTCTATCCCTCCCTCCTCCTCCTCTGTAAAAAATCAATAAAAATATATTTATTTTATTTATTTTTTAAATATATTTTTTATTGATATTTTACAAAGAGGAGGAAGGGAGAGAGATAGAGAGCTAGTCGATCAGAGAGAAACATCGGCCAGCTGCCTCTTGCACACCACCCCCTACCGGGGATGTGCCCGCAACCAATGTACATGCCCTTGACCGGAATCGAACCCGGGACCCATCAATCCGCAGACCGACGCTCTACCAGGGGTCCTCAAACTTTTTAAAGTGGGGGCCAGATCACGGTCCCTCAGAGAGCTGGAGGGCCGGACTATATGAACTACTAATTCCTACTGTAACACCTCGGCTGCGCTCACTGCCCAAAAAACCTGGCGGGCCGGATCAGACTCCTCTGCGGGCCGCATGTGGCCCGCGGGCCGTAGTTTGAAGACCCCTGACTGAGTCAAATCGGTTTCGGCAATAAAAATATATTTTAAAAATAAATAAATAAATAAAATGGATTTACTTAAAAAAAAAAAAAATAAAATAACGAGGGCTTCCTGTCACTCACCCATGTCTCGCCCTCTTTCTCTCCCCCCTCCCTCCCCCCTCTGCAGTCTGCGGCCCCGGCATCGACATCCGCAATGACTTCCGGCAGCTGAAGCGCCTGGAGAACTGCACGGTGATCGAGGGCTACCTGCACATCCTGCTCATCTCCAAGGGCGACGACTACCGCAGCTACCGCTTCCCCAAGCTCACGGTCATCACCGAGTACCTGCTGCTGTTCCGCGTGGCCGGCCTGGAGAGCATCGGCGACCTGTTCCCCAACCTCACGGTCATCCGCGGCTGGAAGCTCTTCTACAACTACGCGCTGGTGGTCTTCGAGATGGCCAGCCTCAAGGACCTGGGCCTGCGCAACCTGCGCAACATCACGCGCGGCGCCGTGCGCATCGAGAAGAACGCCGACCTGTGCTACGTGTCCACCGTGGACTGGTCCCTCGTCCTCGACTCCGTGTCCAACAACTACGTGGCGGGCAACAAGAACCCCAAGGAGTGCGGGGACGTGTGCCCCGGCGCCCTGGAGGGCACCTCCACCTGCAACCGCACCGCCATCAACAACGAGTACAACTACCGCTGCTGGACCCAGGACCACTGCCAGAAAAGTAAGGCCCCCACGCCGGCTTCCTTTCTGCCCCCCTCTCCTTCCCTCTACCTCCCCTCCCCCCGTCCCGCCCTCTCGCTCCCTCCTCTTCCACGTGCACGGCTTGCACGCTGGGCGGCGGGGGAGTGGTCTTGCATGGAGGACCCGCCGTGGGGAGGGTTTTTTTTGGGGGGAAGCAGGGAGGGGTCTTGGCTAAGGTGACCCAGACGTTCCCGCTTTTGGCGGGACAGCCCCGATTTTTAACCATCTGCTCCCGCGTCCTGCGACATTTAAAAAAAAAAAAAAAAAAAAAGTCCCGGCTTTTGGGACACGTGGTTCAAAATCCAGACTGTCTCCTGCCAAAAGCAGGACGTCTCTGGTCACCTTGGTCTTGGCTGGCTTTCTGTCGCTTCCGGGGACTCGAGGGATGCAGGGCGTGGGCGGGTGTGGTTGCCACGGAGACCATGTCCGTCACAGGCTTCTTAGAAAGGATGCGCCGGGTCCTGGCCGGTGTGGCTCAGTGGGGTAGAGCGTGGGCTGGTGGACCTCAAGGGTCCCGGGTTCGATGCGGGGGTCAAGGGCACATACCTGCGTGGCGGGCTCATCCAGGGCCCCGGGCCGTGGGCGGGAGGCGGCCGATGGATGTGTCTCTCTCTCTCTCTCTCTCTGTCTGTCTCTCTCTCTCTCTCTCCCCCCCCCCCCCCAATTCTCTCTACAAGATCCATGGGGACCTATGCTCGGGCGGGGATTTAAAAAGTAAAATAAGCCGAAACCGGTATGGCTCAGTGGATAGAGCATCTGTCTGTGGACTGAAGGGTCCCAGGTTCAATTCCGGTCAAGGGCATGTGCCTTGGTTGCGGGCACATCCCCAGTAGGAGGTGTGCAGGAGGCAGCTGATCGATGTTTCTCTCTCAGCCATGTCTCTAGCTCTCTGTCACTCTCCCTTCCTCTCTGTAAAAAAATCGGTAAAATACATATATTTTAAAAAATAAATAAAAAGTAAAATAAGATAAAGATAAAAGGAAAAGGCAGCCTCCAGGCCGCTGCCCCCACGGCAGGGCCGCTGGCACCGCCGCATCCATCCCGGGCGCGGCCTCCGGCTCTTGGCCGTCACCCCGGGGGCCGGCGCGGCACCTCCTCGGGGGAGATTTATTGTCGGGAGAGACGCGTTCCCCCTTGCGCAGAGAACAGCGTGTCATCCCAGGCCCGCGCCGGCCAAGCGGCCCCGGGATTGTGAAAGACGGGGTTCCCGGGGTCATTCCCACGGCCCGCTGCTGCCCAGGGCCCTGTCACCACCCCCACGTCCGGCTCCCAGCTGGCAGGGAGGGTGCGCCCTGGGTGGTAGCTCCCCCCTCTCCTCGTCCAAGGAGGCGGGGCCCCGGATGGAGGAGGAGGAGGAGGAGGAGGAGGAGGAGGAGGAGGAGGAGGAGGAGGAGGGAAACGGTCTTCAAAGCCGAGGCTTGGCCCAAGGCCTTGGTTGGTTGCTCCAGGCAAGTTATTTGCCAGACATGTGCCGGGAGGGAGGGACCGGGCAGCTCCTGTGGGAGGGCCTGGTTCTCTCTCTCTCTCTCTCTCTTTTTAATATTTTTATTGATGTCAGAGAGGAAGGGAGAGGGAGAGTGAGAGAAACATCAATGAGGAGAGAGATTCATGGATCGGCTGCCTCCTGCCCGCCCCCTCCTGGGGATGGACCCCGCAACCCGGGTGTGTGTCCTTGACCGGGAATCGAACCGTGACCTCCTAGTTCGTAGATCATCGCTCAACCACTGAGCCACACCAGCCAGGCAGAATCTAGTTCTCTTGCCTGCTGTGTGCTCGTCTTAGGTGCTTTTTGGCTCTTGAGTTCTAGAATGGGCCCTGACTTCCCCCATTTTCTCTCAGATAATCCAGCGCCTTGCTGCTAAACTGAGTCCCATCGTGTTTTTTTATTTTTATTGATCTCAGAGAGGAAGGGAGAGGGAGAGAGAGAGAAACATCCGTGATGAAAGAGAATCATGGATCAGCTGCCTCCTGCATGCCCCCTACTTGGGATGGAGCCCGCAACCCACAATCGAACCCAGGATCCTTCATTCCTTGGGCCAGTGCTCTATCCACTGAGCAAAACCGGCCAGAGCCATTATTCCATCTTAACAGTTATCCTCTTCCTCCCCCTCTCTTTTTTTTTTTTTTTTTTTTTTAATTTTAAGCACCTCGGGATGGGTGTTTCTTTTGATGAAATGTAACCAGCTCCCAGGCCAGGGCCAGGGGTCAGGTGGTGCAGACCTGCAGGTGTGCGGCTGGGAGCCAAGGGGGTCAGCGGGGCGGCCCTGGCTTCGTGTGGCCCGTCAGAGCTTGTCTCTGTCTTCCCCGGGTCGCGAAGGACGGCCCCCGCCCCGGTCAGCTGACCCTGAGTGGGGAGCTTTATTTAGAAAGGGGGTCACGTGCCCCGGGTCGCAGCCCCTGCCTTTTATAGCCAGGCGTGGAGATCACTCGGTGGTGCCCTCCGGGCCGGCCCCCGCTTGCCGCCGGGATGGTGAGGCGGCCGGTGCCCGGGTCTCTGGGCCACCACCCTGCTCCTTCCGCCCCAGAGTCAGCCTCGTCCTGACCCAGGAGTCCACAGAGCCAAGTATCAACGGCACAACGATTGACATTTCTTCGGAGAGCCACATGTTTTAAACTTCAACTTCTTCTAACACCACTTCTTCAACACGGACCCGCCCAGGCCGTGGTATTTTGTGCAAGAGCCACACGCAAGGGGCCACAGAGCCGCAGGTGGCTCTCGAGCAGTGGATTGCCGACCACGGATCGGGGCTGACTGTCACCCCACACCAGTTGTTCCCAGTTTTTCTTTTTCTTTTTTTCTTTTTAAATAATCTTCATTGTTGAAAGTTTTACATGCGCTCCTTCTCTGCCTCCCCGCTATTGGCCTCTTTTAGCCCCTCCCCGCCCCCACCTGCACCCCATTCACCCCAGACCACCAAGCTTCTCTCTTTCTTTGCATCCCTATGTCTCTCTCTCTTAAAAAAAAAAACAAACCCATTTGTGTTTTCGTGTTCAGAGAGAGAGACACATCCATCTGTTGTTCCCCGGGTTGATGCATTCACCGTGTGTTGCTTGTAAGCGACCTGACTGAGGATCGAACCCGCAGCCTCAGCGTAGGGGGCCGAGGCTCTAACCCGGTGGTCGGCAAACTCATGAGTCCGCAGAGCCAAATACCCACGGTGCGATGATTGACATTTCTTTGGAGAGCCAAATTTTGTAAACGTAAACTTCTTCGAATGCCACTTCTTCCACATAGACTCGCCCAGGCCGTGGTGTTTTGTGGAAGAGCCACCCTCGAGGGGGCCAAAGAGCCGCCTGTGGCTCGCGAGCCGCAGTTTGCCGACCACGACTCAAACCCACTAAGCCACTAGGCAGGGCCACGTGTCTCTGTCTCGCTTCTCTTGCGTGCACACCAGTGGGCAGGGAGAACGTGGGCTGCTTTGCTCACCCGGAGGGCAGAGGGTGGTTGGGAGGTGTGGTTTGGGCGGGAGGGGTGGTGGGTGGGGTTGGGACTGGGACCTGCACTTCCTTCTATATAGCACGTGGCTGACCCCAGGGCTCCGCCTCCAGGAGGCGGGGCCTCTGAGCGCATCCTCGGGTGGGAGGCGGCCTGGGTTGGAGCAAACGGGAGACAGGGAGACGGTCGCCAAGGTAATGGGTTTCGCCAACATACACTTTTGCACAAAACGGGATTGAAAAGAGCGAACGACGTTCAGGTAAGGGCAAGCGGCATCGCGTGGCGAAGGTTGGAGAACGGCGGGGACACCGTGTCCCCCGGGCCTCATCCTCCGTCTGCGACACAGGTACGGGCAGAGAGGGCACCGGACAGACCGGCCGGCACATAGTAGGTGCTCAGGAAATGGTGGCAGCGGCTACTCTTAAAAAAAAAAAAAAAAAAAAAAAAATTTAAGGGAACCCTGGCCGGTGTGGGTCAGTGGATAGAGCTCTGTCGATCTGTGGACTGAAGGGTCTCAGTCTCCAATCTGATCAAGGTCATGTAGGGCGGCAACCAGTCGATGTCTCTCTCACATCAGTGTTTCTCTCTGTGTTGTCTCTCCCCCTCCCTTCCACTTTTCTATAAAAATCAATGGGGAAATAGTCTCCATTTCGAGTTCACAAAGCAAACAAAAAACATACACACACAAAAAAAATTAAGCAAAACTCCAGGATCTAAGATCTGAAATCCTGAACACGGAGCTGGGCGGACCGTGTCAGTCTCTTGCCATAGCCTCCATGGTTTCTCTCTGTGGCTGCTTCTAAATTGCAAAAAAACAAAACAAAACCCACAAAACCCGCCGTTATTATACGTAGCGTGGCGCCGTGGCGGCTTGTCTCTCTCGAATTTAATCTAAATTGCTCAAACTCTTGTTTCGGTCCAGATAAGCCATATCTTCAAAGAGCATGAGGGGGGGGGGGACGGATCCTTCTGTATCGGAAGCCGTGTCATTCACGTGGCTGCCCCGGCCTGGGAGGGTCTGTGTCCTGCCCCCAAACGGGGTGTAGGGAAGGGCTGAGAAGCAGGAACAAGACGCTCGTGTGGTTCGGACAGTGAGCAGTGCCTCCTTATGATGTGGTTTGACGCCGTTTGTCTTACTTACTTGTTCTGTGGGGACAGCGGTCGGGCGGTGACAGAGTGGGCGCAGTTCAGGGTGAAGATAGCGGGGACAGACGTCTTGATTTGTGATGAGGGCGGCTCTCATGGTCAAGGGGAGGGCGCCCTCGGAGGCAGGCTGGACGCGTGCCCGCTGGGTCTCTCCCTTGGGTAATTCCTGCTCCTGTGTGTGTGGGTGTGTATGTATGTGTGTCTGTGTCATACTAGTTCTCTGTGTGTATGTATGTATGTGTCTCTGTGTGTATCTGTCATACTAGCTCTGTGTGTATATCTGTGTGACATACTCTGTGTGTATATGTATGTGTGTGTCTATATGTCATACTAGCTCTGTGTGTGTCTGTGTCATACTAGCTCTGTAGATATTTATGTGTGCATGTGTTTATGTCTATATGTAATACTAGCTCTGTGTATATGTGCACACTTTTACATGTATATACATCCATGTATGCACATAAATGTGTGTGTGTGTGTACGCCTATATGTGTGTATATGTATGCAGGTGTGTCTGCATGTGAATGTGTGTGTGAATGTGTATTTGTGCATGAATGTGTGTGCACACGTGTTAGTGTGTATATGTATGCTTGTGTGTGTGTGTGTGTGTGTGTGTGTGTGTGTGTGCATGTGACTGTGTGGAGCAGAAGCTGCCTTGGACACAAACCACAGCCCCGTCCCCTCTCCGTTCTCTGGGCTGTTTTTCATGAAATCCGCGCTGGAGGGGAACGGCGGCAGGGTTTGGGGGGCTCTGGGCTGCCTGGTGTTCATACGGGGGAGACTGAGCCGGCATGGAGTGTGTGTGTGCAGTCTGTGAGGCTGTCATGGCGGTGCCCCTGCACCCTCTGTGCCTGGGGCCCCTGGGGGGGGGGTGCAGCTGCTTCTGCCCTGGGCAGCGGGTCTGGAGGTCGAGGTTGCCACTCGGGGTTTGCGGAGAGACGCAAGAAGGAGTTTGCATGGGTTTGAGCAGCTGTGCAGACCAGTGCGTCGGGCTTCAGTATAAAAAGGGGCCAAGAACATAGGAGATGGGTAGGTGTCTGGCTGGAGTGGCTCCGTGGTTGAACATCGACCTAGGAACCAGGAGGCCACAGTTTGACTCCCGGTCGGGGCACAGGCCCGGGTTTGGGGCTCCATCCCCAGTGTGGGTTGTGCAGGAGGCAGCCGATCCATGATTCTCTCCCATCATGGATGTTGGGAATTGACCATCACTCCAACACACAAGATGGCTGCCTCCATGTGGACATAAGATGGCCGCCACAAGATGGCCAGCAGGGGAGGCAGTTGGGAGGGACCAGGCCTGCAAGGGAAGGCAGTTGGGGGCGATCAGCCCTGCAGGGGAGGGCAGTTAGCAGTGACCAAGCCTGCAAGGGAGGGCAGTTAGGGGCAAACAGGCTGGCAGGGGAGCAGTTAGGGGCAATCAAGAAGGCAGACAGGCGAGCAGTTGGGAGCCAGCAGTCCTGGATTGAGAGAGGGATGTCCGACTACCCTCGAGGGGCCCCAAATTGGAGAGAGTGCAGGCTGGGCTGAGAGACACCCCCCCCCCTGCACAGATTTCATCAATAATAATAATAATAATAATAATAATAATAATAATAGAGATTGGGAAGCAGATAGCCCCCCATGCACAAAGACACAGTGGAAGCTGACAGCATTAGAAACACTTCCTGGTGGGCTTAGTGCTCAGACTAGGGAATCCCTTCAGCCCCGGAGGTGACTGCCCAGTGGTGAGGCTGGACGCCCAGCCGGGTCCCCAGGGCCCGGGAAGGCCCGCCGTCTCCCCGGGGCGGTAACCCAGTACGCTGTTTTTGTGTCCCGACTTCCTGACCCCCACGAGGCCCTGCACGCGTTGCTAGGCAGGCGATATTATTAGGGCCTGAGGCTCATCCTCAGCTACGCGACAGGGATACGGTTTCGGGCGCTCTCCTTGGCGAGCTTGAAGTGACTGGGTGACGTGGGGCCGCCCTGATCCTGTTTTGGAAATGACCGTCCCCAGAGGCGGAGCGCAGGGATGAGCCGGTGGCGGGAAATACTCCTTGTGCTTTTCCCTGCTCACGAGGAAAGACAGACAGACCTGCGTTCCGAAGGGGGTACCCTGTGTTCAGTCTTTCCAGCTTTTTTTTTTTTTTTTTTTAAATCCTCATCCGAGGATATTTTTTTCCATTGCTTTTTAGGGAGAGTGGAAGGGAGAGGGAGAGGGAGAGGCAGAGAGAAACATTGATGTGAGACACACACACACACACACACACCCCGATTGGTTGCCTCCTACAGGCCCTGGCCCTGGGCCGGGGAACTTGCAACCAAGGTACGCCTTGACCGGAATCGAACCCGGGACCCTTCCGTCTGCGGGCCGACACCCTATCCACTGAGCCATACTGATCAGCCAAGGCTGATCTTTTGGGGTGCCCCTTGGGAGTCCAGTTCGCCTCTCAGGGAAGTCACTGGAAGCCAGAGATGGCTAACTAGGCGGACGATGAACTTGGGATGGGGTGGGTGGGGGGAGGACTCCAGTAAATCAATTTCTATTGACAGGCAATGGATAGAACAGCCTTAGCCAGGTTAGCAAGCTGCCCTTTTCAGAGACACATGTTGTGCAGGATTCATTCGATTTTATTTAAAAAAAAAATATATATATATATATATATATATATATATATATATATATATATATATATACATACACACATATGTACACACGCACGCACGCACACACACACACACACACACACACATATTTTAATGATTTCAGAGAGGGAGGGAGAGGGGGAGAGAGAGAGAAACATCAATGAGGAGAGAGCTTCAGGATTGAGCCCACAACCTATGCGATCAACTTAAATTGTTCTTCCCCTTTAAATTTTTTTTATTGATTTCAGAGAAGAAGGGAGAGGGAGAGGGAGAGGGAAACGTCATGAGGAAAGAGAATCATGGATCGGCTGCCTCCTGCATGCCCCCTCTGAGGATGGAGCCCACAACCCCTGGGCACGTGCCCTGACCGGGGAATCGAACTGTGACCTCCTGGTTCCTAGGTCCATGCTCAACCACTGAGCCACACTGGCCGGGCTCGAGAAGAAGGTCTTTGTGGTTTGGTAGAAACAGAGCCCAGCACCTTGTGAGGGCTCTGCCCTTGTCCGCTATCTCTGTTCCCTTGCGGTCTCCGTGCTTTCTGACCAGGGAAGAAGAGGGGGGGAAAAAAATCCATGTCTAAATCCCAGGCATTAGCAAATGTTGATAAAAAGGCACTTTTGCTAATCTGTGGTTAAAGCTCTTCAGAATCTGTTAGAAGGTTCTGCTACATTTCAAGGTTTTGTAGCCCCCCTTTCTCCCCCCGCCACACACACACACACACACACACACACACACACACACACACACACAGAGCTTCTGGAAGCCCAGCTGTGAGCCAGACTTCCCAGGAGCCTGTGGAGCTAACCCAGCCAGGCACACCCCCTCTCGGACACCAGGGCGTGGATCTCGGGGTGCAGAGAGATCCGGCAGGAGGCGGCTTCTCGGGCATGAGGCCCCGGTGTGGGAGAATGGCCCCGGTGCCCCTCTCTATCCCTGTGGCCCTTCGTGTCTCAGAAACGACTGTGTTCCCGACTGCAAGTGGCGTTCCTGGGGAGGACATAGGCACTTCTGAGTCTCCTCCTCCAGGCTGTGTCCATGCCTGTGGGTGAGTGCCGCCATTCCCTTAACATATACACGGAGTGGCCAGGTGGTGATGATCTCTGAGCGCATACTAATTGGGCCACTCCGTGTCTATCCTATAGAATAAAAGGCTGATATGCAAATGGTCGCCTTGACCAGGAGTTCAACCAGCAGGCAGGCCAGCCAACCACCCATGTCCCCACCCCCTGGCCAGGCTGGCGGGACCCCACCCATGCACGAATTCATGCACCGGGCCTCTAATATATATACCTATATATCTATATCTATATCTATATATCTATATCTATATATCTATACCTATATATCTATATCTATACCTATATATCTATATCTATATCTATAGCTATATCTATATCTATACATACACACACACACTGAGTGGCCAGATTATTATGCATTCAGAGATCATCATTATCTGGCCACTCAGTATATATATATACTTTTTTTTGCAGAGAGGGACAGAGTGAGGGTGGGGAGAGAGAGAGAGAGAAACATCCATGATGAGAGAGAATCATGGGTCGGCTGCCTCCTGCCCGCCCCCTACTGAGGATCGAGCCATAGCAGTGCAACCCGGGCCTGTGCCCTGACCAGGAATCGAACCGGGACCTCCTGGTTTATAGCCCATGCTCAACCACTGAGCCACATTGGCTGGGCCCTATTATTTTTCTTTCGGGGTTGAAATAGATCATCGGCTGTTTCTGTATGTAAACCCCTTTATTCATAAAAAAATAATAATAATAATAATAATAAAAATTAAAAAATAGGCTCAACCACTGAGCCACGGTGGCTGGGCCGAAGTGTCTTGAAATGAGTGGATGCTTTCTCTCTGATGATCGGCAGGTCATGGAACAGGAAGAAAGGGGCATGGTCTCCAATAACCTTTTTATTCCCTTATAAACAACAACAAAAACACGGAACAGTCACTCCCGGAGTGAACCCTGAAGTAGCAGGAACCGCTTTATCCACATCGGATTATGCCCTGCCGATTGGACCCTGAATTCAGCTCTGGGAAATCAAGCTGGCCACGTAGCCATGGGTTCATTTCCTCCTCCTTCTACTCATGGGCACCCGGAAACCATGGGTGCCTGCCCAGAGTTTCATTGTGTGCCCCCCTAACCCTCCCCCCCACCCCCCCACAGGCAAACGGTCAGCATGTGCTCTCCACGTCAGACCCGGGTCCGAGCCCTGCAGAGGCGGGGTGGGGGGCTCAGATTCCTGGGGGTGGAGTCACGGTGTCACCCCAAAAGAATGCGGGTCCCCCAGGCTGCTGAGAGGGGGACGCAGGTCCCCCGGAGGTTGTGCAGCGGACACATATACTGAGTGGCCAGATTATTATGTGTTCAGAGGTCATCATAATCAGGCCACTCAGTGTATGTGTCTCCTGTGTGGAGTCCCACGGCGGTTGTAGAAAAAGCTGGATCTTCGTGAAGCGGAGAAGGCGCGGACTGTGGGCAGGATCCCGCGGGCCTGCCTTCAAGAAGAGCGTGGACGCTGCCGAGTGCTGGTGTACACATCGCGTGGTCCCCCGTGGGGACGCCCCGCACATGGGGAGCGTTCACTCTGCACGGGAAGGGGCCCGAGCTGCTGGGGGACCCGCACCGCTACCCTCACACTGCTTCCCCTCCTCCTTTTCCAAGGTCGCCAGGCGCCATCTGGACCCAGAGGGTGACGGTCTATTTAGAAATAATTTATTTTTGTTTGGTTACACTTCTTGGCATTGAAAAGACAACAGCCACGTACGTGTGTGTGTGTGTGTGTGTGTGTGTGTGTGTGTGTGTGTTTAAGGTAGATTTTCCTACATCTGATGGCCCTGTCCTGAGAACCGGCTGCATGTGAGGTCTTAGCCAACGCCCCAGCTCCCCGGGGACACCGGCTGGGGACCTCCTCACCTTTCCCACTCAGGAATAGAGGCACGGATTCACCTTCAGCCTCTGGAAGAGTCCAGCTGTGGGCCCTGGCAGGGGCTTTGGTCTAGGATGCCCTTTGGTGGATGAGAGAGAGAAAGAGAAAGAGAAAGAGAAAGAGAGAGAGAGAGAGAGAGAGAGAGAGAGTGAGAGTGTGCCCATGAGTGCGTGCGCATGCGTACGCGTGTGGCAGGCTTGGCTGAGGTCTTCCCTGCCTGACCCTGGGAAGGAACTCCCGCTCTGCAGGCCCATGATGTTGTAACGGGGGATTGCTGGGATCACAAGGGCCCACGTCTTCCCCGCCCCGTTCAAAGCAGAACGTGTGCCAGCGGTTCCCCGAAATGTCTCAAACAGGGTGCCTCATCCCTGGAGCCCGCCGGGTGCTGGTGTAGAATGCTGCTACTGGCCAAAGGGGCGAGGTTACATAACGGAAAGGATGTTTAAAAAAAAAAAAAAAAAATCAGAGTCCGCCCCGGCTTCACAGGCTTTGCCCTGGCCCCGTGATGGGCAAACCATGGCTCCAGAGCCATGTGCGGCACTTTGGCCCCTCGAGGGTGGCTCTTCCACAAAACACCACGGCCTGGGCGAGTCTGTGTTGAAGAAGTGGCGTTAGAAGAAGTTTACGTTTAAAAAATGTGGCTCTCCAAAGCACTTTCAGTCGTCGTGCTGTTGATATGTGAATCTGTGGACTCATGAGTTTGCCAACCACTGCCGTGGCCCGATCGCCTCACCTGTCTGGGAAATGAAGGTGTTTGACCACATCAGTGGTTTTTAAAAAAAAAAAAAATTTTTTTTTTTTTTGGACCAAACCCCCAGGAAGTCATAGATTTACATCATGACCGCAGGACAAAATGAAGTATAGAATTAAAATAATTCTAACGCACATCTTACAGGACACAGGCCTCACTCTTCCTACTTAGGTAGTCCCACCTATTTCTTATTCTATTCTTTTTTAAATATATGTGTTTGTATTGATTTCAGAGAGGAAGGGAGAGGGGGAGCAAGATAGAAACATCCATGATGAGAGAGAATCATGGATCAGCTGCCTCTTACTTGGGATGGGGCCCACAACCCGGGTCTGTGCCCTGACGGGGAATCAAACTGTGACTTCCTGGTTCCTAAGTTGACGCTCAACCACCGAGCTGGGCTCTTAACGTGGTTCTTGCTGGCTCTTGCCTGAGGAATGGGAGGATTTTTAAGAATTTGAGTCTGTGTTCCCAGTGGCATGCTGTTGTCCACCTACAAGCATTTTTGAGCATCTGAGATCTGCTGGCTCTTGGATAATTCATAGCGATATTTTCACTTCCTAAAAGAATGTCGAGTCAGTTCTTGAACTCGGAAAACAGAAATCATGGGCAACTTCATACCTTCTTGTTTTCTCCTCATCCTTTCCTTTTTATACAAACAACCAAAAAAAAAAAAAAAAACCACACAAAAAAAACAAAAAAAAACAAATGAAAGAATGTTAACACCTCTCTGTAACTGAATGATGTTATATTACTGCACGCCTCTGACTGGGGACTGAGTCTGCAACCTGGACATGTGCCCTTGACCGGAATCGAACCCGGGACCCTTCAGTCCCCAGGCCGTATCCACTGAGCCAAACTGGCTAGGGCAGTGGTCGGCACACTGCGGCTTGTGAGCCACATGCGGCTCTTTGGCCCCTCGAGGGCGGGACATCCATAAAGATCAATAAAATAAAATACCACGGCCTGGGCAAGTCTATTTTGAAGAAGTGGCGTTGGAAGAAGTTTAAGTATAAAAAATGTGGCTCTCCAAAGAGATTTCAATTGTTGTCCTGTTGATATTTGGTTCTGTTGACTCATGAATTTGGCAACCAATGAGCTAGGGCATCTATTTTTTTTTTTTTTTAATGCAAACATGATTCATTCTCTCTCTCTCTCTCTCTCTCTCTCTCTCTCTCTCTCTCTCTCTCTCTCTCTCTCTCTCTCATACACACACACACACACACACACCTGTTTAATACCTGACACTGATTTCCCATTGCTCATATGGTAAACATTGCAACTCTCAACATGAAGCCCCCTGTGGTGGGCTGGTCCCCGTCCCGTCCCGTCCCCTTCCCCATCCCCCATCCCCACCGCAGGGTCTTTCCACACGATCTCCTCCCCACCGGGGGCTCTCAGCACCGCCCGGCCTCTGCGCCCTCGGCACAGCTGGGTTTCTTGTGTGTTTGTGTGATGCGTGAGCCAACCAGGGGAGAGATGAGGGAGCCGCCAGCCTGCCTGCTCCCTGGGGACACGGGACGCCCAGTTGACCTGGAAGGGGCATCGTGACAACTTGACCGTGGATGCACCTGTGTGTCGTCGTCGTTGTCATGGAAACCCCGCTTCCGGGCATCTGGGCGCCTGCATCTTATCAACACGCTCCCAACCTTCCCCTGTGATGCTGACAGCCCGATGATTGGTTTTTTTTCATTGAGTCAGCCTGTGTGGCTCAGTGGATAGAGCCTCGGCCTGGGGACTGAAGGGTCCCAAGTTCAATTCCGGTCAAGGGCATGTACCTTGGTTGCAGGCACATCCTCAGTGGTGGGTGTGCAGGAGGCAGCTGATCAATGTTTCTCTCTCATCGATGTTTCTAGCTCTCTCTCCCTCTCCCTTCCCTTCTATAAAAAAATAAAAGATATTAAAAAAAAAAAAAAGAAGAAATGGCACTAAAAGGAAACTCTGAAAAGAACCCACGTCCCATGAAATGGGGATTCGCTTACCCCATTAAAGGCCCTCGTTTGTGAGGGCAACTGTTAGGCGAATGTTTGTGACAAGTGCAAAGAACATGATTTAAAAACAATCCCAAATGACCAATACCTCTTTAAAAATAAATAAATAAATAAATTATACCCCCCCCCCCGCCCCTGGCCAGTGTGGCTCAGTGGTTAAGCGTCGGCCCACTGTTCTATTCCCCCGTCAGGATGGATTAGCAAGAGAATAGAAGAAAGCACCACCAGCCCTAGCTGGTTTGGCTCCGTGGATAGAGCATCAAGCCAGGGACTGAAGGGTTGTGGGTTCGATTCTGATCAAGGGCATGTACTCTATCCATCCCCGGCCCTGATCGGGGGGGGGGGCCTGTACGGAAGGCAACCCATCGATGTGTCTTTCTCACATCGATGTTTCTCTCTTCCCCTCCTCCTCCCTTCCTCTTCCACTCTCTCTAAAAATCAATGGAAAAATATCCTCAGGTAAAGATTAACAAGAGAGAGAGAGAGAGAGAGAGAGAGAGAGAGAGAGAGAGAGAGAGAGAGGAAGGAAAGAAAGGGAAGGAAGGAAGGAAGGAAGGAAGGAAGGAAGGAAGGAAGGAAAGAAAAGAGAAAGAAAAGAAAAGAAAAGAAAGAAAAAGAAAGGAAGGAAGGAAGGAAGGAAAGAAAGAAAAGGGAAAAGCTCGAATAAGACCCAGAGACCCAGGACAGCCCCACAGGACAGAGACAGATAGATGACAGATGGATGGACTCACTTCCGATAGGAGCAAGGACAGACGGCCCCCAAGGCGAGGCTCCCGCAGCCTGCTCCCCACGTTACGCCTTAGGCCGCGGCATTGACCCTGGACTTGGGAGTCTGTTTCCTCATTTGACCCAGGGACACTGAACTCCAGAGAGATTTAGGAACTGTGCCCAGAGCCCCCAGTCATCCCCACCCCCCAGCCCGCCCCCCTGTGGAATGCTGGCCTTGGACTCTGACCCCGAGGCCTGGGCAGAGCTGTCCAGTCACACCCTCCCCCTCCCAGGCCAGTCCATCCAGTTGAACATGAACTTGATGCTTCAGGGCACAGTTGCATCTATTTTAACGGCGCGTTCCTTTTTTACGAATATTAACGAGTGGAGAGAGGTGGGGGGGGGGGGGGGAAGCTGAGCGCTTTTCCAGTAAAAAACAAAACGAAAAAAAAACACACAAAAACAGCAATGGCTGTGTATTGATTTACTCGACTGAGCTGTCTCCTGAGTGAGGGGAGGGGGGAATTTATACTTTGTTACACTCTCGCGGTTACAAAGCCATGGCCGTGCATTTCTTACAACAACAGGGCTAGTGCCCTAACCGGTTCTGCTCCGTGGATAGAGCATCTGCCCGTGGACTAAAGGGCCCCAGGTTCGATTCCGGTCAAGGGCACATACCTGAGTTGCTGGCTCGATCCCCGGCCTCGGTCAGGGCAGGGCGCGTGCAGGAGGCAACCAGTCCATGTGTCTGTCTCTCTCTCTCTCTCTCTCTCTCTCTCTCTCTCTCTCTCTCTCTCTCTCTCTCTCTCTCTCTCTCTTTCTGTCTCTCCCCTCCCTCCCACTCTCTCCGCCTCATGACACCTTCCTGAAGGAATCCCGTTGCCCCGAGCAACCAGGCAGCTGCCCTTTCATCCTGCAGGGTAACCTCTTCCTTGGCCTCCTTTGTAAAACCTGGGTGTTCCCTGCTCATCTTGTTACACGTGGCCAACGGGGCACGCTTCCTCCCGGAGCCAGGAAGTGAAAGTTTAAACCCGACTCTTAAATATTTGTATTTCGGTGTGTTCTCCGTGACGTAGAAGCATTTGGGTCACTCTGACATTTCACCAGGCTAAACTGCGAGGCTCTCAGAAAAAAAACAAAACAAAAAACCGCCAAAACCGGTTTGGCTCAGTGGATAGAGCATTGGCCTGCGGACTGAAAGGTCCCGGGTTCTATTCCGGTCAAGGGCATGTACCTTGGTTGCGGGCACATCCCCAGTGGGGGGTGTGCAGGAGGCAGCTGATGGATGTTTCTCTCTCATCGATGTTTCTAACTATCTATCCCTCTCCCTTCCTCTTCGTAAAAAATCAATAAAATATATATATTTTTTAAAAACACGCCCAGCAGGTGAACCTGAGGGCTTGCTGCCTGGTAACCACCGAGGGGAGAGAGGGAGAGATTTTATCGCGATGCGTTTATTAATTTCTGAAGCCCCCGCGTGTCCACTTGGCCTTTAATGCTCAGGGTCTCTCCCTCCGCAGCCGGGGCGGCCTGGCCGGTTACTTCGTAATGAATGGTTGCAAATCGTTTGTGTGTGTGTGTAATTAGCACGGCACGGCAATCACCCACCGGGCGGGCGACATTGTCGCAACGTCAAGTCACTTGCAATTATGCCTAACAGGAAAATTAATTAGGTAACCCTCGCCGGCTGCGCCGGGCCCTGGCCATTCGATGTGGCTGTTAACAGGGCTGGGCTGGGCTGCCGGGCCAGGTGGGAGACCTTTATCAGCCACTGAGCCACGCTGGCCGGACTTCCTCTTCCTCTTCCTCTTCCTCACCCTCTTGTCTTGGGGATTTTCAAATGTGTCTTCCCGTGGTCAGTATCTCGGGATGTCAGGGCCACAAAGCATGTGGGTGGCTCGCTCCCACGTGGCAGGCACCTTCCCGGGAGCCCTTGCGTGGCCTGTGTGGCGAGCACGTGCGCTGCTGCCGCGAGATCCTATCAGAACAGCTCCATGTCCTCGCAGAGCTGCCAACACAATTAAGAACCTGGAAATGGTTGCTATGCCTGCGAGTCAGAACATCTCTTAACCGCTTGGGTCCCGCATTTGAAAAGACTTTTTAAAATTCTTTTTCCAAGCTGTGTAGGCGTCAGATAAAGTCGAATATCTTCACAGCGTTTGGGGTTGCTGGAGCGCGTATGCGGTTGGAAAGACCTCTGTGGCCACGTGGTGGAGCATCGTTCTAAGAACCAGGAGGTCTCAGTTCCATTCCCGGTCAGGGCACCGGCCCGGGTTCCATTCCCAGTCAGGGCACAGGGCACAGGCCCAGGAGGGGGCGGGCGTGCAGGAGGCAGCCGATCCATGATTCTCTCTCCTCATGGATGTTTCTCTCTCTCTCCCCTCTCCCTCTCCCTTCCTCTCTGACATCAATAAAAAGCATATCAAAAAGAGAAAGAAAAACATCTCTGTGTAAAGATCTGGGAGTTCGAGTGCCTGCCAGCGGGCCGCGTCAGGTGCAGCCACAGTGGGACTTTGCACGGGAAGGATCAAAGGCTTATGGTCGATTGAAAGTATAAGTGTTTTCAGGATTTTTATTCCTGTTTTGAGGGGGAGGGGGGGAGAGATTGAGAGAGAGAGAGAGAGAGAGAGAGAGAGACATACGCTTTCATGGCTCAGGGGTTGAGCGCCGATCTGTGAACCAGGAGGTCAAGGTTCGATTCCGGCCTGGGCTGTGGACTTTCATTCCTCCAATGGTTTAGCCCCCGGATGCTTATCTGGGCTGACTGGTCTCTGCAGTCGGGGCCACGGCCTTGGCTGCCACCCTCCCTCGCCCATTGCAACGGGGCACCCTCACTTCTCTCCTCCTTAATGAGGCATTAAGGGCCATTTACACAGCGATAAATAAAGCCATTACCGCAGCCACGGCTTTCTGCCTGAGCCCTCCGGGAGGGAGACGGGGTGCGAGCAAAATCTTTCTGATGGCCGGCCAGCCCTGGCTTCTTGAAGTGCCGCTCCAACGCAAGGGCCTGTATAGATTATTTTAAATATTTTTATTGATGTCAGAGAGGAAGGGACAGCAGGGGAGAGAGAAACAGCAATGCTGAGAGAGAATCATGGATCAGCTGCCTCCTGCACACCCCCCACTGGGGATGGGGCCCGCAACCTCAGGTATGTGCCCTCGACTGGGAATGGAACCCTGACCTCCTGGTTCCTAGGCCAATGCCCAACCACTGA